>NC_054869.1:6263697-6636197 GCF_018320785.1 Cheilinus undulatus
AATCTATGCACATATTGCTGACAGAGGCTGGCTGAACAAAGCTGACATTTGTTTTCCTTTAATGAGAGACTGTTCAATAAATCAAGGTATGGAGCTGTTATTATAACTCTCAGGTGTGCAATTACCTACTGTCAGCAATATCTGACTTCTATTTATTTTTGATGGAAGGAGAGAAGAAAACATGTTGTAGAGAAAGTCTGAAATGTCCAAACAATTCTGCACTGTACAGTGACAGCAAATTATGCTTCTGACAGTCTCTGTGTGGATTGATAGGTGACAAGTTGCAGAGCTCGAGGACATTTGGCACATTGAAGTGTGATCAGAGGAGCTCGGGCAATCTGGAGAGGAAAAATACCTCTCATAGAAAAGGGGACGTGGTTTCAAATAATTACATAATAGCACAAAACCAGGACAAGAAAACCAAGAGAGCACATGTGCATAGACAAAAGAAAGCTGGTGATTCTTTTATGTCTGTTTAATAAGACAGAACAAGAACAGAATAATCTTCTAGAGTTTTTTCAATCAATCCTGACGTCACTTCATCAGACCTTGAGCCACAGGTGTATAAAATCAAGCACCTAACCATGCAGTCTCAATTTGGGAACCTTTGTGATACTAAGTGGGTCGTTCTGAAGAGCTGTGACTTCAAGCATGCTACTGTGATGGATGCCATCTTTGTAATAAGATGGTTCAGGAAATTTCAGCCCTGCTGAATATTCCACTGTCAGTTGTAAGTGTTATTACTAGAAAGCAGAAGCATTTAGGAACAACAGCAACTCCGCCATGAAGTGGAAGACCACATAAAATCACAATGACTGCTAAGGTGCATTGTGTGTAAAAGTCGCCAACGCTCTTCTGAAAAGGTATGAACTTCCACAGGCATTAATGTAAGCACGCCGACACAGGACCGTCAGTTCAGGTCAGGTATGGGAGAAAATGCCAGTTCGGCACGTCACCGCATCAACCTTGGTCCTGTACTGCTCTGGCCTCCTGATGGCCATCGTCCAGTCCTGTGCCAGGCCCGTGCCACGTCTCTCCAGGTATCCTCCCAGTCTGCAACATACATAGTCGCCCCCAGCATCTGGACCGGCCCACCAAGTCCTGGGCACCTAGTATGCAATGAGCTGGATCAGGTCTGGGGGGCCAGTAAAAGCACAGCTGCCATTCCCGTATCCAGCAGCTTACCCTTCCCATCCCCGTTCTCCTGAGCACATCGGCATTAGACACACAGTCTCGCCAACAATACCCAAAGATTTGCCGAAAAGAAGTTGTCACTAAGGAGTCCAGTTGGCGCTTATGGCCATCAGTCAATGTCCAGGCCTCACAAAAGTATAGTAAGACAGGAGGACCAAGGACTGAAAGGCTTTGACTTTTGTCTGCCATCTCAAAGTAGGTGAACTACTCTACAACTTCCATACTCTCCAACTTGACTGTGTGCAAACCTCTTCTGTGGAGTGATGGATCACGCTTCTCTGTTTGGCAGTCAGATGGGAGAGTCTGGGTTTGGCGGATGCCTGCCTGATGGCACTGGGCTGCCTGTGAAGTTTAGTGAAGGATGGATGATTGTATGGGGCAGTTTTTCAGGGTTTGGCCTTGACTCCTTATCTACCAATCGTAATGTATACCAAGACATTTTGGACAACGCTATGCTTCCAACTTTGTGGCAACAGTCTGGGGAAGGCCCTTTTCTATTCCATCAGTGCACAAAGAAAGGACTGTAAAGACATGGTTTGATGAGTTCAGTGAGGAAGAACTTGACCGGCCTGCACAGAGCCCTGACCTCAACCCCGCTGAGCACCTTTGGGATAAACTGGAACGAAGATTGTGAGCAAGGACTTCTCATCCAACATCAGTGCCTGACATCATAAATGCTCTACACAATGAATGGGCACACATTCCCAAAGACACACTCCAAAAATCTTGGATAAGGCCTTCCAAGAAGAGTGGAGGCTGTTATAGCTGCAAAAGGGAAATCAAGTCCGTATTGAAGTACATTAAAATGCCATTACAGTCCCTCTTGGTGTAACCGTCAGGTGGCCAAATACTTATGTCCATATAGCTTATGTCCATATTTGGATTCCCAGAGAGACTCTTGTATTCCTATGAGGCTCTTGTGGGAATATTGTTGATTGTTGTATATGTCACTGACAATGTAAATCAATTTACTTTGCCTCATTAGCATTGAATTGTTACCCTGCTGTAGATCCAAATATCTATATAAATATCTAAAGCATTTTAGTAGCTGTTGTTTTCCTTTACTTATAAGTGCATAGCCTCATTATATTTGATTTATTTGCTTTGCCTCAGCTCATTTTTCCACTGACCTTTAATATCCTCTGCTATGCAGTGAGTCTTCAAATAGATTTTTACACTCGCCACCAACAAAATGAACAACAGACACTGTAAATTCACACTTAAAAGAAGGTGCAAAGAAAGAAAGAAACTGTAAACTTCAGCATGAGGGAGAGGCGATGCCCCATTTCAGGGGCTGCATCTCTCAATGGGCACATCTGAAGTGGAATTATGTTAACTAGGTGCATCACAGGTGGCCCCATTCTCGATGTTTCATCCCCTCTCCGACTAATAAAGAGTCCATCTTGTGCAATTCATAGCACAACCTAGCAGCAACCTCAGATGTTGAAAAATGACGTCAAAATGCTGCCAGTTTAGCTCAGCTGGTAGAGCAGGCACCCTTAAACCAAGGCTACAGCCCTCTGTGTATGCTCTGGTCACAGTTCAGATCCTGATCCTGGTACATAATGGTACATTTCTTCCCCATATGCCCTGCCTCTCTTCAGCTATAATATAAAAATAAAGGCAAAAGGGTAAAAAAATAATATTGTAAAAAAGAAAGACATGGTGGAAAAAAAATGTCCAAATACCTGGCATTCATCAAGTGTAAACTTATCCTGCTAAGTGCCACTTGTTTCCTAGTTTTTGCTCATTTTAGCCACTTCTTTTTGCCACTTAATCCCATTTTTGCACCTTTCACCATTTTTGGCCAGTTTTCACCCACTTAAGCTATCTTTTGCAATTAAATACCACATTTTTCCTACTTTTTTTTTCCAATTTTGACATTTTTTGCAAATTTTTACCCATTTTTGCCACTTTTATCCAATTTTTTCCCCCTTTCACCATTTTTTGCCTCCTTTCACCCATTTTAGCAACCTTTTGCTATTAAATACCACTTGTTTCCTCTTTTTTGCCCATTTTTGCCACTTCTTTTTGCCACTTTTATCCCATTTATTATCCCCTTTTTTGCTACCTTCTCACCTCTTTTCCACTTTTCCTCCCCATTCTCACCCCTTTACACCCATTTTTGCTGCTTTCTGACCATTTATTGCCACCTCTAACTTATTGTTATTGCTACTTCAAGCTGTTTTTGCTTCACCGATTAGGTTGTGGCTCTTGCAAAGGTATTTTTCAACAGTTTGGCTCTTTGGTTGAGCAGGGTTGAGCAACACTGCTGTATAGTATAGTTTCTTTTTCATTATGGCTACATTTTTGTGAGTTCTATACTGTAATAACAAAGACAGTTGAGATAAAAATAAATAGGAATCTCAGTGAATGTGTGAATTAAGCTCCCGATCACATGCACTACTCCTGGCTCTAAACTACATGAGCTCAGTGCTGATTGGTGCATTCATGAAAGATGAAGAAGATAAATGTGATCATATTAGATTTTCAGGAGTTATATAGCAATACTTAATATTAACAGGATATTACTATTCCCTTTAGATGAGCGGTAGGACTGATATTATCACCGTGTACCATTCTGTAGATAAATTGAAGTCATTACCATAAAATTAGGGTCAAGGTCTGTGTGTTCAAAGACGCTCCTGTTTACACAACACCTACACTGTTGATATAAAGCATCACAATGCAAAGATTTACAGTCACTTCTACTGACATTAATATCACAGGAGCATTATTCAGCGGCTACAGTTTAGTGCTGGTCGTATACTGGCTCACACAAATGTGCTCATATGTCAGGAAGTGATAAAGGAACCTTATGCACGCATGCACAGGCAACATCATTATGAGCTAATAAATCAAAAGCTGCACGTTTATTTTTTTTCTCCGGTATACATCAGCAGGGTTTTACTGGAGTGTATTTATTAATACACTATTAAATGTGTTGTATTTGGTTTTATTGATATTGCAGTGGTTGATTTTATGTGACATTAAATTTGTGATCTACCAGCTTACATAAATCAGAATATGACTGAAGTCTCCTTCATCATCCAAATTCAAACAGAGAAGCCGTATTGATCATACGTTTTGATTTTTCCTACGCCTCTTCTTTTAATGCGACCATAAATCCATACACAGGAAGCCTCTCACTGAGTGAACATGGTCTCCCCTGCAGTACCGCAGCCGCTCACGAGAACCAGCTCAAGTGATCCTTGACACCATCGGAGCAACACCGTCCTACAAATCCCCTGAGGCTTTAAATAACCCCTGCCAAGAACAAATGCCACGATGCCTCTGGAACTCCTGGATGACAAACAACCCTCATCAAACACACAGATCCCATCTGACACACTGGCTCACCCTGATGCCCTTCTGTGAAAATGTGACTTCTGGAAGCTAGTGAGGAACACAACACTGTTCTAACGTGTCTTATTTTGATCTGCTGTGGAAAGTGAATGGTCAGCTATTATGTGAAGTAGCTAAAGGTCAATCAATCACATAATTGATCTGTATTTGTACAACACCAATTTATAGCCAATGGCTATACACAGACACTATATACAGTGAGGGGGCAGGTCTGGACCATATTCTTTGTTGCATTATTTATAAAGATCCATTTTTAATCCACCATGAGCTCAGCTAGAAGCAACATTGAGCAAAGTGTTGAAGAGAAACGCACTTTTAAACCTTGAGCAGAACCAGACTCATGCTGAACAGCCATCTGTCAAAACTGTTTGCAGTGAAAAAGATAGAGGGAAAAGCAGAGCCTGCCTGTTTACTTCTAAAACCAGATCTTGCCACTCCCTGCCTATTGTTAGCTCTGCTGACATTATTGCCACTATTAACCCCTTTCACCAATTTTTAAGCCATATTACACAATTTGATATGCAAGTTTCTTTTTTCTGCTTCAGCTAACCTTTTTTTTTGCCAGTTTATAT
The DNA here is from genome assembly GCF_018320785.1 of Cheilinus undulatus. Taxonomy (NCBI): domain Eukaryota; kingdom Metazoa; phylum Chordata; class Actinopteri; order Labriformes; family Labridae; genus Cheilinus; species Cheilinus undulatus. The sequence goes on from NC_054869.1 coordinate 6,268,830, forward strand.
CAATTTTCATCCCATTTCACCAAATTTCCATATATTTTTGCCACTTTGCTTCCTTTTTACTCACATTTGAATCCCCTTTTACCACTTAATATGCCCTTTTTTTCCAATTTAATCCATTTTTGCCTTTTTTTTCGTCGTTGTTTTTTGCCACTTTTATCTAATTTTTTGCATTTCTGACCCATTTCTGCTACTTTTAAAATCCAATTTCACCACCTTTCCCACCATTACGTGCGATTTTAGCGATTTTTAATGCATTTTAATTCTGTGTTCAACAAGAAGATTTACTATTTTTGTTCCTGGAAAATTTTGTTTATTCATTTTTTGTTTATTCAAATGACAAAACAGAACATAACACAATACAACAAAGAACAACAGTACCTAACAATTCACCAGAGCCATGACAGGATACACCATATCTTCAGCAATGTAGAATACAATACACTTACACACATATACAGTGCTTAACAAATTTATTAGACCACCCTAACCCTAAACAAACTAAGGTTTATGCCACAGCCCTAAATCATCAGCACTGGTAATTACCAAAATCATTTTTGATGTTTCTGCAATGGTTAATACACCAATATGTGGAAGCTCTTTAACCCAAATGATATTTTTAATGCTAAAATAGAATTATTATTGTTATCCATGAATTTTCAAATTTACTGATTTACAAAAAAACGGAAAAAATAGTAAAGTACATTATTATTTCTTGATTAATATGTCATATTATAGTTATTTACTTGCATTCCTGAACAGAAAAATGAGTTTTAGTGGTTGAATGTTGTGCTTGATTCATTTCTGACTTCTCAGAGAAGCCCAGTGAGCCGTCTCAAATTTGGGTGAATTCAGTTTGAAATCCCTCATTCCTGTTCAAAATGGTAAAATGGGAGAGCTCACTGAAAATGAAAGAGTCCACATTAAAGCACTTCATGATGCTGGATGGTCTTTGAGACAAATATGAAAGGTGGTCTAATAAATTTGTTAAGCTCTGTACATATACATCTCCCCCCTCCCAGGTAACTAACCCCACACCCACATCCCCCTCCCATCGAGCAAAACCGGTAGAATTTAGGCTAAGGCTAAAAGGCTGGCTATTATAGAGAGTATTGGCTCGATTCCATGAAGGCTATCCAAGGGTCCCAGGTCTTATGAAAAAGTCCCAGGCTACCCCTGATGGTACATGTTATTTTTTCTAAAGGAGCACATGAATTAGCCTCATTAATCCACTGGATAACACTGGGGGAATCTTCATGATTCCATTTGGATGTGATACATTTTTTGGCAGCTGTTACAGCTAGACTCACAAAACTTTTTATTCTCTGAGAGGGGAGGTTCAGTTCAGACAAATCACCCAACATCACAATCCTTGCTGAAAGGGAAACAGCCCACAGCGATACTTTCTGAAGAATATTTTCCACCTCTTGCCACCACTGTCTAAGCCTTGAGCAGGACCATATCATATGTACAAGTGTGCCAGTCTCCGTTTTACATTGAGGGCAGAGAGGAGATAAGCTGGTTTTGATATGGCTCAGTTTTTTGGGTGTGAAATATGCTCTATGTATAACCTTATAATTACACAGTTTGTGTCTAGTATTGATATAAATCCTCTGTGATTGTTCGTTAATCTGATACCAGTGTTCGTCCGTCATCTGAATGGCTAGATCCCCCTCCCATTTTTCCTTTAGTCCTGTAGTACTGGCTTTGAAATGTTTCAATAGTAAACTGTATATTTGTGATATATGTTTTCTAAGATTGCCTTCTAATAATAATGACTCCAATGATGAATATCTAGGTCTGCCCAAAGAGCCCCCCTGTTTGGATTGTATGTAGTGTCGCATCTGAAAATAAGAGAGATGCAGAAAAATAGAAGAGGGAGATGAAGAGGAAAGAAGAGAGATGGAGAAAGAAGAAAAGTAAAAGAAGGAAGGAGAGAGAAGAGAGATATGCAAAAAGAGAAGAGGGAGATGCAGAAAAAAGGAAAAACGGAGAAAACAGATACGGAAAAAAGAAAAAGGAAGAAGGGAGAAAGATGTGCAGAAAAGGAGAAGAAATCTAATAAACAAGGGAGATGCAGAAATAGAAAAGAGGAAGATGCACAAGGAGAGAAGGGGGAAGAGACATGAGGGAAATGCAAGAAAGAGAAGAAGATACAGAAAAACAGAGGAAAGAAGAGCAATGAGGGAGGAGCATCCTCGAAGTAGAGCCTCTGCTTCGTCGCATCACCAGTTGGAGCGATTTGGGCATCTGATCTGGATGCATACTGGTCACCTCCCTATGGAGGTCTTCTGGGTACGTCCAGCTGGAAGGAGACCCCAGGGTAGACCCAGAACCTGCTGGAGGGATTATATATGTTATCTGGCCTTATCTGGTTGACTTGCTTAGCCTGATGCCACCGTGACCTGACCCCAGATAAGCAGGAAAAAATGGATGGATGCATATATTTGATATTTACCTCCACCAAGGAGGTGATGTGATCGGGTGGGTTTGTTTGTTTGTTCCTTTGTTGGTTCGTTTGTTAGCAACATAACTCAAAAAGTTGTGGACAGATTTTGATGAAATTTTCAGGAAATGTCAGAAATGGCATAAGGAAGAACTGATTAGACTTTGGGAGTGATCCGGATCACCATCTGGATCCAGGAATTTTTTGAAGGATTCTGCACTATAGGGAGATGGGGCTAATGCCAGAGGTCTGTGCTGTTACCACTTTACACCAGGAGATGGCGGACATGAGTAACTTCAATCAGCAGCATGTTTTTGGTGTGTTTCTATTCAAAGTTTTGGAGTTTATAGAGTTTGAAAGACGCATGTCTGGTCGAGGAGACGAGTCGGAGCGTAACAGAGAGAAAGACAGCGAATTGTAGCGAAAAATCTCACAATGCTGGGAGGAATAGAGGAATATTCACCCTCTGCCGTGACTTCCAGTCGTCCAGTGAGACCATGGGTGCATCTGATGGCACCCGTAGTGAAGCCAATGCTTTGCCTCACCGTGTTTCCATCCCACTGGGGAGGGAGTAATCGGAGAATGCCGTGGTGGGGGGCACATGGGGACGGATCCAGGAATATTTTTAAGGATTCTCCACTATTGGGAGATAGGGCTAATGGCGGAGGTCTGCGCTCTCCGAGTGCTTTTCTAGTTTTATATACTTTATTATGATTTTTTTTTAATTATGCCTATATTGTACTGTCTTCTGACTCTTGTTGCTGCTCTTTGCTTTTTTTAAATGCTGCTGCTCTAAGCCTTGAATTGTCCCCTGAGGATGAATAAAGGTTTAAAAATTGAATTAACTTGAACAAATATCATCTTAAGAATGATTCATGAATGAGGCCCATTCATCCCCAAAATGCACTAAGTAAGTCTGTCAAGTTTGAAATGAAGGAAAACAAGTTTAAAATAAATAGATTTCAGTTTTGACACACGCTCCCAGTAGAATTATGGTTGGTATAGTGGAGTAACCTGATTTAAAGTATTGAAGATGGAGAGAAGAGGGAGAACAAGTCTAGAGGGGAGCCTGAGATTGAGCTTTATTAAGACACAATTGCATTAGCAGACCAAATGGTAGAATCAATCCAGCGTGCCTTAGACCTGCTGACCGTCCTCCTTTAATTCATAAAATGTCCTGCGCGTCCTTCTTGCCTTTTCAAGCCACATAAGAATTCTCCTCGTCTGCAACCATCCCTCTTTTTAACAGCCTTTTAATCTCCTTTAACATTCCTGCGTCGGCTCATGATTCAGAATTTACACTAACGTTGTCGCAGCGAATCAGACGGTGGATATCACACCCCAGAACAGTCGTCATCCTGAGCAAAGAGAGAAATTCAGAGGCAGCGAGGTGTGATAGAGAGAGGACAGCAGGTTGATATCGATCCTCAGGAGTCTTGTTTTTATGACTCCAGATTCACTGACACACCAGCAGCTGTGTTTTTCAGCTTTATTCCAATAAAGTTGAACCACAGTTTGTCCTGTTTACTCCACTGTATCGCAGGTGCAGTGGATACAGTTACGTCTCCGTGATTCATGCATGCTCAGAAAAGATTTAGGTGTGAAAGCAGCATATATCTGCTTCTGTCTTCATTAATATTCTTTGAGCTGTGTGTGAAAACCATCCGTCGTGATGCAGACTGAAACCTCTCCTGTGAGGGCAGCTGTCAAGCACGGTGCGACCAAACTCTCTGATGCGGTCAGGTCTCTGCTTGCTGTCTTGTATAACACTCTCCACTGGGAAATGTATGTTTCCTGCCACGTGTTGGCCATGCAAGGCAGTGCAAGTGACTTCTTTTCTGCTGTCTTTCTCTGCAAAATTGATTTAAGTTGTCAGAAAGCGAGCAAGCAAAAACACGTTGAAACTTTATGATCTGGCATTGTCTTCTCTTCTTCTAACTGATGATCCTTGCATCTTTCAGAGAAGCACAGACTCATGGGATGCCTGAATATTTCAGTAGCGATGGTTTGTTTTCTTAAAGCCTCCAGTGAGGCAGAGGCCCCACAGTAACTCAAAGAGAAACAAACATGGAGGGAAGGAGAGACCGCTGTAGCAATAAGAGTCAACGGTTTTTCACATGCAGCCATAATCGCCCTGATTTATAACTGATTACCGCATTCCTTCCCAAACAATCACACTGGTGTGCCATCCAAATTTCTCACAAAATGATTCACAATCACAACAAAACAAACCGAGGCAGATCTGTTCGAATCCTGCGGCTGTGTGAATGAACCCCCCACTGTTTATCACTGGAGGAGAGTTATGTGTCACCCTGAGGCTGCCTCGCTAACACGCTTGGCAGGCTTCATCAAAACGCCAGAGCTGGAAGTTGTTATGTTGCAGGATTTTTTGGTGCAGGGGAAAATTGATCTCTTGCTTCTCGATCCAGGCAAAATTGCACCTGCCATGGCTTCACCCCAGACACTTTATAACTGTTCATTCGAGTTATGAATCACAGAGAGGCAGTGTGTTCAACAGCGGGCACAAGCAGGCTGTTTGATACTGCTGTCATTCCTGTATGAGCTGGCCAATCTCCACGTTTAGACCTGACTCTGCATCATGGTGTATGCAGCATTATCTATACTGCATGGGGCCTAACTTTGCACTGCTTAAACTCAAGTCTCAGCAGGTATAGGTACATCTCAAAAAAATTCTAAAGTTCAATATTTTTTGTCACTCAATTCAGAAAGTGAAACCCATATATTATATAAACTCATTACACATAGAGTGAAATATGTCAAGCCTTTATTTCTTGAAATGTTGATGATTATGACTTGCAGATCATGAAAATCCAAAATTCAGTGTCTCGGAAAATTAGAATATTGTGAAATAGTTCGATATTGTAAAGTCATGGTGTCACACCCTAATCAGCTAATGAACTCAAAACACCTGCAAAGGTTTCCTGAGCCTTTAAATGGTTTCTCTGTCTGGGTCAGTAGGCTACACAATCATGGGGAAGACTGCAGACTGGACAGATGTCCAGAAGACAGTCATTGACATCCTCCACAAGGAGGGTAAGCCACAAAAGGTCATCGCTAAAGAAGCTGGTTGTTCACAGAGTGCTGTATCCAAGCACATTCATAGAAAGTTGAGTGGGAGGGAAAAGTGTGGTAGGAAAAGGTGCACTAGCATAAGGGAGAACCGCAGCCTTGAGAGGATTGTCAAGCAAAATCCATTCAAGAATTTGGGGGAGCTTCACAAGGAGTGGACTGAGGCTGGAGGCAGCGCATCAAGAGCCACTACGCACAGACCAATCCTAGACAGGGGCTACAAATGTCGGATTCCTCGTGTCAATCCACTCCTGAACCAGAGACGACATCAGAAGCGTCTTACCTGGGCTGTGGAGAAAAAGAGCTGGACTGTTGCTCAGTGGTCCGAAGTCCTCTTTTCAGATGAAAGTACATTTTGCATTTAATTTGGAAATCAAGGTCCCAGAGTCTGGAGGAAGAGTGGAGAGGCACAGAATCCACGTTGCTTGAAGTCCAGTGTGAAGTTCCCACAGTCAGTGATGATCTGGGCTGCCATGGCATCTGCTGGTGTTGGTCCACTGTGATTTCTGAAGTCCACAATCAACGCAGCCATCTACCAGGACATTTTAAAGACCTTCATGCTTCCTTCTGCTGACAAGCTTTATGGAGATGCTGATTTCATTTTCCAGCAGGACTTGGCACCTGCACCTGGTTCAATGACCATGGTGTTACTGTGCTTGATTGGCCAGCAAACTGGCCTGACCTGAACCCCATAGAGAACCTATAGGATATTGTCAAGAGGAAGATGAGAGACGCCAGACCCAACAATGCAGATGACCTGAAGGCCGCTATCAAAGCAACCTGGGCTTCCATTACACCTGAGCAGTGCCACAGGCTGATCACCTCCATGCCACGCAGCAGTGATGCAGTAATTGATGCAAAAGGAGGCCCAACCAAGTATTGAAGGCATAGAAATGAACATACTTTTCAGAAGCCTGACATTTCTGTTTAAAATATCCTTTATTATTTTATTGATCTTGTAATTTTATAATTTTCTGAGACACTGAATTTTGGATTTTCATGATCTGTAAGACATAATCATCAACATTTCAAGAAATAAAGGCTTGAAATATTTCACTCTATGTGAAATGAGTCTAAATAATATTTGGGTTTCACTTTCTGAAATGAATGAAAAAAATATTGAACTTTTTCATGATGTTCTAAATTTTTGAGATGTACCTTTGTGTGTTATTTATATGTAAGCAATTTGTTTGAAATGTTGCGATACATTGCACTTTGGATATTTTGGGCACTTTGCTTGGAAATCAGCAAGTAATTTCATGAAAATTTAGGGGATATGTTTTGGAGGGTTTCATTGGAAGAATTGGGTAAATTTGCTTTAATTTTTTTTTGCCATTTTCATGGGAAATTGTGAAATTTATTCATAAATTTGGGGGAATTTAATGGAGGATTTGGGGGTGGAGGTTGTTGTTTAAAATTTTCAGGAATTTTAACGGAAATTTTAGGGAATTTATACAGATGTTTGGATTTCACTGTCATCTTCATGGAATTTTGGAGAATATATTTGTAATTTTGTTTTAGAATTTGTTACAAAATGTTCCTTAATATTTGGGGATATTAGCATTGAATTTTGGGGGGATTTTTATTGGAATGTTTAGATTTTGAGTTAAAGCTTCACCACAAGATTTGATGTTTTTTTTCAATAAATTTGGAGGTACTTTTTATGGGATTTTTTGGGATTTTGGTGAGCACATTTTTCTTAGAAATTCCTGTTCAAAAAAGCCTGAAATGTTAACATATCAGACCCAAAAAATTAGGAAGAAATCACGTTGCTGTCCAAAGAAAAACTCATGTGTCTGGAGGTTAATGAGGAAAAAAAAGAATTCAATAACCCGAGCATCAGGCTGGAACATAAAAAAGTTGAATAAAGTGAAGGGGGTCTGAATACTTTCTGCATGCACTGTATCTCCCACCTTAAGATTTAGAGAGGGTGATCCATGCATTAATGTGTTCACAATGATTATTACAAGTCTTTGTATGAGGGTTTGGATCAGTCATTCATCCAGCGCCAACAGTGATGCAAAATTCAAGTGCTTACCTCCTGCAAAGAGAGGGAACTCCACCTGTGCTGAATTCTGTTACAGGACTAATGTTTTATTGTTAGCTTTTAAATCTCTTAATAGACTGACACCAGCTCACCCAGCTGACCTTTCCATGTTTATACTCCAGCTAAAGCACTGAGGTCTACCCATCAGCTGCTCCGTTGGACAAAAACCAGCCTAAACAAGAGGCAGTCATGCTTTTGATTTAGGCTGTGAAACAGTTTGCCTTTTCAAATAGGATCTACCTGATCTTGCAATTTTTTAAAGTTTCAGTTGTTTTAAGTATACAGTTTTTGCACTAAATCACAGAAAAAAAAATCCTTGCATGTGTAATAAATAAATGTGCAATTAACTGAGAGGTGACAGGCTGCATATTAGGACTTTAAAGTCACGTGTACACTTCTTGTGACATAATCTGAAGTCAAACCTCCTGAGTCTAACTGCAGATGTTGGTTAGTTGGCATCAAGACTGACATACAGTAGAGCTGATGGGTTTCAGGCTGAATGAATGGCACCACTGGAGCTCTCCCGTCCCAGACTAATCACTTGTATTGTCCTCTGCACTGCCGTTGCCAATTGTTGAAGCATTCAGGTTTTCTTTTTCATCAACCTGCTGCACTCAGTGCACCGTTCCTCATTAGAGCCCTTTGTGGCACCTCACATCACTGCTGCTCTCCAGCCTTCCTCATCACAGAGAGGGCCAGTAAATGCACCGTAAGATGGGCTCTTTTAGTAATTATCAGTATGAAAGTGAAGCATCTTCATTGTTTGTTCAATAGGGGGGGGGTCATAACAACTGAAGGTCAAAGATTACATCACGTCTGGTTCCTGCTGCAGCCAACGTTCATTTTTAAAGTCGTCTGAGGGACAGATTGACAGTTAATCCTGTAATGGCAGCCAAACTTGTTTTCATTTCTTTGTCATTTCTTCATCCATCACATGGCATGTTGGCTGCACAGCCTCTTCATGATAAGGGGTTTACAGATAATCCAGTGAAAGGCTCTGCTCTCAGAAACGACTGAACCCCCAAGATATTCACGACCTCCAGGAAGGTCGTCTCAAGCCACATGTTTGACATTTACAGGTGCATCTAAAAACATTAGATTATCATGAAAAAGATCATTTTGTTGTGTGTACTTCAAAAAGAGAAACTTAGATTCACCCCATACAGAGTGAAATATTTCATGACTTTTGTTGTTTTAAAGTTGACTAAGGCTAACAGCCAAGGCTGCCCATAAGGGGGGAGAAAGGAGAGAGCTTTCTGGGACCGATCCAAACTGGGAGGTCAGTGAAATCATGGTCCATTGTAAAATTAATCCATGTGATCCGTATTTTATTTTTAACCTAAATAATAATGTCATCAAAGAAACAAAACATGGGATAAAAGTGCCAAAAAGAATGGTAAAAAATGGCATTGAGTGGCAACACAGTTGCAACAATGTGTTTTAAAAGGCAGGAAATGGTTTAAAGTGAATCACAAATGGACATAAAATAGGCAGAAGGCAGCAAAAATGAGCTTAAATGCCTTAAAAGGGCGAAATTGGCAAAAATGTGCAGAATACAGCAAAAAGGGCTAAAAATGGGATATAGAAATGGCAAACATGGGTTGTAAGTGGCAAACAGTGGTAGTAAAAGGATAAAAGTAGAAAAAAAATGTATCTGAAGAGGAAAAAATGGGAAAAACAGCAAGAATGAGTAAAAAGTGGCAATTATGGGCAAAAAGCAGCCAAAGTGGGATAAAAGTGCCAAAAAGAAGTGGCAAAAACTGGTGCTAATTGCCAACACAGTTTTTAAAGACATCTGGGCATCCATGAAACTTATGGAAATGTCTATGGGGGATTTACATGGTGATTTTTTTTCTCCCAAACCAGAGCTGCCAAAAAAGTGGGACTGTTGAGCTCTATGCTGTCCAGATCTGATAAAAACTGGTGCTAAAACTACACCTGAGCAGTCATGGCTACTGGCTTGCAATACAACTAAATCCTGCCTGTAACTATTGCAAACTTATGCTGAAGCAGATAAGGAGAAGAGCAAAAATATCTCATCCATGAAAAGCTTTCAGTCTGTTCTTTGCTCTTGTTTTACAAAGAAATGCAATCCAGTTGTGGTAAAACTGCTGCTATATTAAAGCTACATCTGAGCTAATTGCTACACCATACGCAGCCATTGCTACTGGCTTCCAGTCCAGCTGAACCCTGCCAGTAGCCACCGCCTCGTACAGTAGCTACCGCCTCGTACTCGCCTCAAACGACACTGACTGACGTGGCTGTTCCAGTCTGTTCTCAGACCTGGAACAGTCGTTTCAGATTGGAGCTTGCAAAATGGATCTGCCTGATGACTGACATGGAATCTGGCCAATCTATCTTCTTTGCAAGGTTACAAGTCAGGAAAATTTCTCTCTTCCTGTATAAATAGCAAACCTAGAGGTTAATGATGCAAAGATGGGGTGATGATTTAAAAGTAGGCTCAACAGTGAAACCTTACAAAAGAATGTACTGACTTTAAAAAAAAGCTTTAGGCTATACAGTAGGAAAAATGATTTGCACCTGGACGGATTTTTTGGTGTGCATCAGATTTCATGACTAGGGACGTTCCAACGCAACTAATTTAAGAGTCGATTAGGACAAATTTAAATTCAGACTGGTCTAAAGTTAATAAAGCACTCAGAAAACAGTCAGCATCAGGCTCATTTAGCTAAACACAGGATTACAGTGTTTGCAAGCAAAAAATGCCAAACTGGTTTTCCGACTGTGGCTATTTTTGGCACTGCTAGCCTTGCAGATTAACATCTACATGTATGTGCTGATATGACTTTATCTCCATTTTCTCCTTCAAAACACCAAACTGGTCCAGCAAGAGTCACTGTGCTGGTAAACATGCAGGCTTGTGGAGCAGAGAGCAGACTCACTGACCACAGCGATAGCTCCAGCTGGTGGAAAATGACTGTTACAGCTGGTCTTCTGTATCTGAGTGCCTCATCTCTTGCTGATCTTGCCGCGTGCTTGTGTAAATCCTCATTGTGTTTTCTTTGAACAGTTGAATGCATCCCTCATTGGCAGTGTATGCTAAGGTAAAAGGCTTTTTTTTACACAGTGCTGCTGATCACTATGTCTGACATGTTCCTTCTGTAAGCAGATTTATAGAATAAAAGTTACTGTGAAGAAATAGCACATCTTATTGCTCAAGTCCTTGTTTTTATTTTTAGAGCATAAAGAGTCACCTGAATTGATTCTGGATATTTTATAACCAGCTAGAACATTCTCACAGGAGCTTTGAAGTAAAGTATGTGCTTGTGTGTAAAACCAATAGAACCCCCTTTGGAAAACAAGACACATTAAAAAACTACAAACTGAACTTTGAAGTAAAAAGAAAGCATGGGCAGACATAAAACATCATCTGTCCATATTCTAACTCTAACCATATGTACTAGATGTGCAGCACAGTAAGGACATACTATTGAAGGGTGTTTACATTCATATAAACACCAATATAAATACTCATGAAGCAATCTAAGACTGCTTGCAGCGTGAACCAGGAAGGGCACTTTTGACAGTTTTTCTCCCTCATTATGAGAAATTAATTAACAAGACCAAAAATGCTTGTTTACTGTTTAGTAAATACACCATACACTCTTAGAAGTAAGGGTTCCAAAAGGGTTCTTCCTGAAGGGCAGAAGTTCTACCCAGAACCATTTACTTCTGAAAAACCTTTTTTTGAAAAAAGGGTTCTTCAAGGGTTCTTTGGACTAAAGGTTCCTGTAAGAACCGTTTCAATACAGAGAACCCTTTTTGGAAGAAGGAGTTCTTCAAGGGCTGTTGAAAACATGGGTATTAGAAGATCCTCACCCTCAAATATTCAAATGTTTAGCCATGTTTCAAATAGTATTTTTAATGCAGATGTAACTGTAATACCCTTATCAATTCATTGTACTTGTTCTGCCACAGTCTTAAATGTCTTTTCCATCATTTCATGCCATACAATAGTTAAATGGATACATGTATTTAGCAGTGTAGCAAAGCGGAGGGTTCCCACATTGGGTCTTGAACCCCAGTCTCCAAGACAGACAACTTCACTAACCAGCCAGCCAAAGCCAGCCCTTTGTTTGACCAGTTTCAGACCTGGTGTGGGAACCCTCCTTTGCCACAAACCAAAACTATGTTAATAGGTTTTCCATCTACTGTGAGATACACTGTGTATGGGATTGAGTTGAGGGGCGTTTGTCTGCTTAAGATCTTTTTTGATATTGTTTTTTTTGTGATCATTTCCAAGTCATGATGTACAACACTAAACCTAAGAATACAGTGCAAATATATAATGAAGCAACACGATGTGCTCTCTGTTTGGAAGATCATGTCTCGAACCCTCAATCTTCAAAATTTGGAATTTTTGTCTCTCCCTGCCAGCATTTACTTGATACTTAAACTTTTTAGTAATCATTACTTACTCTTTTATGTTTTGTCAAAAACGTTGACATTACTAAGTCAGACTAGTTTTTTGTACTATTCAGCTGAAAGATGCAATGCAATGATCATGTTAAGCTGAGATAACTTAATATGTTTAGATCTTTAAGGGGAGGGGCTATTTCCAAATTTTCAAAAAAACCATGGGTGAGACTGTCAGTGCATCTGTTGGCACCAGCAGGCAATGCTTCCACCATGATTTCCACACGTGACGAAGCCAACTCTTAGACTCACTGTGTGTCTCCACCCCACCAGGGAGGGAGTGATTGACTGCTCCATCTGGGTGCAGTCATGTTTTAAAGGACTTTTCACTATTGGAAAATATGGCTATTGGTGACAGTCTGTGTTTCCTGAGTACTCATCCAGTTTCATATTGTGGTGACGAATGGCTCCCAGAAAAGTTCAATGACTTTGACAAGCTCTCACACAGGAGGCATGAGCAGCCATTATTTATTCTCAACCACAGATACACTCAAGTACAGACAGGGTGGTCTGCAACATTGACCCCCTCACTCATGGTGTCACACTTTAAAAAACACTTCTCACTAAAACATCAACTAATAAACTAAACATGCATAAATACTCGCTGTGTTGGTTCTGGGTGAAACCCTTGAAATATAAAAGGGTTCTCAGTGGAACTCCCTGTGTGGGATCTAGATGAAACCCTTAGAGGGTGAAAGGGTTCTGGATTGAACACTCAGTAAGGGTTATCAGTGAAGCCACTACACCATTGCAGGGTTCTCTGTTGAACCTCTCACAGAGGGTTCTGGGTGGAACCTTTCGCAGATGGTTCTGGGTATAACCCTCCAGAAGGGTGGAACCTTTATAAAGGGTTCTAACAGGAACCAAAAAAGGTTCTCCTATGAGGACAACTAGAAGAACCTTATATGGTTCTATTCAGCACCTTTACTTCTAAGAGTGTAGGGAAAGCTGTTTTTAATTAACATAGTCCTCATAGCTCAGGTTTAGGCAACTGGTGGCTCAGGGGCCACATGTGACCCTCCACCTCATCAAACTTGGCCCAAAAGTTTATTTCAAATACCAATAAAACCCAAACATTTTTGATTCATTTTTCTTTGTGTTTTGTACCATTTATTTTATTGTTTTCTAATTTCATAAAAATTTGAAAATTATTCATTTAATTTTTATTTTCATTTCACTTTATTTATATATTTTCATTTACTTGATTTTAATCTATTTAATTTTTCTTGAATAAATTTTTATTCATCTGTATTTATTTTTAATTTTTTTATCATATTTGTTATTTCTTTTATTGAAATATTTTACATTTATTATTCTTATTCTTTTCATAATTCATATATATATTATATATTTTTTATTTTTTATATATCTATTTTTTATATATCTAAATGTATTTAGTTGTTATATATATATATATATACATATACTACATCCACTATATATATATATATATATATATATATATATATATATATATATATATATATATATATATGTATATATTCAGTTGGCTGCAATCTTTTATGTGAAAAATTATATTCACAGCTAAATGCATTTGAACAAAATATATGTAGGTAAGATACCATACCATATCATGTTCACTTAAACAGCAGTTGAAACTGATTTAATTCTTAATCTCATTGAAGAAACTATTTTTATGTGAGTTTAAAAACAATTGCTGGTATAATAAATGATCAGGAAAGCAACATATTCTTCCTGTTATTTAATTATTAGTCATCACAGGGGTCTAACTGAGAATATCCAAACATCAGAAACAACTTGGCCCTTTGGAATTGACAATAAAATTAATGCAGCTCTCTTGTTAAGCAAAGTTACCCATCTCTGATGTAGTTTACCCTTTTCAGTGTCCCCCACCAGTCCCAGCTGTCTTTTGGACTGGACTGGTCACCAGTCAATCACAGGGCTTAGAGTTCCAAATCAGCATAAAAAGAGATGTCTTTGGACTGTGGGAGGAAGCCAGAACACACAGATAGAACATGAAAACTCCACACAGAAAGGTCCTGCCCAAATGGGATCCAAACCATAAACTTTCTCTGTGAAGAAACAGCACTAACCACTGCACCACCATGCAGCCTAAAAAGACACAATGTTCATATGATAAAGTTAACATGTATTAATCTGCATGGTTCTTTTAAGATCAAGCTAAAAGGCCCAGCATATTCATGTCTAATAGCCTCTTTCACATGTGTTACAGCATCTTTAGTTGATGTATGGTGATAGCATATGGTTAAAAACATTTCCATGGCACACCTTGACCTCAGCAAGCATTGAGCTAACTGACACAGGTGTATGCGGTGCATGAGTTAGAAGAAACTTACTGAGTTACAGTGTGTATGCGTGTGTATCTGATGTGTACATGGTCTCAACTACTGCCAGGAACTATAGTAGGACATTTCTTCAGACTTGTAACAGAATCAGTCCATGTATCAAGGGAAGAAAAAGTTATGATTTGGTATTTGAAAAGGGCATTTCTGCACCCACAGGACCAAAAAACCCGTGGGAGCTTTCCCCCTTTTCAATCCCTCCAGTGTACCGCCTGGAACGACTGGAAAATAAATCAGCTGATGGATTATTCCAACTGGATTTTGTGAGTGGAAAAATCTTTACTCTTCATGTCAGGAAAATGATATATGCAAATTGAAATAGTGGCAGAAGATGAATGACTTTGTAAAACCCGCAGCAATATGGAGGCCTCAATTTTCTAAGGAGAACATCATGAGTGGATGTGGTATAAAACCATCCTGGCAGCTCATGCAGTTATAAAACACTGGAAAATCAATCAGGAGAGTATTTGATTATGAAAGGCGAATACCGAAGCAGCAAAAATGATAAATACAACAAGCAGTTGGCAAGAATGATAGAGATTTATTTTGGATCTGAACCATCAAAGTTTTTCAGCTTTTTTCAGTTTATTTATGGTGTTATTATGATACATGACACTAATACTGAAAGCTGACATATGCCTCATATATGTGTAGCTTTATAAAGTAAACTTTTGATTAAATAAAATGTTTTAGTCTGACTTCATGTTGTGAAAAAGTGTTTCAGCAAGTAAACAGAAAAAAGTAATACCCTATTCCCTATTCCAGTTCCAAAAAAGCTGGGGCACTGTGTAAAATACACTATATTGCCAAAAATATTCACTCACCTGCCTTGACTCACATATGAACTTAAGTGACATCCCATTCTTACTCCATAGGGTTTAATATGACGTCGGTCCACTCTTTGCAGCTATGACAGCTTCAACTCTTCTGGGAAGGCTTTCCACAAGGTTTAGGAGTGTGTTTATGGGAATTTTTGACCATTCTTCCAGAGGCGCATTTGTGAGGTCACACACTGATGTTGGATGAGAAGGCCTGGCTCTCAGTCTCCGCTCTAATTCATCCCAAAGGTGTTCTATCAGGTTGAGGTCAGGACTCTGTCCAGGCCAGTCAAGTTCATCCACACCAAACTCTCTCATCCATGTCTTTATGGACCTTGCTTTGTGCACTGGTGCACAGTCATGTTGGAACAGGAAGGGGCCATCCCCAAACTGTTCCCACAATGTTGGGAGCATGGAATTGCCCAAAATATTTTGGTATGCTGAAGCATTCAGAGTTCCTTTCACTGGAACTAAGGGGCCAAGCCCAGCTCCTGAAAAACAAGCCCACACCATAATCCCCCCTCCACCAAACTTTACACTTGGCACAATGCAGTCAGAGAAGTACCGTTCTCCTGGCAACCACCAAACCCAGACTCATCCATCAGATTGCCAGATAGAGAAGCACGATTCGTCACTCCAGAGAACGCGTCTCCACTGCTCTAGAGTCCAGTGGCAGTGTGCTTTACACCACTGCATCCAACGCTTTGCATTGCACTTGGTGATGTATGGCTTGGATGCAGCTGCTCAGCCCTGGAAACCCATTCCATGAAGCTCTCTACCACTGTTCTTGAGCTAATCTGAAGGCCACATGAAGTTTGGAGGTCTGTAGCCATTGACTTTGCAGAAAGTTGGCAACCTTTGCACACTATGCGCCTCAGCATCCGCTGACCCTGCTCCATCATTTTACATGGCCTACCACTTGGTGGCTGAGTTACTGTCGTTCCCAATTGCTTCCACTTTGTTATAATACCACTGACAGCTGACTGTGGAATATTTAAGAGCCAGGAAATTTTACCACTGGACTTGTTGCACAGGTGGCATCCTATCACAGTACCACGCTGGAATTCACTGAGCTCCTGAGAGCGACCCATTCTTTCACAAATGTTTGTAGAAACAGTCTGCATGCCTAGGTGCTTGATTTTATACACCTGTGGACATGGAAGTGATTGGAACACCTGATTTCAATTATTTGGGTGGGTGAGTGAATACTTATGGCAATATAGTGTACAGAATGCAGTGATTTTTAAATCTCCTAACCCTATATTCTATTCACAGTACAACATAAACAACATTTGAAACTGAAAACATTAGCTCATTTTGAATTTGATGGCAGCAACACACCTCAAAACTGTAGAGACAGGGCCATGTTTTCCATTATGTAGCATCCCCTCTTCTTTTAACAACAACTGGTCTCCTCACATCTGAGAAGTGAGGAGACCAGTTTCTGGAGTTTTGGGAGAGGAATGTTGTCCCATTCTTGTCAGATGTAGGATTCTCACAGCTCATCAGTCATTTGTGGGATTTCCATTTAATGTTGCTCCAAATGTTTTGTATTGGTAAAAGTTCAGACCAGTTCAGTACCCAGATTCTTTGACTGTGAAGCCATGCTGTTGTGATGGATGTGGTATGAGGTTTAGCATATGTTGCTCTAAAATCTCTGTATGCTTTTCAGCATTGATAGTGCCTTTCCAGATGTGTAAGCTGTCCACGCCATAGGCACTAATGCAACCCCATACCATCAGAGATGCAGGCTTGAGATTCAGCACACTAGTTTTTCACTTTATGTTCCTCACAGAGCATGAACGCTTTTCCAGTGGCTTCACATTGAGATTTGCTGTGTCAAATAAATTGTTACAATCATCTCCGCTGACAGGCAATGATTTATGGAAGTGTTCCTGAGGCCCTGGAGTGATTCCCAGTACAGAATCTTTTTTTTTTTTTTTTTACACAGTTCAGCCTGAGGTCCTGAAGATCATGAGCATCCATTATTGACCTTTTCTCTCATCCCTTGCGCACAGAGAGTTCACCAGATCCTCTGAATCTTTTGATGATGTTATGGACTGTAAGTGGTGGGATATTCAACATCTTCACAATTTTATATTTTTCTGAAATAATTCCTCAGTTTTTCGCTGACTGGTGAACCTCTGCCTATCATTACTTCTGAAGGACTCTCCATGTCTTAAAAGCTCCTTTTATACTCAGTCATGTTATTGACGTGTGGCCGATTAACCTTAATCTGACACGTCAGATGGATGTGTTTCGTGTCTCCACCCCATCGGGGAGGGAGAAATCAGCAAATTAGATTTGGGGAGTGATTCGGATCACCGTCTGGATCCAGGAATGTTTTTAAAGGATTCTTCACTATTGGGAGATAGGGCTGATGGCGGAGGTCTGCGCTCTCTGAGTGCTTTTCTAGTTTCATCACTGTTTTTATTGTAATTATTGTTGAGGGGGCTGAGGAATGTTTTAGGGGGGCTTCAGGCCCCCAAAAATAGCCTACATCCCTGCCTCTTGTCGCTGCTTGCTTACGTCACGACTCCGCCACACCTGAAAGTACTGCCCCTCGACGCTGATTGGTCCAGTCACCTTCTAACCAGGCCCAAACGGCTGAGACGGGAGCTTTGCAAGATGGATTCACCAGGGGTGTCAAACTCAAGGCCCGTGGTGCAGTTATACCCGGCCCACCAGATCATATAGTATTTTTATTATAACTGGCCCACCAGTATGAGGTCTGCAGATGTCCTCCAGAATAAAAATGTCAACTTAATCTTGATGGTAATATCCTTGTTGAGTCAAAAATATTAAAAAAAAAAAAGTAAATAGTAAAAAAAAATTGATGAAAAGTAAGGAGAAATTTGTGTTTTCTCTATATTTTCAGTTTTACATCTTACTAAAAGTTATGGTTTTGACTGTTAATTTCATATTTTAACCTTTACATCTCATAATTTTGACTTTTTATCTAATATGTTTTTTAAATTTTAAACCCTATTTGACCTTTTAAAGTCATGATTTCGAAATTCTCATGTTTTGACCTTATTCAACTTAAAAGGTTAACTTTTATCTCATTTTTATACTTTTTAAAATTGTAATTTTGTATTTTATTTCATATTTTGCCTTTTAAAACTCACAAATTTTAAATTGTATGTAATATTTTAATCTTAAAAACTCACGGTTTTGACTTTTATCTCATTTTTTGACTACTAAAAATAATGGTTTCAGTAATCTATCACATATTTTGCCTTTTAAAAACATTATTTTGACTTTAAATGCCATGTTTTACCTTTAAAACTTATAAGTTTGACTTTTTATCTCAGATTTTGAGTTTTTAACTTATCATGTTGACCTTTTACTAACAAAATCATTTAGGTTGACAGTCTATGGTTAAATATTGACCCTGTTAGGCCCTCAGTTTAGACCCAAATTCAGAATCTGGCCCCTGCTGTGATTGAGTTTGACACCCCTGATGTAGACCTTAAGTTCTGAAGGGAAGTAGTTTAACAAAAAAGGGGTACACAAGCAAAGACCCAGTCCCTCAACTCCTCTTGGAACAACATCTCCCTCCGTGGTCTAAATGTGCTAGGCATTGATTAATTTCAAACACAGCTCTTTGGGAATTTCCTTCCCATTTAGGAAGCAAACAGCATCCTCTTGTGTTAAACTGTACACATCACACCATCTAAACACTTTTTTAATAAAAACTTGTTTAATAAAAGTGACTGTCTAAAAATGATCCAGATATTATCATAAAAATTGCACCTACACTTAAAGAACATTACTTAAAAAGACAAAGAACACCTGTCACATTAATTCCATGCTGAAGTGCAGACTTCTATGATTGGCTCATTCTTAGAGCCTGGGCGGGATTATGAAACATCATTGACCAATAGGGTTTGCGCTCACAGCCTCACACCAAAAAGTAAACAGACTTGTTTTGATCTGTCAGAAAGCAAGCTCCTGAGGTTGTCACTTTACGAAGGATTTACTTTCATTTTGAGCAAACACGCATTTCGAAACGGTTTGTTTTTTTTTTTTACAAGTGCGGTGATATTTATTCGCGTAGTTTCTGTGTTTCAGCTATTTAACAGTCTAAACTGCTGTTTTCGCCGATGTATCAGCTAGCAGGCTAGCCACCTGATAGCCTGCTAGCTAACGTTCGTCCCTTTAAACTCGTTGAGCATAAGTTGACGTTTGCAGCTTTTCGACAGAAAATAATCAGTAAAACGTGGGCGTACGTATCGCATTGTTTACTTAGAAACTGGTCCAATTGCTCGTCTTTCATAGCCTTGTCATTAATCTTAGCAAAACTTGATAAAGACTTGTAACTGTACACTGTCACTGTATGGACATATAAAGCAGCCGTCACCACCCTGCTTAGCTAGCTGCCAAGTCTCTTCTTCTTCCGGTTGTTTTCTCTCCGTGCTGACGACAGATTCAGCCTCGATGTGTAACTTTTATGTGAAGAAATAAGTATGTGAGGACTGACAGAAGTGATGAAGCCTGAGCATCAGTTTCCTGCCATGGCTGAGGATGGAGAGCTGAGTCCAGTGGGAGGACGAGCCGGCTCATCGGGCCGCCCAGGCCGGCAGATGTACAGAAGTTCAGCCCATTTCCGCAGCCTGCTGGACGGCCTGCTGGCTCTCAGACAGGGGGGCATCCTGTTCGATGTGGTCCTGATGGTGGAGGGTCGACCCATCCAAGCCCACCGCATACTCCTGGCAGCTTCTTGTGAATATTTCAGGTAAAACTCGTAGCAATTTACTTTCACTTTCTTTATGGACCTTTTCACTGAAATATAAACTTCTTTATTCTTGTTATGTTTATTATTTTCATAGCTTCTAACCCTGCAGATTGCAGCCAAAACGTGAAAATATAGAAATATTCAGTGTAAATGAAGTAGTCATGCATACCTTTGACTGTAACTAAATAGCCAGAGGCCTTCAAGGAAATAAATGTATCTTCAGGCAAGCTTATTACACAACTAGTCATGTTTTTCCTGTCTCAGTATGCATGATCTACGGGGTTAGTGTAGGTGTATCAAGCCTGTGCATCACAAGACAGGAAAAAAGACTGGGGCAGAGTACAGTGTAAACCATATTTCCCCTTAGAGCTTATCTACATTCAGCAGCAGTGGTATGCATATCAGCATTACTTGTACTTTCTATTTACTCGTGTTTACTTTTCTTCTTTCACAATGACACGAAATTAAACCTTGAACTTTGGAAGACAACAAACAATCCCTGTTGTTTACTCAGTCAGCAGTAAACATAACACAGTGATTTGCAGATAAAAGGTTGATTTTTGAAGAGAAGCAATAAAAGAGCAAGGGTCAAAGTTAAATTGTTCTCTGGCAAACTGGGAGTCTTGAATTTTTGTGCAATAATGTGTAAAAGTCTTGAGCCATCAGCTTTAGCAAACGGTTAGTGATAATCTGTATTTGTTGTTCTGTCTTTTTATGAAGCCAGTCTTTCCCAAAATAAAGTATGCTATGGTCCAGTTTGATTCCTGCAATTCACCTGGAGCTCACCAAAACCCTCATACAACTACACCCCGTTCCACATTATTATGCAAATGACGTTTTTCTCTGATTTTCTAAATATCAATGCAAATGACAGTCATAATATTTTTCAAGTCATCAGCAGTTAGAGTATAATTCAAATGTTTTTGAACAAACTTCATAATGATAACTTTTTTTTTTTTTAATAAAAATCTCAAAATGCACTTTTCCACATGTTCCACATTATTAAGCAGGCCACAGGTTTCAGCAATATGGGAAAGAAAAAGGATCTCTCTGCTGCTGAAAAGTGTCAAATAGTGTAATGCCTTGGACAAGGAATGAAAACATTCGATATTTCAGGAAAAATTAAGCATGATCATCGTACTGTGAAGAAATTTGTGGCTGATTCAGAGCACAGACGGGTTTGTGCAGATAAAGACATAATGAGGAAGGTTTCTGACGGACAAATTCATCAGATTAAGAGAGCAGCTGCTAAAATGCCATTACAAAACAGCAAACAAGTATTTGAAGCTGCTGGTGCCTCTGGAGTCCCACCAACCTCAAGGTGTAGGATCCTCCAGAGGCTTGCAGTTGTGCATAAACCTACTATTTAGCCACCCCCAACCAATGCTCAAAAGCAGAAATGGTTGCAGTGGGCCCAGAAATACATGAAGACTCATTTTCGAACAGTCTTGTTGACTGATGAGTGCCGTGCAACCCTGGATGGTCCAGATGGAGGAGTAGTGGATGGTTGGTGGATGGCCACCATGTCCCAATGAGGCCGGGACGTCAACAAGGAGGGGGGCGGAATCATGTTTGGGCCGGACTCATGAGGAGAGAGCTGATAGGCCACTTTAGGGTCCCTGAAGGTGTGAAAATGACCTCGGCAAAGTATATAGAGTTTCTGACTAACCACTTTCTTCCATGGTACAAAAAGAGAATCGTGCCCTCTGTAGCAAAATTATCTTCAAGCATGACAATGCTCCATCTCATGCTGCAAAGAATCCCTCTGTGTCATTGGCTGCTATGGGCATAAAAGGAGAGAAACTTATGGTGTGGCCCCCATCCTCCCCTGACCTCAACCCTACTGAGAACCTTTGGAGCATCCTCAAGCTAAAGATCTATGAGGGTGGGAGGCAGTTCACATCAAAACAGCAGCTCTGGGAGGATATTCTGACATCCTGCAAAAAAAGTTCCAACAGAAACTCTCCAAAAACTCACAAGTTCAATGGATGCAAGAATAGTGAAGGTGATATCAAAGAAGGGCTCCTATGTTAACATGGAACTTGTCCTGTTAAGATGTTTTTGATTGAAATAACTTTGATTTCAGTAAATATGACCCCCTGATGCTGCAGTTTCTACAAATGACCATTTTCAGTTCTTTACAACCTATAAAATGTTTTAAAAAGCTGTTGTGCTTAATAATGTGGAACAGTGCATTTTGAGGTTTTTACTTTAAAAAAAATAATTTTTGTCATTATGACGTTTGTTCAAAAACATTTGAATTATGCTCTAATGGCTGATGACTTGAAAAATAATCTGACTGTCATTTGCATTCATTTGCATATCGTTTGCATAATAATGTGGAACGCGGTGTATAGCAGGGGTGTCAAATGCAAGTTCCGGGGGCCAAATCCGGCCCATGGTGCAGTTATTCCCGGCCCACCAGATCATATATTTTATTATAACTGGCCCACCAGTATGAGGTCTTATAATATCCTTGTTGAGTCAAAAAAAAAAAATTGAAAAAGTCAACAGTAAAAATAATTTGATAAAACGTCAGGAACCTGGGGAAGAAATTAGTGTTTTCTCTATATTTTCAATTTTGTATCTCACAGTTATGACTAGAAGTTATGGTGTTGACTTTTTATTTCATATTTTAACCTTTGCATCTCATAACTTTGACTTTTTCTCTCATATTTTTATCTTTTAGATTAATATTTTTACATTTTAAATCCTATTTCAACCTTTTAAAATCATGATTTTGACTTTTATCTCATGTTTTGACCTTTTTCAAGTCCTAACTTCAACTTTTATCTCATTTTTATACCTTAAAAACTCATGATTTTTAATTTTATCTCAGTTTTTTTACCTTTTAAATCATGAGGTTGACTTTTATCTCACGTGTGACCTTTTTTTCAACTCTTAACTTTAACTTTTATCTGTTTTTTTTACCTTTAAAAAGCATAACTTTTAATTTTATTTCATATTTTTACATTTGAAACTCATGATTTCGATGTTTACCGCATATTTTGGCTGTTAAAATTTATGATTCTGAATTTTATCTGTTTTTGACTTTTGAAATTTATGGTTTCAATATTCTATCTTATATTTTGCCTTTTAAAAACATTATTTTGACTTCAAATGTCATGTTTTTACCTTTTAAACTTATAAGTTTGACCTTTAACCTCAGATTTTGAGTTTTCAACTTAACTAGGTTAAATCATGTTCACCTTTTAATCGTGAAATCATTTATCACCAGTGCCAAGTTTTTTACCCCCATAATTCATTCTTATTATATTTTTTTTTATCACATATCAGCAACATAACCCACAATTTCCTTTTTTTTAATATTCATCTCTAAAGGTTTTTTCTGACTTCACAAACTTTTTCCAAGAAACATTAATGTCTCTAAAAACCCCAATCAATTCTTATGATCTGAAAGTGAGCAGCATAGTAGACAGGAGTATTCAAACACCAGTTAAACCATGATAGATTCTGTGACAAAAGGGTTACATGTAAGTTAAATCCTCTGAGTTTTTTGGGTTTTGTTTTGTTTTTCTGGTAAGATTAATAAGTGTAAACAAGTATTTTATGATGATGTGGTTTCTATTTTTAAAATTATGCTTATGATCTTCAATTAAAGGAGCAGCAGTTTGGGATTCACTGTATTAAGCTATAGCCAGAAAATGCAGAAATATATGTACACAATAAAAAAACACAACTTTCAGGGGGCACTGGCTTCTATAGGCAAAAAGCAGAACTTAAGTGTAGCCTCTTTTTGCACTTGGTGCATCTTAAACTCTCTGAGAACACTGCCCTGAAATTTTCTTAAGTAATCTTCTGCTTTAGTACACCAGGCTGCTTTCAGGCTCTTCTCTTTCCATGTGATCCGCTGTTACCTCTTTAAAACTCAGGTCTGAACTCTGTGGAAGCCAGCTTGTGACTGTCAGTGTTTTAGCAGCTGTCTTCCCTCCAAATATGATTTAATTACATTAGCACTGTGTTTGTGATGCTAAAAATAAAACCATTCCCTCCCATTATTTTACAGGAAGAATGTCATGATGAGCTATAATAGCATTATGAAAACAACAATCCAGATGGTTGCTGAAAACTTTTTCACAGCAATGTTCTTGAAGAGCGTGAATGGTGTAATGCAATGGATGAATTATCCAGGGTCATAATGATAACTCAACTGTTGTCAGTTTGAACTGTTATTAATTTTTTCAATCCAAAATAGTGCTGCATGAATTGGAAATAATGTGTGACTGCAGTTATACTTGACAATGTCGCAGTTTTTTATCTGTGACTGTTGAGTGGACATCAGAGTGACTCTGTGACTGTTGAGTAGACATCAAAGTGACTGTGACTGTTGAGTGGGCATCAGAGCGACACTGTGACTGTTGAGTGGACATCAGAGTGACTTTGTGACTGTTGAGTGGACATCAGAGTGACTGTGACTGTTGAGTGGACCTCCATTTAGCTCTGTGACTGTTGAGTGGACATCAGAGTAACTCTGTGACTGCTGAGTGAACATCAGAGTGACTCTGTGACTGCTGAGTGGACCTCAATTTAGCTCTGTGACTGTTGAGTGGACATCAGAGTTACTCTGCGACTGTTGAGTGGGCATCAGAGCGACACTGTGACTGTTGAGTGGGCATCAGAGCGACACTGTGACTGTTGAGTGGGCATCAGAGCGACACTGTGACTGTTGAGTGGGCATCAGAGTGACTCTGCGACTCTTGAGTGAGCATCAGAGTGACTCTGTGACTGTTGAGTGGTCATCAGAGTGACTCTGTGACTGTTGAGTGGTCATCAGAGTTACTCTGCGACTGTTGAGTAGTCATCAGAGTGACTCTGTGACTGCTGAGTTAACATCAGTGACTCTGTGACTGCTGAGTGAACATCAGAGTAACTCTGTGACTGTTGAGTGGACCTCCATTTAGCTCTGTGACTGTTGAGTGGACATCAGAAAGATTCTGTGACTGTTGAGTGGACATCAGAAAGATTCTGTGACTGTTGAGTGGACCTCAATTTAGCTCTGTGACTGTTGAGTGGACATCAGAGTTACTCTGCGACTGTTGAGTGGGCATCAGAGCGACACTGTGACTGTTGAGTGGGCATCAGAGCGACACTGTGACTGTTGAGTGGGCATCAGAGCGACACTGTGACTGTTGAGTGGGCATCAGAGTGACTCTGCGACTCTTGAGTGAGCATCAGAGTGACTCTGTGACTGTTGAGTGGTCATTAGAGTGACTCTGTGACTGTTGAGTGGTCATCAGAGTTACTCTGCGACTGTTGAGTGGGCATCAGAGTGACTTTGTGACTGTTGAGTGGACATCAGAGTGACTGTGACTGTTGAGTAGTCATCAGAGTGACTCTGTGACTGCAGAGTTAACATCAGTGACTCTGTGACTGTTGAGTGGTCATCAGAGTGACTTTGTTACTGTTGAGTGGCTATCAGAGTGACTGTGTGACTGTTGAGTGGTTATCAGAGTGACTCTGTGACTGTTGACTGTTCATCAGAGTGTCTCTGTGACTGTTGAGTGGACATCAGAGTGACTTTGTAACTGTTGAGTGGACATCAGAGTGACTGTGACTGTTGAGTGGACCTCCATTTAGCTCTGTGACTGTTGAGTGGACATCAGAAAGATTCTGTGACTGTTGAGTGGACATCAGAAAGATTCTGTGACTGTTGAGTGGACCTCAATTTAGCTCTGTGACTGTTGAGTGGACATCAGAGTTACTCTGCGACTGTTGAGTGGGCATCAGAGCGACACTGTGACTGTTGAGTGGGCATCAGAGCGACACTGTGACTGTTGAGTGGGCATCAGAGCGACACTGTGACTGTTGAGTGGGCATCAGAGTGACTCTGCGACTCTTGAGTGAGCATCAGAGTGACTCTGTGACTGTTGAGTGGTCATCAGAGTGACTCTGTGACTGTTGAGTGGTCATCAGAGTTACTCTGCGACTGTTGAGTGGGCATCAGAGTGACTTTGTGACTGTTGAGTGGACATCAGAGTGACTGTGACTGTTGAGTAGTCATCAGAGTGACTCTGTGACTGCAGAGTTAACATCAGTGACTCTGTGACTGCTGAGTGAACATCAGAGTAACTCTGTGACTGCTGAGTGGGCATCAGAGTGACTCTGTGACTGTTGAGTGGTCATCAGAGTGACTCTGTGACTGTTGAGTGGTCATCAGAGTTACTCTGCGACTGTTGAGTGGACATCAGAGTGACTTTGTGACTGTTGAGTGGACATCAGAGTGACTGTGACTGTTGAGTGGACCTCCATTTAGCTCTGTGACTGTTGAGTGGACATCAGAGTAACTCTGTGACTGCTGAGTGAACATCAGAGTGACTCTGTGACTGCTGAGTGAACATCAGAGTGACTCTGTGACTGTTGTGTGGTCATCAGAGTGACTCTGTGACTGCTGAGTGAACATCAGAGTAACTCTGTGACTGCTGAGTGAACATCAGAGTGACTCTGTGACTGCTGAGTGAACATCAGAGTGACTCTGTGACTGCTGAGTGAACATCAGAGTAACTCTGTGACTGTTGTGTGGTCATCAGAGTGACTCTGTGACTGTTGAGAGATTACCTTTTTTAAAAGAAAGATACTTGTACAAAAATGCAAATGCAGTGGCACTTCTGTTAACTAAGAGATCTTTTTGCAGGCATTTTTGTAAACATTTTAAGTACTAATTGATACAAAAATGATTGCAGCATTTTATGCGGTTATGTAATTGCACAGCCTGATTATGCGATTGCATTGCGATTAGTTTACTCATGCAGCGCTAATCCTAATCTGCAAAGTTATTTGCTTTTTTTTTTTAAACAAATGTAGTAAGCAGAAAATGTTGATAGAACAGATGCATTAAATGTAAATTATAATTCTTATAATATGCTTTTACGATGGAAAAGTTATATATGACCGTGCTTTATGTAGGATTGTAGCTCACTGTGAACAGTGGAGGTTTGTACCAGTAAACCAGTGACCCACTGTTAGTCTGTTACCATTAATCCTTCTATAAAGCTAAAGTAGGTTAAGATAAAGCACTACTTACTGAAAATACAGAACAACAAAGGTTTGTTTTAAAGTATTTAAAGGTTAGTACAAAATCCCACAATCTTGTTCTCCTCACTGTTGGGGTAATGTCTCATTTAACAACAGTTCTTTTTTTGGTATGTGTGTCACTGATGGAAAGAGTTAATGATCTAGTTTGGAGACAGAGAAGTGGATATCGTGCTTTAAATGCTACTGTCAGATTTCAAACTGTTTTTTTTTTTTTATTGTCATTATTATTATTATTATTCTGTTTGCTTGCTTTCTGTCCTCTTTCTTTTCCTCCTTGATTTTTTCCCTTCTTTTTCCTTCTTTTTGTCTACATCAATTTGTCTCTTATTTATTTTCATTATATGTATATAATTTTGTAAATCAACACTACAACTTGCTACCCGTTTATCTGTCTGTTCACGTATATTTGTTTGTATGCACTTATTAGTGAATTAAAAAAAAACAAAAAAAGATTTCAAACTGTTGTTACCGGTGCTAATTATGATCACTGGGCCAGGAGGTCTATCCAACTTAATCCATTTAACTTAAATGTCATCACCAGGGGAATGTTTGCTGGAGGCCTCAGGGAGTCACAACAAAAGGAAATCCCAATCCATGGAGTGTCTTACATGGCAATGAAAAAAATTCTTGACTACATCTACACCTCACAGATTGAGTTAGACCTGGAGTGTGTGCAGGAGGTCCTGATAGCTGCTACACTTGTACAGGTAAGTGCTTTGATGTTGTCTTTGGTTGTTAATTATGTCCTTTTCCTCATAATTTTCCCTATTATATTTAAAGCTTGAGATTGTCATTGGCTTCTGCTGTGATTTCCTCTTCTCCTGGCTGGACGAGAGCAACATTTTAGAGGTTCACCATCTAGCTGATGTCTACAGTCTGCAGCAGCTCAATACCAGGGTCCACTCCTACATCCTCAGGAACATCCAGACTTTGTCTCGAACCGACATATACAGAAAGCTCCCCCATGATCTGGTCTTCAGAGCGCTGAGCAGCAATGAGCTTCAGGTGACAAGTGAGAACGAGGTGTACGAGGCGGCTCTTCACTACCACTACAGTCCTGAGCAGGTGGAGACTGACCAGGTGTACTTGCAGGTCAGTCGCAAGGTGTGTGTGCAATTTTCACTCATCTCTATAGTTACGTAAAGAAAATAATGTATTTTGAGCAAGTCAGAAAGTAGGGCTTGGAGATTCAATGATTTTAATCGGGGATTTTAAGGGAAAAATGAAAGGTTATGATCTAAAATACTGACTATTTCAATAATACACATTTCATTTGTACATTTAGTAGCCTGTTACACAGCAGAAACAGCAACAGCAACCAGTTGGTTGACATTTTTTGCATGTTCGTAGAGTAAATGCCAGAGTAACTTTCCACTGGAAGAAAGTGTTTGAGCTGCCAGTTTACACACACAACACCTTTTCAAGAAGCACAAAGGAAAGTGAGCTCCTGTTCCCCTCTAAAGACAATAAAATAGAGTACGGTGCACTTGTAACTTTTTGACGCTTACATGGATGCCTTATTAACCTGAACCTGCTTTACTGAAAAAGAAAAATTGTCAAATTTAAATGGAATTTATGGCAAGTGTAATTTCTCAATTAGGATGGAGTTTATAGCATTTAAACTGTTGCACCAGGTGAGATGGTTCCAACACAAGCAGAAGTGCCATCTCCAATCTTGCACCTAGGGCTTAGTGAGGATATAGTCCTCTATGAAAAACAAGAAATATATATATATATATATATATACAGTGCTTAACAAATTTATTAGACCACCCTAACCCTAAACAAAGTAAGGTTTATGCCACAGCTGCCCTAAATTAACAGCATTGGTAATTAACAAAATCATTTTTTATGTTTCTGCAATGGTTAATACACCAATATGTAGAAGCTCTTTAACCCAAATGATATTTTTAATGCTAAAATATCATTATTATTGTTATCCATGAATTTTCAAATTTACTGATTTCCAAAAAAATGGAAAAAATAGTAAAGCACATTAATATTTCATGATTAAGATGTCAAATTATAGTTATAAGGTATAAAAAGGTGAATTCAGTTTCAAATTCCTTACCTTACTTTGGGTGGTGGTCTAATAAATTTGTTAAGCACTGTATATATAAACAGAGAGAGAGAGAGGTGGTTTTATTTTAGCTGGGAAAACCCACTGAGACCAAGGTCTCTTTTCCAGGGGTTCCCTGCAACAATACAATACAGGATTAAAACAAACATGTACAACATGGTTAAAATATGTCTGGAGCCCCAGACATGACATGGTCAAAAAAAAAAAAATTAATTGTGGCATACAAAACAGTAATTCATGGCCACAAAATACTAATTTGTGGCCACGAAACACTAATTTGTGGCTACAAAATACTAATTCGTGGCCACAAAATACCAATTTGTGGCCATGAAATAAGTATAACGTGCACACGAAATACTAATTTGTGGCCACGAAGTAGGTATAATATACACATGAAATACTAATTAATAATATTGATATCATTCCTGGACAGCTGGGCAAGCAAATCGAGCGCACCTTCCTATCCCGGCGTCCAAGCCATACCTCCGCCGGTAAAGCAACCTGGCTCTCAGTATTCTGTTTAAATGCCTCTCTGTAATAATGGTTCCTTGCAATGCCAGGCTTTTCAGAATGTCTTTGTAGCTCATCCCCAGCCTAAAATAAAATTCAATCCTGCTGTCCATCGTGTAGCTTTAGCCCCTCTACTGCCGCTATCTTAGACCTTAGAGAATAATAATATGATTAATTAGTATTTCGTGCACACACTATGCTTACTTCGTGGCCACGAATTAGTATTTTGTGGCCATGAATCACTATTACATGTGCACATAATAGCTATGTTGTGGCCACATATAATTTTTTTTGACCATGTCATGTCTGGGGCTCTGTAAAAATAGAAATACAAATACATTCATAAACACATATTCATAACTGTATACCCATGCCCTGGTTAATAAATCACATTTTAAAGCTGCTGCACTCACCTTCCTTACATAGTTCAGCCACAAGCTCTTTGAAAACGCTGTATGTACCAAAGAGGCCATTCAGTTCTAAACCTTGGTGTTTTTAAAGTGACCCAAACTGAAGACACACTTAAAATGTGATGGTGCTGCTGATGGTAACCGTGGCTTTTTATTTACCTCTCGTAAATCTGCTTCACTATTATACCATCCATATTACATTCTCCATACATATCCTTGACCACGTTTGTTCAGTATCCTTGGACTTCTTGCATCTGTACTATTATTGCACATAGATTTGTATGTGTTGAAATGTTTGATTATGCTTTGTGCATATTTGAATTTAAAATGTAACATGTCAGGGTTTGTTTATATTTTATGGTAATACCTGTACACTGAGAACAAAGCTTACCATGTTTACCTTGTTTGTGTTGGCATACTTGGCCAATAGAGCTGATTGTTATTCTAATTCTGATTAACATAGCAAGTGCAACAGGCCGCAAATTCCTTTGTTGGCAGGGAAAACTTCTTATGACTCTTTCTCATGTGTAAAACATAGTGAACAATGAACTCTAAGGGAATCCAGATAAAACAGACAAATTGTAACAAGTAACTACAGTTACAGGTTTCCTCTCGCTGTTTGTTTATGCTGTAGTATTACTTAGACTTCACTTGTCTCACTGTCTAATTAAGTGACACTTTTTAAAATCTTCTCACCAAAAGGACAATCTGAAGATGCTTGATGCCGTCCGTTTCTGCCTGATTGAGAAACACGTGCTGCAGAGGCTCAACGGCCGACTGAAACAGTGTCCGCTGAAGGATTCTGTGTCTGCAGCTCTTCGGTATCATGAGCAGGAGATCTGGCAACCCGTCATGCAGAGTCCCCTCACACAGCCTCGCTCCACCTTCCACTGTATCCTGGGCTTTGGGGGGATGTTCACCTCCAACTCCCTTTTAGACAGCGAGCAGCTGTTCCAGGTGTTCCATCCGAGCTGGAGGGAGTGGAGGACGCTCACCGCAGCTCATGCTCCCCGGATGTCCAACCAGGGCATTGCCGTGCTCAACAACTTTGTGTATCTCATTGGAGGAGACAAGAACACCAGCGGGTTTCGGGCAGAAACTCGATGCTGGAGGTGAGGTCTCTGCTCATTTTGTCTTTGTAAAAGAGTTCAAACCTGAATATAATGGGTTGGAAACATTTTGCATCTGAAGAGCTCAGTGACCTCAGGCTTGATACTGTGATGGATGCTACCTTTGCAATAAGACCATTGGTGAAATTTCATCCCTGCTGGATATATATATATATATATATTCCACAGTCCACTAAGTGATATCAGAGAGCGGAAGTGTTTAGAAGCAACAGCAACTCAGCCAAATAAAATCACAGAGCTGGGTCAATGAAGTACATTCATTATCTGTAACACAGTTTAAACAAATAGGCTCTATATGTCTTTTTTCCGGTTCTCGCCAGCTTCCTCCTACCGCCACAGAAATGCTTGTTAGGTTAATTGGTGACTCTAAACTCTAGGTGTGAATGTAAGGTAGCCTGTTATATGTCATCCCTGGGATTGACTGGCGACCAGTTCAGGGTGTATCGTTCCTTCCGCCCAATCCCAGCTGGGATAGGCTCCAGCCCCCCTGCGATCCCCAATGGGATAAGCGGTAAAGAAAATGTATTTATTTATTTAATGTTTATTTGTGGAGACTAGTATGGATGCACCAAACACTTAGTCAAATTCCTTGTATTTGAAAATATACTATCATGTGCATACGTTTTCGGCTTGGAGGTCACTAAGGTTTCATCACAGGGCCCGATGTGCCACATGTCGACACACGTATGTGTAGTTCACGAGCCAAGGTCAGGCTTGATTGCATCTCTTTTGTCTGGGCCTTTTTACCCCTGGTGATATGCCCAGAGACCAATGGCTGATTACAGGCCCTTAGGACATCCTCAGCATGACCAGGGTCTCGTGGAACCCCCCCCCGACACACTGCCATCAGAAATCAACATAGGTTTTAAGTGTTTCGCTGATAAAACCCTAAATAGGCCTATGCGTGCTTTTCTTATCAAAATACCTTTGTACAAACTACTTACTAACTGCTGCATCATGATTTGGTCAATATTTATAAATCTAATTTTGACAGCCTCAGAACACACAGGGCCTCACACAACCCCCTAAGATCTTTGGCGCCCTGGACACCAGGTTGGGACCCAGTGCTCTTACTCACCACATCCACCCTTCAGTCTGCCCTGAATCTGCAGACTTTATTTTTTTGACAGATTATTCTCCCATGCCCCTGGTAATATGCAACGACATCCAGAGCATGACCAGGGTTGTATCAGTCCCCCACCCCCAGTGGTGCCCTTAGGCAGCTTACTTGCCACACAGTGTTAATTTCATCAACTAAAACTATGACTAAAACTATTCGTCGACAGCCTTTTTTTCCATGACAAAAACTAGACTAAGACTAACAAAAATAGATCTTTGATGACTAAAACTGACAAAAACTGAGTTTAGTTTTCATCAAGATGACGAAAACTAGACTAAAATGTAATTTAGTTTTCGTCGGACATTCAAAATCTGTGATATTTCTCCACTGTGGGTAAATCTGTCAAAATGCAATGCATCTGTAGCTATTCTGCCTCTCAGCTGTAGAAAGCAGGGACCCCATGTTTGGCAGGGGCGCAGAGAACACACAACCATGATTTAGTACCAGATTTAGGCAAGAAAATATATGATTGGATTAAAAGTAAAGACTAAAATGTGAGGACTTTCTATGGACTAAACCACAAGTTTTCGTCGACTAAAACTAAATAGGGTAGAAATGACCAACATGGGACAAAATCTAAAATGCATTTTTTTAAAGACTAAAACTAAAATTAAAAATAGCTGCCAAAATTAACACTGTTGCCACATCTACGCCTTACTTCAGCCCCAATTTTTGGCCTAAACATGCTTAGAAGTTATGCACAGTGCTTTACTTGGCAGTGAAACTCAATTCTGATTGTGGTTCAGAATGTCAAAAGCAAGAAGATGGTGTTGAGTTAACTTAAAAAGACGAATAAGGCAGAGAGTACAAAGAACTGTTTATTGTATTATGATGAACAGTATGTGCTTCTCTAAACCTTCCTATTTGTCTGGAATGTTAATGTGTGAAATGCAATTAAATATATCTGCAGACAGCAAGGGAATAACACACTTTTTCTCCTATAAATTTCAAAATTTCAGTGTAACACAAGCTCTAGTTATGTAAGCATGGGCTGACTTTTTCCATTACAAAGATGTGGTTATAGTAGTTTGATTTGGGCTGTTATGGTGAGGCCTTATGTGATATCCTGTCATAGTGCCCCTGATTAAGTCCACATAGTTTTAAGATAGAACAATAGTTTTAAGTGTCAAATTAATGTGTTGTTTTTTGTGAGAAAAAAAAGCAGCAGCTTGAAAATGTCTTTCTCTCCTGCTCATGTCTTAAGAGTCATATTTTCTCATTACAGTCCTTATATGTTAATTTTCACAGATACGACCCTCGCCACAACAGCTGGTGCACCATCCAGCCGCTGCAGCAGCAGCATGCAGATCACTGTGTGTGCGTGCTGGAAGGACACATTTATGCGATTGGAGGACGAGACTACAGCAACGAGCTGGACACAGTGGAGCGCTATGACCCACACACCAACAAGTGGGAGTTTGTTTCTCCTCTAAAGAGAGAGGTGAGAGAAAAGAGAAGTCAAAGATTGTTTAAAATGTATGTCATACTAAAAAAATCCACAGGGTGGTGCTACATACTCACCCGTGTGTTTAAAGGGCTTTTCCCTTCACTCAGCACTTACAGGACTGTCTTTAATCTTTGACTAACCTCTGCTCCAGGTGTACGCCCATGCTGGAGCTGTGCTGGACGGGAAGATGTACATCACATGTGGCCGCAGAGGGAATGCGTACCTCAGGGAGACGTACTGTTTTGACCCTTCAGCCAATCACTGGACAGCATGTGCTGATGGGCCAGTGGGGAGGGCGTGGCACGGCATGGCTGCCGTCAATGGGCGTATTTATGTGATTGGAGGAAGTAACGATGAGTGTCAATACCGGCGGGATGTCCTGAAGGTACAGCAGCACGAGTGTTGGTAGAAAATGTTTTCTTTTGCACAGTTGTTCCCGTAACTTTTTCACATCTGCTTACTTCTTGTGTTTTAAAAATCTAAGGTTAAAGTTTCTGCAGTCAGTTGGTTCTTTACTTTTTATTGTTATCTGTTATGCACCTTTTTGTTTTTGTTTTTCCCAGTATCCCCTGCAAAGATTAAGCTAAATGATTGCAAAAAACACATCTTATACAAGTGGTAAAATACAGCAGAAGGCCATCGCATTGAAAATAATTAGAGGCTATGTTAAATTCACAATTATGGTACAATCATTTGATGTATTCTGCATGATCCAGTGTAGGGGTATCAAACTCAAGGCCCGGGGACCAATCTGACCCATGGTACAGCTATACCCATCCCACAAGATCATATCAGATTTTTATAATAACTGGCTCACTGGTCTGAGGTCTGCGGATTTCTTTCAGTGAAAAACTAAACTTACAGGCAGACGTCAGACATGATTGATGAAGGGCTAGGGCCTGAAACTTCACATATGTGGTGATGATTTTCATTAAACAAGCTTCGGAGCAGCATGATTTTTCTGTTTTGCTTGTGACTTGTCTTGGTTCAGCACTCACTACTTAACCCTTTGGGTGTGCATGCTTTTTAACTATTTAAAAACAAAACCTAACCTTGTTGATTTCAAATATCCTTTTTAAGTCATAAAAAAGGAAAAGTAAAGAGTAAAAAGAATTTTATAAAATGTCAGGAATGTGGGAAAAGAAAATTAAATTGTGTCTTCATTTCAAATTTACAATTTTGCATCTCACAATTACGAATTAAACATATAAATTTGACTTTCTGTTTAATGTTTTGACCTTTTCACATCATAACTTTGACTTTTAAACCCTATATTTTGACCTATGAGACTCACACTTTTAAAATATTAACTTCTATTTTGACCTTTAAGACTCACAATTTAGAATATAATCATGATTTTAACTTGTATCTCATATTTGGAACTTGAAAACTTTTGATTTAAAATTCAATTTCATTTTTTTTATTTTTTAAACTCATGATTTTTTTTTACTTGTATCTCATATTTTGACCTTTTAAACTCATAATTTTAAATTTTGTCATATTTTGACTTAGAATTAATTATATTGAATTTGATCTCATGTTTTGACCTTAAACATTCATGATATTGAATTTGATCTCATATTTTGACCTTTAAAACTCATCATTTTAAATTTGATCTCATATTTTGACCTTTAACATTTATGATGTTGAATTTGATCTCATATTTTGACCTTTAACATTCATGATATTGAATTTGATCTCATATTTTGACCTTAAGAACTGATCATTTTGACTTTTTAGACTCACAATGTAAAATTGTATTTAATTTTGTGACTTTTTAAACTCATAATTTCTACTTGTATCTCATATTATGACTTCTACAATTAATGATATTAAATTTTATCTTGTATTTTGATTTTGTTAACTTATCATTTTAAATTTTATATCATATTTTGACTTTTAAAATGAATGATATTGAATTTTATCATATATTTAGATTTTTTTAACTCATCATTTTAAATTTTAAGTCATATTTGACCTGATCATTTTGAATTTTCTCTTTTATTTTGATCTTTTGGACTCACAATTTAAAATTTTATTTCATGTTTTGATATTTTTACTCATGATTTTGACTTTTATCTCATATTTGGATCTTTAAAAGTGATGATTATGAATTATATCTCATATTTTGACGTTTAAAACTCATGACCTGGCCCCTGCTGTGATTGACTTCAACTCCCCTGACTTAGGGCCTGTTTTTTCCTATTGCAAGATAGAAAAACAATTGCAATTAAATTATTTTTCCAAATTGTTCGGCTCTTTCCAACATTTAGAGACAAAAACACAGTCTCATTCACGCTTGCAGCTTCAGGCAATTTAGAGTAATCAGTTATCCTCAGCAGCATGTGTTTGGACTGTGGTAGGCAGAACATTGAGCCTCCACACAGGAAGGCCCTGTCCTTATGGTATTCAAACCAGGAACCTTCTCTTTGTGAGGCGCCAGCACTAACCACTACATCACCATGCAGCCCTGCCCTGGCCATAATTGAATTAATTAATGCCAAGCCAGATTAAACCTTTAAAAATGTCATTGTTTTGACAGTGTATGAATAGAACAGATGGTAATGCATGTCTTTTTTTGTCTAGGTGGCATGCTTGGACCCTGAAATGAACTCCTGGTCCTTAGTGACCCCCCTCCCTGCTGGACACGGAGAGCCAGGCGTAGCCGTCCTGGAGAATAAAATCTACATCCTGGGAGGACGCTCTCACGACAAAGGCAACAGGATGAAATACGTCCACGTGTACAACACAGAAACAGACGAGTGGGAGAACGACATCGACTTTAAGGAGCGAGTCTCCGGCCTGGCCGCCTGCGTGGCGCTCATGCCCCCTACAGTGATCGCACAGGCCCGGACCTGGGAGCAGCGCAGAAAGGCATCATGGGAAGAGTTGGAAATGGACAACTCAGAGGACTCAAGTGAGGACTGAAGCAGCCTCTTTGAACTGAATGTCTGAAGTTTTTTAAGCACTTTTCTCCCACTGCATGTTTCATTTAACCTTGGGGATATTTTCCTGTGGCAGCATCGTTTTGTTGAGCACATCTTTGAGTGCCTCCAAACCAAAGTGGCATTTAGGATCTTTGCACACTTTGTTATTTTTATTGCGTCTTCTTTGATAATCGTACTCCTTCCATAAAGTCATGCCTGCTTACATGATGCCACTGTTTGCAGCTTATTTCTCTCTCATACAGCGGTGAAGAAGAAAACTGGCTATGCAATAGTGGAAATAATGATGTTATGGAGAGTTGTTCTGATTTCGTTCACTGAAACTTCTACAAGTGCGGTTAACAGGGAGTAGGATCTGGTATAATGTGACCCTCATGTTAAGCTTACATTTTTGTTTCTCATAATTAAGACCCCTTTAATAATTTAGTTCTCGACTCTAGCAGCTACAAAGTACACACTGTCCCACACTTGACTTATCATCACGTCTTCACTACTGAGTAATCATTAAGCTGGTAAGTTTTGACTCTGTGCCTTGTTTATGTTGTGCACCGTGAACATTTACATTTTTGTTTTTTTGTGTATTTCTGTGGATGGAGATGAGCCTTCGGTTTTGTGCCTCTGATATCACGTTGTGTTAAAGAAATCTGTATTGAAGTGATTTGTGTTGGCACCTGAAGGACGAGGTACCTGGGCTAAGGTCTGCTTGCTTTCTGTCATCACGCCTCTCAGAGATTTATGAGCCTCGTTTCTTTATTAAGTGTTATGAAAACCAAACCACTGTTCTCATTTTTGGTGTTTTTTCATTGCAACTTCTCTGTTTAAGTTATTCTATGACTCACTCAACCCAAAGAACTCACTGGAGAGATTTGCAGTATTTTATTTAGTGATCTCCATTTTTCATCTTGTTTCCTCTGTTGTTGTTTTATAAAGAAAAGAAGAAGTTGAAGGATACTCTGGTACCATACTATGGTATATAAAAATCAAAGACAATCTCCAGGTTGGTTTCTTGAAGATGTAATTTTCTTTATAATATAACAGCAGGAACAGGAAAGTACACTGTATTAGAGCGCACTGTCACAATATGCAACTTTAGTATACTGTTCATTCTTTCTGAGATTTAATAAATATAGTAATATATATTACTTTGGTGTGTTTGGATGCTTTTCTCGGTTAATGTCAGAGCTTAATAAATCATTTCAATTTATTTGAATGCATTAAAAAAACTATCAATCAATCAATCTTTGTATAGCACCAACTCATAATCAAGGTATCTCAGGATGAATTACAAAGAGGGCAGGTCTAGACCAGTGGTTCTCAGCTGGTTGGGCATCAAGACACACCACCACACCTAATTGTGAGAAATCACAACCCAAAGTTTTAAAAATGTTTAGTTGCTAAAATATTTTTCCTGAAAAAATGTTGCAATTTGGATCCTAAAGTTGAAGAAAACATGACTGAACAAAAACACAGATTAAATCAAACGTGTTTATGATGCCCATCATTACAAAGCGTACACTTTATTTCACTCCATTTCCTGAGACAACATGAATTTTTGGTAATTTCTTGAGGAATTTGCTAATTATGATGGGAAATCCAGTTATATACCCTTTTTCCTGTTTTTATCGGGGGGAAAAGGGTTCATAAATATGTCAAAATCTTGAGAAAAAGGAAAACCTTAAAAATGATATATGGATGTACTATGTACGTTGTAGACTTTGGGACATTTTTTCCTGGTGATCCACTGGAAATAGTGACTCACTTTTGGGTCCCGACCCACTATTTGAGAACCACTGGTCTAGACCGTCCTCTCTGTTGTGGCCTATTACAAAGACCCACATTAATCATTAGTATGAGAATAAAGACTATACCCTCTTATAATAAAGACCAGTATTCATCACCATGAGCAGTATGTAGGGCCCTTACAGTGATGGCATAAACTTTCCCTTTAGCAGACCAGACTCACGTTGACCGCCTCTCTGCTGAAGCTGCACTTAGGTTAGAAAGGACTAGAAGGAGGGGTAGGGATGGAGAAAAGCAAGAGGGACAAGAGAAACAACGAAACAACAAATGATAGATGTACACTATATAGCCAAAAGTATACGCTCACCTGCCTTGACTCACATATGAACTTAAGTGACATCCCATTCTTAATCCATAGGGTTTAATATGACGTCGGTCTACTCTTTGCAGCTATAACAGCTTCAACTCTTCTGGGAAGGCTTTCCACAAGGTTTAGAAGTGTGTTTATGGGAATTTGTTGACCATTCTTCCAAGAAGCACATTTGTGAGGTCCCACACTGATGTTGGACAAGAAGGCCTGGCTCTCAGTCTCCGCTCTAATTCATCCCAAAGGTGTTCTATCAGGTTGAGGTCAGGACTCTGTGCAGGCCAGTCAAGTTCATCCACACCAGACTCTCTCTCATCCATGTCTTTATGGACCTTGCTTTGTGCACTGGTGCACAGTCATGTTGGAACAGGAAGGGGCCATCCCCAAACTGTTCCCACAAAGTTGGGAGCATGGAATTGTCCAAAATCTCTTGGTATGCTGAAGCATTCAGAGTTCCTTTCACTGGAACTAAGGGGCCAAGCCCAGCTCCTGAAAAACAAGCCCACACCATAATCCCCCCTCCACCAAACTTTACACTTGGCACAATGCAGTCAGACAAGAACCGTTCTCCTGGCAACCGCCAAACCCAGACTCGTCCATCAGATTGCCAGATGGAGAAGCGTGATTCATCACTCCAGAGAATGCGTCTCTACTGCTCTAGAGTCCAGTGGCGGTGTGCTTTACACCACTGCATCAAACACTTTGCATTGCACTTGGTGATGTATGGTTTGGATGCAGCTGCTCGGCCATGGAAACCCATTCGTAAAGCTCTACACACTGTTCTTGAGCTAATCTGAAGGCCACATGAGGTTTGGAGGTCTGTAGCGATTGACTCTGCAGAAACTTGGTGACCTCTGTGCACTTTGCGCCTCAGCATCCTCTGACCCCGCTCCGTCATTTTACATGGCCTACCACTTGGTGGCTGAGTCGCCGTCGTTCCCAATCACTTCCACTTTGTTATAATACCACTGACAGTTGACTGTGGAATATTTAGGAGCCAGGAAATTTTACCACTGGACTTGTTGCACAGGTGGCATCCTATCACAGTACCACGCTGGAATTCACTGAGCTCCTGAGAGCGACCCATTCTTTCAGAAATGTTTGTAGAAACAGTCTGCATGCCTAGGTGCTTGATTTTATACACCTGTGGACATGGAAGTGATTGGAACACCTGATTTCAATTGTTTGGATGGGTGAGTGAATATTTTTGGCAATGTAGTTATGTATGTTTGAAAATTTGGAAAAGTACAAGAGTACAGTACTCACGTAAAAGTACTCTGTTAAAGCTTACTTGAGCAAAAGTAAAATGACAATTAAAAATTGCAGTAATTGAGTTAATGTAATTAGTTACATTATCATATAATCCCTCTAAGTTCTAGATCTTCTCCAAGGTCTCCTCTCAGTCGGACTAGCAGACCTTCAAAGGGAAGGAATTCCAAACAGATGCAGTGTTAATTCTGACAGAAATTTTCAATTTTAGTCTCTCTTTAGGTTAATTTGTCTTTTAGCTCAACTCCCTCTTCAGGGTGGTCCTGCACCATGCCTGCAAACTGCTAGTGCTGCACAAATCTGTATGTGAATCTCAAGCTCCATTTTACCCCCGCTCATGAACAAGACACATCTCCTCCGAAGAGCCAGGGACCATTTTCCTGCAGAAAACCATAGTCTGGAGGTGCTGACCTTCACCCTGGCTGCAGACCATCCCTGTGCCTGCTGGAGGGAGAGGAAGCCAGAACCATCATCTGACAAAGGCAGTGAAAAAGTTAGAAAAGGTGAGATCCTGTCCATAAAAATCACAAACAGAATAGGTGATGAAGGATAAACCTTGCAGAGGCCATCATGCTCTGGGATCAACTTCAGATTATCTTTTTGTCACAGCTAAATGCATCAGTTTTCACAGATTGTTTAAGCACTTGTATGTTTTGGGAGCTTGACCCCTGACCTCAGTTTTCCTAAATCAGTCCTAAGTTGGCTCCAGGTCTCTCTGTATGAAAGCACGTCTGTTAGATGTGCTCCTTGTTTGAAGTACAGTGAGTGATGTCTGCGTCTCGGTGCCCTTTATTCCTCCCTGTCTCTTCCAGTTCCTCTCCATTTGTCCCTCCACTCCATCAGCTTTATGAAGGCTGACTGCTGCCTTCCTCTCTGAGCCTGTTTCATCTACATCTGTTACCCCCCACCAGCTCTGACTGAGTGCCCCCCTCCCCGCTTTCTTTCACACTCTCATGCCAGCCCCTGTCATGTTGTCAGCTGGGATCAGCTGACCACAGCTCTGGACGTCCAAGATCAACAATCTGCTGCGTTTATGTCGCTCTTTTCATTCTGAGGCTGCAGCAGCACCTGGGGGATGCTTCAGACATATGTCACGCACTTAAGAACGTCAGCGGCCTTTACGGGCCTCTGAGTGCAGGTCGATCTGTGGCTCTTTGCCGGACCATTACTGAGCAATTACAGGGCTCAAATCACCCATTGATGTGGAGCTATGCAGATTACACCCAGAGGAGCTGTAGATGTGTGTTTGGGGGGATCTCACTAAGTGCTCACTTTCATTTTTGTTTCTCCTGCTGTGGAGGAGAGGAGGGGGTCTTCTAGCTGCTCTTCTGGGGATAATGAGTCAACAGAGAACAAAGAGAGTCACCTGTGGACACAGATGTGGGATCTTTCTCTCAATGTGTGGGACACGTATGGACATGCTTTCCCTGTTTAAACTCTTATAAAAGTACAAGACAAGAGAAGGACAAAAGTAATTGGCCGCCTGACCATTTCACCAACTGGGACTGTGATTACATTGTATTCAAATACATGTGCTTTAATAAAAAGCTGCCCCCTTTGCAGCTTCAGTGGAGATTTTTTTGGGAATTTGTGCCCATTTATGCTGTAGAGCATTTATGAGGTCAGGCACTGATGCTGGATGAGAAGGCCTAGCTCGTAATCTCTTAAATTCAAAAAGTAAAAATGATAAGTTAAAAGTCTCAAATCTGAGATAAAAATTCCAATTTATTAGTTCAAAAAATTAATGTTTTCAAAGAGCAAATATACGAGGAAAAAGTTGAAATCATAAGTTTGAAAGGTGAAAATATAACATCAAATTTGAAATCATGAGTTAAAAGTCAAAATATGACTTAAAATTTTAAATTGTGAGTCTGATAGTTCAAAATGTGGGATTAAAAAGCCAAAAATTGGGAGTTGTAAATGCGAAAATATGAGCTAGAATTCAAATGATGACAAAAAAAGTAAAAAATGTGACTTAAATTAAAAATTGGGAGTATAAAAGGTCAAAATATGATGTAAAAAGTA
This sequence comes from Cheilinus undulatus, assembly GCF_018320785.1. NCBI lineage: Eukaryota > Metazoa > Chordata > Actinopteri > Labriformes > Labridae > Cheilinus > Cheilinus undulatus. The sequence goes on from NC_054869.1 coordinate 6,310,844, forward strand.
AAAATAAGTCATTTAAAATGTCAAAATATGAGAAAAAAAATCCTAATGTTTTTAAAAGTCAAAATATGGGATTAAAAAGCCAAAGTACGGAGTTGAAAAGGTCAAAATATGATTTAAAATTTGAAATTGGGAATCGAAAAGATGAAAATGTGACATAAAGTCTAAATTGTGGGTTGAAAAGGTCAAAGCATGAAATGAAAAGTCAAAATTATAACTTTAAGTCATAATCTTGAAATGCAAAATTGAAATATGAAATAAAACACAAATTAATTTCTTTCCTCACATTTTTTACTTTTTATGAAATCTTTCCTACTCGTTACTTTTGCAGAGTTTTATGGCTTCACAAGGATATTTTAAATAATCAAGTTGAAGTTTACATTATTATACTGGAGAAAATCTGCAGACCTCATACTGGTGGGCCGGTAATAATACAAATATGATCTTGCGGGCCGGATGTGATCGTTCCACGGGCCGGTTTTGGCCCCCGGGCCTTGAGTTTGACACCCGTGGCTTAGTGTGAGTGCACCCTAAGAAAAGCTTTTCATCAGTAAAATCCAAGCAGAAAATGCCAGTAGACACCAGACCTCTGTATGAGTGATCCATTATGTTTCCAACTATGATTTTAAAGAAATGTATGTGCAAATGTTTTATGACAGCCTCAAAGCAGACACAGTCTGGCACCCCCCTCTGAGATCTTTGGCACCCCCTTTGGGGGGGTCTGGACCCTGGGTAGGGAAACCAATGCTTTAGTATGCTATCCAGCTAAAAATAGGCAGAAAAGTCTGTTAGGATACATTTTTAAAGCTAAAAATAAATAAAAATGCATGATTTAGGCTTCTGCTTTAAAGCTACACCCTAGCCTAAATAGTAGGTCAGCATTCCCCTGAAACCTACGAAGAGGTCTACCCACATAGACAGGCTCCCAAAGGACCACAAATCCTACAGTTGATGAGTTGGTTAGCACAGGTGACCGCCATTCTCTGCTGGGAAGGCCTAGCTGGGTTAAAAGTTAGAGACTGAGCCTAAGAATCAAAATCAGAATCAAAATCAAGTCTGACAAATTCAGATGTGAACAATGAAATACAACAGGGAAATCAGGAGATATTAGAACAAAAATTCTAACATAAAATTGCAAAATAAAACTACTTAAGCTACATTTAAATAATTGTTCGACCAATCTTAGCCATGACACAGCTGTTTGTTTCCCCCATGTCTTATAAAAAGAGGCATCCATCCAGCATGTATACATTTATACCTATGAGTACAAACGTCAGTTCAAGGCAGTATCCTGTAAGCAGACTTTTATTGCCCCGCTTCCTCAGAAAGGTTTTTAGTCTTTCAGAGAGTGATCTATTCTCCTGATAATTTCTCTGAGTCTGAACTCCATCAGTGACCCTCTCTCATCCAGCAGTGAAGGAAACTCTCTCTGTTCTCATTAAAGGGACTAAGTGAAGTGTTTCAAACATACAGCCGGTGTAGGAGGACATGTTGGTCCAAGAGGCATGGAGATGGTGAATCAAGCTGAATAAAAAGCACATTACAGCAGACAAGCTCCTGAAAGATGACCTCCCCTCCCCCTCCTCCCACCCCCTGAAACTTTACAGCAGTCATTAGCGGCTCATATCCACCCCAGGTGGGGGCTATGGGCCCTGCCTGTGTTTTTCAGGGGTGAAAAGGGGCCGCCAGCCCCCCGTTTTCATGCTTCTTAAGGCTCATTGAGATGCAGAATGAGAGCGGTGTGATGCTTTATGATGCTGGTGGGTAAACATCAGCAGGTGAGCTGCAGTCACAGTAACAAGGAGTCTTTAATGCATGCTGGGCCTGTGGAAACTACAGAGGGCTGCTCATTAGATCAACAAAGAGGAAATACAAACAAACACAAGCGGAGGATGTGCTGCTCATCAGAGACGAGTGGGGACGGAGGAGGCAAATTTTCACACCCAGACAAGGATGCTTTTAAAATACGCTTATGCTTCCAGTAAACCAGCAGAACCAGCAGGTCAGGAAATAGATGATGCACTGTAAAAGCTGGTAACTCAGTGGTTAAATTAAACTGGATTCTGCAGTGAAGAAACTAAAAGTTCACAGTGTGATGGTGGCGGCAACACCTGCAAGCAAGCATTTGAAGTCATGCCACATCATCACGATCAGGTTTAAGTCCAGCCTTGACTAGGCCACTCCAAAACCTTCCTTTTCATTGCAGTTTTCATTCAAGCTTCAGAGGTAGACTTGGTGATATTTCTCAGATCATTGTCCTGCTGCATAACCCTAGTGCTCTCAAACTAATGGACATTCTCCTTTTGTTTTTTTCTGCTAGAGAGCAGAATTCATTGTTCTAGCAATTACGGCAACGCAGCCCCAGCCTTTCACACCACCACCACCATGTATGACTGTTGGTATGTTCTTCCAAAAAGTTCAACTTCTGTCTAGTCAGCCCACAGAATATTTTTCCAAAAGTCTCGAGGATCATCAGGAAGTTTTTAGTCAAATGTGAGACAAACCTTTGTGTTATTTTTGCTCAGCGGTGGTTTTGGTCTTGGAACTCTCCCACGGATGCCATGTTTGCCCAGTCTCTTTTGTAGTGTTGAATCATGAACTCTGACCATAACTGAGCCAAGTGAGGCCTGCAGGTTTTAAGATGTAGTTCTGGGTTCTTTTGGGACCTCCTGGACGAGTCGTTGATGTGCTCTTGGAGACATTTTGGTAGGCCGGCCACTCCTAGGAAGGGTCACCACTGTTTCAAGTTTTTCAAATTTGTGGCTAATGGCTCTCACTTTAATTTCTTTGGTCTCATTAGTCCTCAGAATGTCTGTCCCATGGATGCCATGCACTGGAAAAACAATTATAGGAGCCCAATATAAAATGGTTTAATAAAAAGTTTCACAGCTGTTTTGAGTTAAGAGGCCCAACCTAATACTTTATGTTGCCACTAAGCTGAGACAATGTGCTCGTAGCTAAAAATGGTAAGTCAGCAGAAAATATTTGCATTGAAAGAATATATTTCAGTTGGCTCGACTAAAGCAGACTTCTTAAGATGAGACCCCAGAAAATATCGCTGTTCACTCGGCACATTTCTTATATAGTTTAAGAAGCTCAGTATGATTTGTTATGTCAACTATTTCAGTTTTCTAAAGTGCACCCAATAATTCCTAATTTGTTCACGGAACATTTTACAGTGTTTTTCACACTATCTTATTGTTGAATCATGACACTGAGCTTAACTAAGTCAAGTGAGGCCTGCAGGTTTTTGGATGTTTTTCTGGATTCTTCTCTGACCTCCTGGATGAGTTGTCTATACTCTCTTGGAGTCATTTTCGTAGGCTGTGGACTCCTGGGAAGGTTCGCCACTGTTCCAAGTTTTCTCCATTTGTGGATAATGGCTCATGCTGTGGTTCTCTGGAGTCCCAAAGCCTTAGAAATGGCTTCTTAACCCTTTCCAGACCGTTACTGACTTTGTTTCTCATCTGTTTTTAAATTTCTTGAGATGGCACCATGATGTGTCGTTTTTTGAGATCTTTTAGCGTACTTCACCTGGTCAGACCAGTTCTATTTAAGGAATTTCTGGATTGAACCGGTCTGGAAGTAATCAGGCCTGGGTGTGGATAGTAAAATTGACCTCAGCTTTCTAAAAAATGTGGTCAATCACAATAAATTCATGATTTAACAAGAGTGGGCAAGTACTTTTTCACATAGAACCAGGTATGTTTGGATGACTTTTTCCCCTAAATAAATGAAATCATAATTTTGTATTCACTCTGGTTATCCTTGTCTAATGTTAAAATTAACTGTTGATCTGAAACGTTCAGGTGTGACAAATATGCAAAAAAAAAAAAAAAAGGAATCAGGAAGGTGGCAAATACTTCGTTTATGCTGTCCACCAGATTTTATGGTATATTAAATGAAAAAAAAAAATCATTTTTGACATATAACTTTAAAGTTTTTATTTTCTGATCACATCACATTTGAAGACAGACTTTAATTGCACGCTTATGTTTAATTCTCTTCTTTATAAAAATAATATTTACACTTGCAGATGAGATGAAACACTAAATAAATACACAACCCAACAATAAAACAATCAGTCAACATGGAGCAGCACACTTTAGTTTCATTTAAATGGAGTCATGTCAGTCAGCGACAGACAGCTCCGTTAATTCAAAGATCAGTTCTTATGTTTGTTTTCTTGCAGGCCTCTTGTTTTTCTCTGGACATGCACACTCTGACTGCTTCATCAGCTGTACTCTCAAGTCCCTCCTTATCACTTCCTCTTCTCACCAGCAAGAATAAGAAAACAGCGGGTACTGGCTCCACTCAGCCACGTTGCCATGGTGATAGCCGTGATGCACAGCCTGCGTGGTGTAGTCGGCAGTCAGGTGGTGAGGAGGGGGATACTGGGCGGGGCCGGGGCTGCTCCACTGACCCAGAGTCTGCTCGGCTCCATATGGGCTGTAGATGTGGTGGCCGATCACGCCGGGCTTACTACTGCTCATGTTCAGGACCCCTGTGTAGTCCTGGGGGGCCACAAGGTGCTGGGGGCCACAAGAGGAGGACACAATGTCCTGTGTGCGGGGCTTTGAGGTGTCATGATCGGGGACGGTGGCCACGTCAGGGACTCTGGGCTCGAAACTGCTGCGCCCTGATCCGCTGCTGCTGCTGCCGACGCTGGAGGACGGAGAGGGAGACTTCCCGTACTCATGGAACCTGAGGAGCAAAACAAACAAAGATCAGGTTCCTGTTCTGCATGGAGACATGGGGGTTTTATTTGTTGAACAACTTTGTCAGTGCTCACCTGTACGGCTGGTAGGAAGCAGGAGCAGGAACCAGCTGCTCTGTGTACAGATCTCTGTGGTCGGCCCCAGCAGGAGACTCAGTCCTCACACTGTGCTCCCTCTCTGCAGCCCAGGGAGAGTATCGCTCCTCTTTGACCACTTCAGCATCTTTTCTTTTAGGCAGGTCGCTCTCTTCTGCATCGAAACCCTCATATGATGACCTGCAGAAATCTGAGAGAACATGAATCATCAGTTAAGCTTCACATCTAGGGTTTCAGCATATATACTTGTAAAAAACATGATGCAATGTTTGTTGCTTGTATAGCCATTTAGGGGGGAACTGTGTAATATTCCTTCTGGGGGCCCAAAAATCCCTAACTATGCCCCTGCCTCAACAGGCTGGTAGAAAAATGCTTTATTTATGTCTGTCCAGCCTTACTCTGAGCGATGGAAGTTGTGGCTCTTTTTAGCAATCCAAATTATTTGGCTCAGCTCAGTAATAACAGTCGATCTTTGAGCTCCCAAACAGCTCTGGATATGGTGCCATTTAGTCTTTTTCATTTCTTTAAAACAACCAGAAAGGAGACAGTCTCTCAAATAGGAGCTGGCTACCGCTGATCACAAGAGGAGCCAGTTCATAGAACATCTGTACAACCCCCTCGTCACTTGTTGTCTTGTCCTTTCAAATTCCAGTATCCAACAGGATACCTAAGCTCAATAGTACATCACTGTGTCCTTTGAAAAGCATGACAACATGAGGGAGAAAAGCGTTAATGCCAGTGTCGTTCTTGCATGCAGGGATACCACAGAAGTGACGTAGAGCCTGCACAACAGGCAGGCAAGTGAGTTCAGTTATCACATCACTACTGACAACAGAATATAAATGCATACTGTGGGCACATGTATAACAGTGAAGCCATTTAGTATTCAAAGTGCAAAATATAAATAAGGTGTAACTTAAAAAGGAACTAAAGAAATATCTTTTTCAGCTGGCTTTTATGTTGAGTTTGCAGTGGGATGATTTTGGAACCCTTTGTTGACAAAGCTGTGTTGTGTTACTCTTCTGTCAATTCTGTTTCCACATTTTCAATAGAGGTGGACCGATAAGACTTTTTCAGACCAAGTTCAAGTACTTAGATCTGGGAACTCACTGATCCAGAGTACAACTACTCAATTATACCAATACATAGATTAGAAGAATTGATATTCCTCACCTCTCCTGGACAGTTTAGCAGTGTGTTCTACTTTTATCATTTATGTTAAAATAGAACAAGATTGGCTCCAACTTTGCTGATTTTACAGAAAATGTTGACTTAAGTGCTGCAAAAGGTGAACGAGTACGAAAGCAAGTTCTCATATTGGTACTGATGCTAATTCTAGTATTGATGCAGTTCTCGTTTTTAAACTAAAAATCTCCTTATTCTTCCCTCTAACATAAAAAATCAGTTCTTGCTGTGACTCTTGGAAGTGAGAATGAAAAACAAAGGTGATTCCTGCTGCATGCTCTAACTCTGACCAACACCTACCCCTCATAATTTAGATATTAAAATAATCATTTAGGGGGCCCACAGATAGCCTAGCGGTCTAATGTGCTACCCATGTACGTGGGCGGCCTGGGTTGAATCTGGCCTGTGGTCCTTTGCCACATGTCTCTCCCCACTCTAATCCCATTTCCGACTCTAGCCACTGTCCTCCTCTGTCCAATAAAGGCACTAAAAAGCCCCAAAATAATCATATAGGTATAGTATACTGCTTTTGCAGATTATCTACAGGCATAAATGTTAACCTTTATGTTGTCTTGGAGTTCACTTGGACCAAATAATACTTTTATTCAATTTATTCGCCTAAAACTATTATGGATGGTTCCCTATAGCCCCTTTGCAAATATCCTTAATGATCAGTATTTACAATATTAAAAATTTCTGCTGTTTGAAAATGACCCAGGGATGCCCAGATCATTACTACGGTCAAAATGATTCAAAGATTCTGCAAGATCTGTTAATAAACCAAGGTGTATTTTCATGTGAATGAGGTATAGAGACAATGATTAAAAAAAAAAAAAACAGAGTAGAAATGGTGTTAATGACACAGTAAAGTTTGCTAATAAGCTCCAACAAAGCAGGTAATTATGAATCATGAGTTTAGATAATTCATATAACGTCAAGGCAAATCAGGCAGGGTCAATTCTGATCGAAGGAACAAAAAATCAAAAGGCCAAAAATGATTATTCAATAATTCTGTGGCTTGGTTGTGATCCACTTTTGGTTTTGGTAGAATGTTCCCCTTATTATTACTACAATCAAATAATCCAGAAATGTTTTTTTGACTTTAAAACAGGGAATAATGTCCTGTAAATGAGCCGTATTGACCATGAATAAAACAAAATAAAAGTGTCCAACTTACACGAGTTGAAATTAAGCTGGCAAAAAGACGCATTGAGAAATGGAGACATTGAACCAGGCTGGGTCAAATTAAACCAACAAAGATAGTCCAAACTTAGGGTTATGTCCATCTGGTTTTTAATTCGAAAAAAGTAACTTTTTAATGTCAGATTCAGAAGAAAATGAGTTTTAAAAACAGTACCTGGTGGGCTTTCCTCCTCAGAGTCTTGGTTAATGATGTCAGACATCTTGGCTCGTTTCTCAAAACAGGCCGGGCTCTTGTTTGCACGCCTGCAAGGAAACATCAGAACATATTAACCAACATTATTTAAAATCCAATCTCTGTCTCTTTTCTAAAGAAGCCCCAAAAGAATCAGCGGGTATTATTCTACTCCATCTTATTGAGATGGCAAGTTAATTTTCTCAAGCTTTTGAGGAATTACTCATCATCAGTCATGATGGGGAAGCCAGCTTTATTAACAGTGGATAATATTAAAATGAGTTCAGAAATAGAGAGAACAACAGCAAGTTGCTTGCTGTACTTCCCCATATTTTAACATAAATTGCAATGACAAATAAAGACTTTGGAAAATACTGCAGTGTTACTAGATTTTTACAGGGCTCACATTTCACATTTTTAGTGAGGACAAAATTCCACCTATGCAATCAATCATTACAAGCAGGAATAAAAGCACAGTACCCACCTTTTCTTGTTAGTTCCCTCCTCTCTGAAACCTTTAGCAAACGGGTTGTGATCAATCTTCAGCTTTGTAATCTACAGGTGACAGAATAAAATGGATTACATTTCTGTAACTGGTGAAGTCCTATCAGTAGTCGGCATTTGTCTGCAGAGATAAAGGCCTGACCTTGGTGTTCTGGTAGGCTGTGACTGCTGTGAAGGAAGTCTCAGGGAAGGTGAAGGTCTGGAAAACACTCCAGCGGACGCTGAACAGGTCGTCTGCCTGGACGAGGTGGAAGCGAGGGTGGTAGCGGTGCATGGAGTGCAAAATGATCTGAGGACATACGGAGATAAAACTACTCAGATCACTTAGATAAGCACCTTTTATGACGAATCTGTCAAGGATCCACTTTTGTTAGTATTAGTGGATATTCTCAAGTATCACCACTTTACTTAAGACTCTGCTTTCTCTTTAAATCAGTGAATAGGATTGGTAGTGAAGCAGCTCTTCTCCAGAGCTCTGACTCACATGTCCATGCTGGTCCAGCGTGTTGTTGGTGAGCTTCAGCTTGAGAAAGGACACCGACTGCTTCATCCAGTGGCTCCCCGGGGCCGGAGAGTCCGGGTGGAGGTAGGTCCTGCAGGGAGGCTGTGGCTCTGCCTTCCCTGCCACCTCCCATTTCTCTTTATTCCACTGCAAGCAGGAGAGGAGACAGTCAATCAAACGTCTTAGAAAAAGGTGCTTCACCTTCCTGCTTCTTCCCCAGAGGAGGTGTTAGAGCAGGACAGCAGAGTGGAGAATGTCCATGGAGCAGTACCACCCACACAGACGGGGGGGGAGAGTACAGTGGGATCCCAGCAGGGGATAGAAAAACAGGAAGAGATAGCACCCTTTGATGTATGATGTCAGGAGAGGGGGGGGTGTGATAAAGTCAGGGGGTGTCTTGTTTGGAGAAAGCAAAATCAAGGCTGCTTGGAATTGATGCAAACTTTTTCTTTTACTACAAACGACCATAAGTGAAGGTAAAAAAAGATGCCGTCTTACCTTATACCTGAAGCCATCCTCAGGCACCATGTCCACCAGGAGGATGTACTTTGCACATGGGATGAGGCCGGAGAGGCTCACTTTGCAGTGTGGGAACATCCTCCTGCAAAACACAAACATGAATGCATTGGTTTGCAGGGGAAAAAAACAGAATATTGATACAGAGGAACCAATTTCAAGATATTCTGCATAATTTTAATTTTACTCCTTTTAATCTGCAGGATTAATGATCATTTCATCCTTCATTCATTTACCAAATATCTGTGTCTTATAAGTCTACTTTTTGAACTTCTCCTTATGTCCCTGATGTGATGTTAATGTCTTTTATTTCTTTCTTTCACCGTACTCATTAAGCACTGTAATCACCTTTCACAACCTACCTAATTTAAAAATTTTTACCCCCTTTTTAAAGCTCCTTCACTTGCATGCATTCTTGTTGTCCTAAATCATTTTATCCTTGCCAATTTGGTTGAATTTTAAAGTTTCTCTTTGGCCTTATGTTCATTTATGTGGTATTATCCTCCACAATTTCTGCTTTGCTTTTTCTGTCAGACCTATTTTAAATTTACTCTTAGTCTCTATGTTAAAAAGTATTTGCGTTTTAGTCACTTCTTGAGTCATTTCAAAATGTTTTAGAAAGTTTCAATCGAGATTTTGTGAAGGACAACTAAAAACAATCTATTTAAATCCAGTTTTAGGCAATACAAGTCCTTAAATTTGAAGTTTTACAACTTAAAAAGCACTTATTCTATAATATGACATATTGTTGAATTAATATGAATGCAAAACACCCATATGAATGCACTATTATTACTTTAATTATTCAAAATATCCTAGTGAAAAGACCTGCACCCCTTAAACTCCCTCTTAACTCCTCTCTCCTCGCAATTTAACAAATTATATACACAGCACTCAAAGTTTACTTTTATTTTAGTCTCCTTGAAAAAAAAGAAATTACTTTATTCAAAGTTTTAATCACCAAAAAAACCATTTTTAGCTCATCTTAGTCTCGTCTTCCCCGTAGAAAACAGGTAGTAGACCAACATTTTTAGTCACTTTTAGTGGATTAAATTGACAGTGGTCAAGTTGCTGTAAAAATGTTTTTTTTTTTTCTGCTGTCTCACCTGCCCGGTTTGGTGATGATCATCTCCGTTCCTATTCCATGGAAGGTCCTCCAGAGTTCAGGGTCCTCCAGAGTCATCCTGATGTTGCCCTGCAGATAGGGGTCGGGTCCAGCGGCCATGGAGGAGGGAGGAGGGCCGCTGAAGTTTGGCTTCAAGTCTACAATGAAAAAGGACCAGTATGCATTCAATGCATTACTTTATTCTCTGACTGTTTTCGTGCAAAGATCCTCAGTGATATTCATGCTTCATATTCTGGAAAAGTAGTCAAAGATAAAGATGGAAACGATCAGCATAAATCCAGTGAAAATGGAGCACTCACCTCTGATGGACTGCATGCTTCAGGTTCAGCAGTAGCACAAGAGAAGCTTGGTAATGTTCATGCAGAAGGGGCCAATAAACAATCCAGGAATCTGTGAAATCCAAGTGTCTCTTCAGCTGTTTCCTCCTCTGCAGACAGTGTGAATTGAAATCCAGCTCAGGCAGTCAGCAGGTCAGTCAGGTCCTGTTGCAGCAGATATTTTAGAGTCCTTCAGTCCTGCAGGAAGAGGTGACCATGACTTTTAAGGGGACCCTCGGTGTGGGAGGGGTCAGGAGAGCCATTCCCAGGCTTTGAAGTGGCACAATGATGAGTCAGGTCCCTGCTGTGATTGGAGGCTGTGGGAAATCAAAGAGACTTAACAGAGCCTTGATACCGTCCCCACAGGAAGGGGGACGGAGGAAATGCATCTTTATTAACTGCTAAGAGACTTTAAAACAAATATGGATGCACTTCCCTGCTGCAGATCGGCACCACGATCTGTGTAAATATCATTCACACACACCGAAGCAGCATTTAGACTGTTTGTGAGACGTGTTTGATAGCCAGTATCTAACATTTAACACGACTGATAGAAAACAGAGGATACATTTCAACAGGAACCAAATTAGTTCATCTTTTTCAAAGTAAAATCATTCTTAAAAGTAACAACCCAACTTACAAAAAACCTTGTTATTCTTCATTTTTTCTTCTTTAGTCTGGACAAAAAACAAACACATAAACACCTATACACTCATTCATGAAGCCATGATTTTCCATTCATTAATATTTTCACTCATACTATACAAAAACTTCCTGCTGATCACTCATTTACTCCTGATTCTTTACATTGATGTTTTCTGCTGTTTTTGTTTTTAATCTTTCAGCAATTATCCTGTCATGTTGCCGTTTTTTTTTTCGTTTTTGTAAATTTTGCTTTTCAGCAAAAAGATAAAACCTTTGTAGAAATAAGAGCTTGCATTGAAAAATGTGTAAAACTGTATCAATAAGTACATGAATTTTCATTATGATAATATGATATAATGATATAATACAATATGGTATGATAATATGGCCTATGGTAGGATAGGATGGTCTACAATTGAATACAATATAATAGGATACAGTAGGCCTACGATATAATACAGAGGGTATCTGATATGTTATTACACAATTTATACAATAAGACTATAAAAAGATACGATGTAATGTGATCAGCCAAAGACAGGGTAGGAAACAATCGTCTACAACAGGGTATGATATGCTAAAATACAAAAGGCCCACAATACTTTATGACACTATACAATATGATACTCTTTGGTATGATCATCCAACAATAGGATAGGAAAGGATACAATAGGTCTTCAATAGATCATGATATGACTCAATAAAATAGGCCTATGATATACTATAATATACAATTTAATACAAAAGGCCTACAATAGGATATGATACAAAATGATATAATGTGATAGAATATGATGCAATAGGCCAATTATATCATATGGATACACTAGGTCGACAGTTGGATACAATATAATAGGATACAATAAGCCTACTATACAATACATAAGGAGGGTATCTTTATACTATAAGAAAGAATTAATTAGAATATCCCTACAATAAGATCTGATGTAATGCTATCAGCCAAGTATAGGATAGGAAAAATAGGTCTACAAGAGGACAGTGCAACGGGCCTACAAAACCATACAACACTATTCAGTGCAATATGATATAATGTGTTAATGTCTAATAATAGGATACATCAGGGCTACAACAGGAAAAGATACTATTAAACAGGCCTACAATATGATACATACAGTAGGTATTTGATACTATAAGATTCAATTTAATACAAAACAATAGGACTACAATACGACATGTAAGGATATAATATAATGTGATTGAATATGACCAGCCAACAAGGACAGGACAGGATAGGATAGGATACAAGAGGTCTACAAAGCATACGATGTGATACAAATAAATAGGTCTATGATACAAGCATATACAGCAGGCCTTAAATACGATTCGATACAATATGGTCCAATACAGCATGGGTTCTCAACGTTGGGGTCAGGACCCCAATGGGGGTCACAAGACACTGAGAGAGGGTCTCCAGATGCCTTAAAAAAACTAAGAACATTTTTAAAATTATGCTGTTGCTGCTGACACCAATTTTGCCAAATTTAAACCCATTTTCATCACTTTTTTCCACCAATTTTGTCAATTTTAACACATTTTTGCAACTTAAAACCTAGTTTTTGTCCATTTTAAACCCTTTCGACCACTTTTTTCTGCAGTTTTTTGCCACTTCTAAACCAAATCTTGCAACTCTCTGCCTATTGTTGGCTCTGCTGACACATAATTGCCACTATTAACCCCTTTAACCACTTTTTAAGCCACATTTTACAATTTGATATGCCCATTTTGCAAGTTTCTGACTTTTTCTGCCTCAGTTAACCCTTTTTTGGCAGTTTATATTAATTTTCATCCCATTTCACCGAATTTCCACCTATTTTTACCACTTTAACACCAATTCAGCCATGTTTGAATCTCCTTTTACCATTTAATATACCCATTTGTGCCACTTTAACCCATTTTTGCCATTGTTTTTGGTTATTTTGCCACTTTTATCAAATTTTTGGCATTTCTAACACATTTCTGCTACTTTTAAAATCCAATTTCACCACCTTTCCCACCATTTTTTGCCGTTATTACGTTAGCTATTTTTAAATGTATTTTAATTCTGTTTTCAACAAAAGGATTTACATTTCTAAAAGAGGGCTACTTACTACACAAATGAATTAAATTTGTTTCTTTGATAAGAGTGATTATTATTCTGGTTAAATATAAAATACCACAGCTTAACTTTACAACGGACTCTGATTTTGCTGGCCCCCAGAAAGCTCTCGCATTTTTCCCCCCTAATGGGCGGCCTTGACTGCACGTGACTACTGCTGAATGTGGATGGCTGTGTTCAACCATCCTCAGGTACAGTGGGGGTCTCCGGTCTCTGTCACCTTTATTTTGGGGGTCGCGGGCTGAAAAGGTTGAGAACTCCTGCAATATGATACAGGTACCAGCTACAGCATACGATTTGATAGGTCTATTTAGAATACAATAGGCCTATGATACAGTTCAATATAAATGATACTATAAAATAGGAGTATGATACAACATTACATAAAAGATCTACAATATGATACATTCAATAGGCCTTTGATACTATAGGATACAATATGATGCAATCTGATACAGTATGATATGATTCAACAAAATATGAAAGATATCACACTGGGATACAATACAATGGACCGAGCCAGTACACTTAGATAGAATACCAAATATCTCAATACAATAGGCCTTAACACAATATAAAGATATGACAAGGACCAATTTGGGCCTACTTTAATACATTAAAATAGTAGTTTACTTCACACATTACAGAGTAGTTTATCAATTTGCCAACAGGAGTTGTACATTAGGGGCCTCATATTTGGTTAAGTTTTATATTAGAGGGGTTTAAGGGGTCATTGGATTCCTTCTCTGTATTGCCACTACTGCGTTGTTCCTATGAATAAGAATCAAAATAAGGATTTATTAAAAAATGTTGATTATATTTTGTGTTGTGAATCAGACTTTATGATGAGGCTTGGAGCTATATGTGAACTTAAATAGGGGATGAGCAGTCATTTAACAAAGAAAAAGGAAATCTCAGTATACTTGTCAGCCACTGTCACCAAATATGAAACCTGATTTCAAGACTTTATTTAGTGTCTTGAAATTAGATGCACGTTGATCTGTCATCAGTTAGAAATATGATAAGATCGACAAAACGTTCTGACATGAAACATACGGTTCCCTTCACTCTTTTTTCCTCCTCAGTCTCCTCCATCAGAGAAATGACGCAGTGGGAGGGAAACTCTGTGTAAACCCATAATGGTGTAATGACAACATGCACTCCTTCTGCAGGTAACTCTTACCTGAGGGCGTCTCCTGAGGCCCACAGGCAGAGCTGATGTAATGGGGAGGGGGCGGGGGTATTTGTGTATTGGGGTGTCTAGACAGGCCCATGCTCTGATAGATAATCTCATTAGACCAGTTTCCCTTGAAGGGGACAGTTTCTGCATGTGGAGAAAGGCCCGTGTATAGGCAGGCAATTAACAGCCAGTTAGCACCACATGCCCAAAACAGCTCTGAATGGGACGAGGAGGGGTCTGAGAATAAAGACCTGCTGCAGCAGCAACTCCAACCATCCTCCTACCATCCACATCCAGGCTGAATGTCATTCATTCATTCAGGCACGGACTGGGCCCATCTCTGCCTGTTTGACACAAATGCTAAACACAGCAGGCGTTAGCATAGAGGAACCAAACCCATGAATATTTGAATGGAAGTGATTTTCACGTCTCATTCAGGCTCTCTGCTAGCATAAACACACCACTTCCACTTCTATTTCTCATTGTATTCTCATGTCTGCCTGCTGCATACAGTACTCCTCTCTGACTCCACAGACTTTTGTTCACTATATGGAGAACAGATTGAATGCAATAATCACACAGCAGTCACTCTCAGAGTTAGGAGAGCTCCTGCCAAATCTGAGAACTCTAAAATCTTCCTGGGCTGAACAGTCAGATTACCATAAGGTGAAGTATCCAAGTCTATTTTTATCTCACAAATATAATCACCATAATTGGATTTGGGCATACAGCAATGCTGCACAGGAAATTATGGCAGCTCTTCATTTGAAGGCCCAGAACTGATCATGAATTCATGCACAGAGAAATTTATCAACACTGCATGAATTCATGATGGTCTACCAGTAACGCACATGTAGGTATCTCATGCCTAAGGGCACATAGTAATTAAAACATTAACTACCGTTTTTGCATTATTACTAACATCAATGTTATTGATGATTTTTCATATATAAGTCTGCAGCTAAAGGGACAAGACAATAAAAATATTCCAGTATGTAAAATCAAAGTGTTGTAATGATGATCATACCAGCATTACTTCTGCATGACTTTATCTTGTTTTGGCCTCTCAAATAATGCAAAAATTTTTTTTTTCTTTAACACTTATAAACAAAATAAAATCATTCACAGTGTAGTTGGATGAACCCACATCACTCAGACATCAAAACCTTTGGGTAAAACTCAATAAAAAACACCGTTTATTAACAGTTAAGATAATTAATGGAGCTAAAAGCTGTTTTACTTCTATAAAATACTAAAATGATAAATGTTCACAGTTAGGGATGCAATAATTTTCATCATTATAAGGGATGATACCGATATCATGTATTGGAAGATTTTATTTTTTAAAAATTGAGCACTGTCAACACAAACTTCTGTCAATATTTAAAAACGATATATCAGCTGTAAATATCAGCCTTTATCATCAGTTACAAATGTCAGTATGGAGAAAGAGATATGTGGAATTTTAGTCAGGAGTAACAGAAAACTTCATTTGTTAATCTTCAGCATTTGCTCTAAGGACTGAAGTTTGTTTCTTTGTTCCTCCTCAAACTTTAAAGCATTTAAAGGACTGGGGGGCAGATCACAACTTGTCCATGAGAGCGTTTTGTAGTTGTTGGATTGTGTATTTGATGAGTTTGATGCGGAAAAGCAAAAAATTCCGTCTGCTAAAATAGCGTTCGCGGTGCAGCTGGTTTAACAGTCCCCCCAGATCTAGAAACAGCTTGCACCGACAACTAAAGGAAACAAACCTATTACTAAGACTATAGGAAATATGGCAATGGGCGAATTTGCCAAAATGTTGAAGTATCCCTTTAAATACATACTACAGAGTAAAGAGTACAACTGAAGATTGTACTAAATTTGCCCTTTTTCTGTATTTACATGAATAAATCTGTTTCTGGAACCACACAACTTACTTATGCTCTTCTTCAAGCACCAGTTTTAAACTTTTATAGTTAATTCCTCTAGCTTTGTTATGTAACATTTAAAATAAATCGGTTTTTCCCTGTTTAAGAGGCAGAAATGGAAATTATTGATCATCAGTGTCTTTGTTTTAAAAGGATTACAACACTTTGAGAACATTTACAGTCACTAGAAAAAGTATGTGAACCCTTTGAGATTTCTTGGATTTCTGCATAAATTGGTCATCAAATGTGTTCTGATCTTCATCTAAGTCACAACAATAGACAAACACAGTCTGCTTAAACTAACACTGTGCAAAAAATGATATGTTTTCATGTTTTTATCGATCAAATCATTTAAACATTCACAGTGCAGGGTGGAAAAAGTATGTGAACCCCTAGTCTAATGACTTCTCCAAGAGCTAATTGGAGCCAGGAGTCAGCCAACCTGGAGTCCAATCAATGTGATGAGATTGGATGTGTTGGTTAAAGCTGCCCTGCCCTATAAAAAACACACACCAGTTTTGAGTTTGCTCTTCTCAAGAAGCATTGCCTGATGTGAACCATGCCTGGCACAAAAGAGCTCTCAGAAGACCTATGATCAAGTATTGTTGACTTGCATGAAGCTGGAAAGGGTTACAAAAGTATCTCTAAAAGTCTTGATGTTCATGTTTCCACAGTAAGACAGACTGTCTACAAATGGAGAAGGTTCAGCACTGTTGCTACTCTCCCTAGGCGTGGTCGTCCTGTAAAGATGACTGCAAGAGCACAGCACAGAATGCTCAATGAGGTGAAGAAGAATCCTAGAGTGTCAGCTAAAGACTTACAGAAATCTCTGGCACATGCTAACATTTGTGTTGACAAATCTACAATAAGTAAAACATTAAACAAGAATGGAGTTCATGGGAGGACACCACAGAGGAAGCCACTGCTGTCCAAAAAACACATTGCTGCACGTTTGAAGTTTACAAAAGAGCACCTGGATGTTCCACAGCACTACTGGCAAAATATTCTGTGAACAGATGAAACCAAAATTGAGTTGTTTGGAAGGAACACCCAACACTATGTGTGGAGAAATAAAGGCACAGCACACCAACATCAAAACCTCATCCCAACTGTGAAAGGGGCCATCATGGTTTGGGGCTGCTTTGCTGCCTCAGGGCCTGGACGGATTGCTGTCATTGACGGAAAAATGAATTCCCAATTTTATCAAGACATTTTGCAGGAAAACTTTAGACCATCTGTCCGCCAACTGAAGCTCAACAGAGGATGGTTGATGCAACAGGACAACGACCCAAAGCACAGAAGTAAATCAACAACAGAATGGCTTCAACAGAAGAAAATACGCCTTCTGGAGTGGCCCAGTCAGAGTCCTGACCTCAACCCAACTGAGATGCTGTGGCATGACCTCAAGAGAGCGATTCACACCAGACATCCCAAGAATATTGCTGAACTGAAACAGTTTAGGAAAGAGGAATGGTCCAAAATTCCTCCTGACCGTTGTGCAGGTCTGATCTGTAACTACAGGAAATGTTTGGTTGAGATTATTGCTGCCAAAGGAGGGTCAACCAGTCATTAGCCTAGGGGTTCACATACTTTTTCCACCCTGCACTGTGAATGTTTACATGTTTGTTCAATAAAAACATGAAAACATATCATTTTTTGCACAGTGTTAGTTTAAGCAGACTGTTTGTCTATTGTTGTGACTTAGATGAAGATTGGAACACATTTGATGACCAATTTATGCAGAAATCCAAGAAATCTCAAAGGGTTCACATACTTTTTCTAGCGACTGTAGATAAAAAAAAAATGATGTTGGCTCTAAAGGATGACTTTTTTGGGTAGAACTCTTTAATTTGGGAAACTAAATTGACATTTTTTTTAAATAGCTTTAAAACCGTGCCTATAATTGTTGGATGACAGTTTCTTGGTAGCATGTGTGGTACCATCGGTGAGAATACATTCTATAACATTCATACTTATAACCTCAGTAAGCTATTAACTGCTTCTTTATGAAGTATTTCTTAACAATGACTAAAGGACCTTAGAGTCTACAGTATTACTGTAACACCATGAAGCCAGCATACATTAATGGAACTGATTTTTTTTATTGTCTCTTCAAAAGACCTTCAAATGAAGAAATCATGAACTGATAACTGGAGTCATTATAATGGGAACCATTAATACACATATGCTTCTGATGGTCCATCATAAATTCATGCAGAAAGTGTTTAAAATATAAAAATGAAAAAAAAAAATCTAAAATAATTAAAGCCCAGATTCCTGAAAAGTCTGGACTACAGATTTCTTCCAGTTTTTGTTAGATCTTTCCTTGATAGTATGCGCTTTCTGACATTCTCTGATTCTTTGTAATGTTATGTTGAAAACATTTTCCTGAAATGGTTTAGGGTTTTCCATTGTGGGGAACCCCTCCACATCTTTACTTCAGAGACCCAGCATGCTTTATACCCTGTCATGCTACTGACCTGGTGTCTGTTAACCCAACTACTAAACCGTAGGACGCTCTACCAGGAGGAATCTTCTGGACCAGCAGTTCTCAACTGGTGGGCCGTGACCCAAATCTGGGTCCTTGAGCTGTTTTCAGTGTGTCACTAATTTGTCCGAGGGTCTTTAAATTTTTTTTGTTCCATTGCTTATTTTTTTTTTTTTTTAGAAAAGAAATAAAATTTCTGTTTTTTCCCCAACATTATTCAAGAATTTTCAACATCACTCATGAGAGATTTTCCTTTTGATTTTTATCTAAATTTAATGTAATTTTCCCAAAAGGGTTAAAGAGCTTTACCAGATTTTTTGGGAAGTTTTCTTTGGGAAACTTTTGGTTCTCTTTTCCACTAAATTTTAAGAAAATTTCATAAAGAATTCAAGACTTTCAGGACTTTTCCCGGACACTTTCTGCAGTCTACTCCAGTAATATATGAGGAATTTTCAAAGGAAGCATTAGGGAATTTTTACATAAAGGTTAACATAGATCTAATCCGAGATTTTTTTCACAGAAACTTCCAAGAATTTTAAAATACTTTCCAGGTTTTTTGTTTGTTTGTATACAACATGTCTTATTTTCCATGGCATCTGTTTTTCACATTTCTGTCTAGGGTTGAAAGGTTTTTTCCTAAATTACAAATCCAAATATTTGCAAAATATCAGAAATTTTGGACACGATCTGTCATTATGGAACCTGTGGCAGGTCCTGAGGCTAGACCAGCTGAGAGCCACTGTTCTGTTGTTATCACTGTCCCAGCGTTTTTAGTCATATTGTTGGCATCAAATTCAAATTGGGCAGACAACTTTAAAGAGAGTTTCAACATTTTGTCTTTGTACTTTTTCAAGTTAAAAATGGGGTTTCAATGTTTGACAAATCACTCTTTTATGTTGAAATGACATTTTACATGACGTCCCAGCTTCTTTGGATTTTTGGTCGTATTAAAAATGATCAAAACAGCTCACAATAAGAGGCACGCTTGACTGTAAAATTAATGATCTATAATTTTAAAAGGAGCAGCCCTTAAAGCCAGCACTGAATAGAATCAGCACTTAAATGAACATAAAGTCCTTTTCACTCCTAAAAGTCCTCCGTGTTGAAATATTGACACGCCTCTTTAACGCTCTTTGGAGTCGATACAGAATAAAAAGGATAACACTCAGCTTGTAATGATGCACTTAAAGCTGTTCTCGTGTAAAAGGCTCTGATGCAGCAGCCTCCCCCTCCTCTCCTGTTTTCTCTGAATCTTGGTGGCCCAACATTGGCCTTGAGGAAGTGTTTCCATCCTCCACATGTGAAGCCAGTTGTTGTCGAGGAGTTATCAATCACAGGTTCAGTGTGGCTCTCCTCACCTGGAGCTGAGCCTAGTTTCTCGGGGTCTGCACATGGTTTCCTTTCAAGTATTTCAGGGAGGTCAGAGAGGTCATGCAGCTGTGAGAGAGGAAAGAAAGATGCAGCGAGAAATGAAGGGAATTTTAAGGTGAGTTTTGAGCAGAGTCTGCAGCAGGAGAGTGTCAGAGCGGAGGTGTACGTTTCAGCAGCGGCAGTGTCAATCCCATTATGGACTCAGTCTGGAGGTGGCAGGTGTGACTGGTGAAGGCTTCGGGATGTAGCCTGGGGACACAAGTGAGGGGTAGAGTCAGCCTGAGGGCGATTTAGACAGGATGACACATCAGGGAGGTCCGATATAGAGGACTGACAGTCACTGCAAACCAAAAATACAGTGGAAAAGGTTAAATCAGCCATGTTTGGGTCAGGAATTCATTTTCACTGCAGAGATTCACATCTTTGCAGTTGTATTTGACTGATTTTAAGTCAAAAAGATTTTGTTACACTTAAAACAAGCAGCATTCATCTTACAAGCAGAGATACAAGTCTTACATTGATGTATAAACAGCAAAAAATAAAGCCTGAATTTTCCTGTTTAAGGTGAAAATATCTGCCAGTAAGTCAGCAAATTCTGTACTAAAACGAGTGTCCTTATTTAAAGAAATTCAGGCCTCAATTTCTGCTTTTACACTTTTAAATAAGATGTTTTTGGACTGGTCAGTTTTCTATTACTAGATTTGGAGGCTATTGGACAATCAAGTCAGGACTTTGACTAGGTCATTTCAAAACCTTCGTTTTGGTTTATTTAAGCCATTCAAAGGTGGACTTGCTGGTGTTTTCCAGATCATTGTCCTGCTGCATAACCCAAGTGTTCTTGAGCTTGACATCATGAACTGATGATTGGATGTTCTCCTTCAAGATTTTTTGGTAGAGAGCAGAATTTATGGTTCCGTAAAATACAACCAGTGGTCCTGAAGCAGCAAAGCAGCCACACACCATCACACTGCCACCACCATGTTTGACTGTTGGCATGATGTTCTTTTAATAAAACACTGTTTAAGTTTAACTCCAGATATAACGGGATGCACACCTTCCAGAAAGTTCTGTCTAGTCAGCCTACAGAATACTTCCCCAAAAGTCTCGGGGATCATCAGGATGTTTGTAGACAAATGTGAGACGAGCCTTCGTGTTCTTTTTTGTCAGCATTGGTTTTGGCTTGAACACTTTCCCATGATGCCATTTTTGCAGAGTGTCTTTCTGATTGTTGAATCATGAACTCTGACCTTAACTGAGTCCAGTGAGGCCTGCAGGTCTTCAGATGTTCTGGGTTCTTCTGGGACCTCTTGGATGAGTCGTTCATGCACTCTTGGAGTCATTTTGGTTGGCTGACCACTCCAGGGAAGGTTCACCACTATTCTGAGTTTTCTCCATTTGTGGATAATGGCTCTCACTGTGGCCCACTGAAGTCCCAAAGCCTCAGAAATGGCTCTGTAATCCTTTCCAGACTGATGGATGTCAGTGACTTTGTTTCTCATCCGTTCTTGAATTTCCTTGGATGGCGCCATGATGTGTTGCTTTTTAAGATCTTTTAGCGTACATCACTTTGTCAGACAGGTTTGATTTAAGGGATTTCTTGATCAAACAGGTCTGGAAGTAATCAGACCTCAGTGTGGCCAGTGAAACTGAACTTAGCTTTCCAAAAAATGTGGCCAACACAGTTAATCCATGATTTAACAAGGGGAGCAATGACTTTTTTTTCACATAGGGCCGGGTAGGTTTGGATATTTTTTTCCCCTCTATAAGTGAAATTGTCATTTAAAAACTGCATTTTGTAATTACTGAGGTTATCCTTGTCCAAGATTAAAAAATTGTGGCTGATCTGAAACATTTAAATGAGTCAAATATGCAAAAAAACAACAAACAAACAAGTGCACCAAACGTGAAAAACATTGAAGCATCATAAATTTAGTCAAGCTTAGCTCAAACCCCTCTATCTGGCGTCTTCCTCCCCTGATCACCTTTTTTAGCAGTGATGTTCCACCTCCCAGGTGTCAGTCTTTGGCCATTTGTTTTAACTGCACAGATCCCCTTGTGCTCCACAGTTAACAGCTGCCAATATACAGCCAGGGCCGGGGATCAGACGGCTCTCTAGCAGCCCAATAAAGGGCCCCCGGAGTGGACTGACGAGAAATCTCACACCTTTCGCTCACATTAGCCATGCAGCATGCCCTTTTGATGCTTAATTGGCCACTTTGAGGGTTTTTAGAGATAGCAGCACTGTCTCACAGGGCAGGGGAGATGCCCTGACATGAAAACATCACTATAAATCCTGTAATGTGACTTAATCTGATTGTAGATGCTTTGTTAAGATGTCAGCTGAGAATGTAAATCATTAGGTGGACAAGCAAATATTGTTGCCTCAAAGATAAAGTGGTATTTTTAACAAGAAGAAACCTCAACATTTGTCTGATTTTACTAGAAAAATAAAGGTTGATTCTTCATGTATTAAACAAAAATGTAAAAGACAAGCAACATGTGTAAATAGTCTGTTACTATCCCTGTCCCGACTCTTGATCCTGGTCTCACATGCACCAAAGCAGGGGCCGGCTGAAGCCACATTTGGTCGGCCACATAAGAAAACAAACCTCACATCTAGCTTGCCTGGCAAAGGGGGCAAATGACAACTTCACAGCACTTCATAAGAAACTCCTGGAAGTTGCTAATGAAGACTAATGACTTCCCTCGTGTCGGAGACTTCACACCAGTGTGTACGAGCCCTTTGACCAGAGAGTCAGCGTGGTCAGCGGGGTGGTCCGCAGGCCGGCATGAGACGAACAGCTCCAATGGAAGCAGCACGGAGCCTGGAAGAAGAGACTTTTCATCAGGCCTCTTTTAGAATCAGTATTTTATTAAACAAGATGGACTGATAATTTTTTAAAAATTCCTTTTTAGGAGGTTTTCAAGGGTGTAAATTTACCATCATACTAACTGATGTTTTTGATGGAGGGGGACTCAGGGTCATCCAAATAGCAGGTTTTGAAAATAAGAAATGGTACTATTAGCAATCTAACATTAGCAAAAGCTGTTTTGATACCACGGCAAAAATAATGAAAGTCCTTGGCATTGAAATATGTATAATTTCCTTGTTTGATTACCAAAAACTCTAGTACTCCATCTAAATTATACAAATAACTATTTAAGATTTAATTTGTAAATGGAAAAAGGAAATTTACCAGATTATAAGCAAGATGTACATATTAATTAAGCCTTTTAGGGATGAGTGAATTTCGGTGTTATATAAAAATAAAACTTGATACTTTTGATTTTTCCATTTTTCTATAAAATATGTTATAATATGGATTTCATAGTAATGTTTACAGGTGGTTAAGAAACTAAGTTAATTACAGAACACATCTTTATTCTAATGGTCATGAATCTAAATAAAATATTATCCAATAGAGGGTATGCATGTGATGTCACAGCTGCCGTCTCAGCAGCTGAGTGGCAGAGAGGATGAGACAGAACTCAGTAGGTAGTGAAGTAGTTAGTGTTGTCTTTTTAATAACTACATCTTGATGATGGTCCCTGTGGTCAGTCCAGATCCTCAGCTGATAGAATAGCGTATGTTAATCCACCTTATTGCAAGCTCCCGTGATACTTTGTGTGAAAAGTGGGTGCAACTTCTGGTCCTTTCTGACGAAACAAGATGCTAAACGTGATCATAAGAGTGATTTAGATAGGGTGTAGAGCCAAGAGAGCTTTAACATTTCTCCATTTAGTACATGGGGTTGCTAAAATTCACATTTCACCAACTACTCCCTCTTAAAATGTGGGAATTATATTGATATTACTATCCATGTCTCAAGATGTCAACTCTTTAGTTTGGTAAATCTGGAAAGGCTACAAAATTTCTGGCACACTTAAGGTTCCCAGGATCACAGCGGCCTCCAGAATTCTCAAATCTGAGCAATCAGGGGAGAAAGGCTTTAGCAAAAGATGTGGCCGAGAACCTGATAGTCACTCTGACTGAGCTCCAGAGATGGGACAAAGTTCCAGTTGGACAGCCATCACTGCAGCCCTCCACTGTTACGAGCTTTATGGCAAAATGGCTAGACTGAAGCCTCTCCTCTGTGCAGAACACGTACAAGCCCACTTGGTTTTCATGTGGAGTTTTTTTGCAAACTCAGGGTTAGATTTCATGGGTTTTGCATTGAGGAATAGCTAGATTGAGGAAAGTATAGATTAACGAGAATTAAAATGTGTTTTTTTTCAACTGCAGCATCAGACTGAAACAACAAAAGTAGAAAAAAGTGAACGGGGTCTGAATTCTACACTTCCATTGCTTTTACAGACAAACCAATCTTTCAGTCACAAATTGAACATCTCTCATTGGAGCCTGTTTTTGCAAGGTTAGCATTTTTAGTGACCAAGATGTGTGTATTAAAAGCCAAAACACTCCCGTAAAAATAAAACCCCACTTACATGTGAAGTAGGCCTGATACAAAAAGTTGCCTTTTCTAACTACATGTAAATGTACTGAATCTTATGCGTACTCAGGTGCTTCTTTAGCATTTATCTGAATGAAACTATTAACCTGAATTTAAAGGTGGCACTTGATCTTTTAAATACGCAGCAAGGTTATATGAGAACTTACAACAAATAAAAACAGAGTTATTGTAGCTGTACTTAGAAGAGGATGTGGTCTGTTTAGTACAGGGGTGTCAAACTCAAGGCCCGGGGGCCAAATACTGGCCATGGCACAGTTATACCCGGCCCACCAGATCTTACATTTTTATTAAAACTGTCTCCCCAGTATTAGGTCTGCAGATTTCCCGCCAGTATAAAATGTAAACTTAACCTTAAAGATTTATAATATCCTTGCTGGGTCATAAAAATAAGAAAAAGTAAACAGAAAAATAATTGGAAAAAAGTCAGGAATGTAGGAGAAATTTGTGTTTTCTCTATATTTTCAATTTTGTTATAACTAAAAATCTCACAGTTATAACTAAAAATATGGTTTTGACTTTTTATTTCATATTTTAATCTTGACATCTCAAAACTTTTACTTTAATCTCATATTTTTACATTTTGAATAATAATTTGAAATTTCATACCCTATTTTGATCTTTTAAGATAATGATTTTGACTTTTATCTCATTTTTTTTTACCT
Source organism: Cheilinus undulatus (assembly GCF_018320785.1). NCBI lineage: Eukaryota > Metazoa > Chordata > Actinopteri > Labriformes > Labridae > Cheilinus > Cheilinus undulatus. The sequence goes on from NC_054869.1 coordinate 6,336,023, forward strand.
TTAAAACATAATTTTTAAGCATATTTCATATGTTGACTTTTAAAACTCATGAATTTGACATTTAACCTATCATGTTTTAAACTCATGATTTTGATGTTTATCTCATAATTTGACTGTTAAATATCATGATTTTGAATTTTATTTCAGTTTTGCTGACTATTTCAACTCCTGACTTTCACTTTTATCTCACATTTTGACCTTGAAAACAAATGATTTTTGATTTTTATTCATATTTTGACTTTCAAAACTCATGGTTTTTAATTTTAATTCATATTTGACTTTTAAAACTCATTACTTTGAAAATTTTCTCATTTTTTGACCGTTTAAAATCATGGTTTCAGTATTCTATCTTATATTTTGCCCTTTAAAACTATTATTTTGGCTTTAAATGTCATATTTTTTCCGTTAAACTTATACATTTGACTTTTTATCTCAGATTTTGAGTTTTTAATTTATCATGTTGCCCTTTAAATCTCAAAATCATTTAAGTTGACATTCAATGATTAAATGTTGACCCTTTTAGGCCCTCAGGATAGACCCAAACTCAGAATCCGGCCCCTGCTGTGACTGAGTTTGACACCCCTGGTTTAGTATCTTGGAATGTGCTTTCGTTAAAAAAGCCTAGGAGCTCTGGGATGGTTGTGTATTAAAAAAACTCTGATTAAAAACTCCTGTGGAGAGCAAGAAAGCAAACAGACATGATTCTCAAATATATTTTTGGTTTGACATCTATAATGCATTCAGTCCAGACAAAGAGAACAGTTCCCCTCAACTTTAAACATGATACATTCCCAAAGCTCAGCAGAACCATAGAAAACTATTTTACAACAAAATCATAAACAAAAACCATGAAACAAAATACAAAACGCTTTCTTTTTTAACAAGGGTGATAATTTACAATTTTTCATTTTTTTGTTCATTTGAAAAATTATCTTTACACAGCTTTCAACAATCAGTAAATATCTTTCTTTGTATAGAAAACAATCTGTAAAAAACATTCGGTTGTCTTCCTCTGAGTTTGGCGACAAATTTACCAAAATGTTTTCTTAAGGAAAGGCATCAGTTTAAAAGTCTTCCTCGTGCATTTCGACTCAGAACAGATTTACTTACAGGGGGAGTCGTTTCCTGCAGTTGACTGAAACTGAAGCGACCCTCACCATAATGCTGACTCTCTCACACATGCACACACCTCTCCAGTTTGTTACTCCACCTATTAAAGCCAAACATGTTGGAAAGAGACTTGGATTATGAAGCGTACAAAAGCTCATTCAGAACTGAATTTTCTCTGTGTTATCATTCAGATCAGTGCTGGTGACAGGACGTCTGTTCCTCTTCGCTACAAATGCACACAGAAGAAAAGAAAAATATAAAGAGGACAAATTATTACAAGAAGTACAGTGAGTACAAAAAAAGCACAAAGTTTAGTGCTAAATGAAAACATCCCAAATATAAGTGTAAACATTTCCAATCTGCTACAGGTTGTGAGGCCGTGTGGACGATCAGCTCCACGGATGAACCTCGAGTGCAGCCGATTGTCCATAAATCACCTTTGTGTCCATTGAAATATAATGTGTAACAATGTTAAACGTCTTACAGAAGAAATTCTCATGCCAAAAAGTACAGGTTCAAAGAGGAGAACAGCAGGTTCATGCTGCTGAGCGTCAGTCCGGACTGAGGCACCTCAGATTGGCGAGGATTTAGCTGCGGCTCGGAGGTACGGTTAGCAAACAACATAAAAAAATAGACGCATAAATGCGGGATCTGTCGGCGTTAAAGGCTGAGTCTTTGCTGCCGAATCCAGCTGGGTTCAGGAGAGCTCCATAAGCTGATGTATGATATGCATAAATGGCACCTTACAGACATGCTGTGGGACTAAAGCCTTCGTCGTCCGTCATGTTCACCATCAAGGTGACATGACAGGCGACGAGAATACTGCATCTTATTTAGTAATGCACGTGACAGAACAATAGCATCAACAAAGACAGCTGCAGACGTGTACCATTCCTTTTTTAAAGACAGGGGCGGGGGGTTTGGCAGAGTGAGGCGACATGGCCTCGTTCAGTTCGAGCCCGCAGAGCTCAGATGTCCATGTAGTCGTCGTCCTCCTCCTCGTCAGACTCGCTCTCTAGAGACGACTCCTGGCTCGACGTCTCCTGCACCTCGAGAGCTGGCTGAGTCAGAGTGTCCTTTTTTACTGTGGCTGCAGACTGAGATGAAAGGATGACGTTCTGTGCAAAAGGAGACAGCAGGTGGCACTGTTGGGTCTAAAATGGCTATGTACACACTGGCACAGAAGTAAATACTCAGAGAACAACTACATACCTTTAGTCTTTGTTTGGTTTCCTCTGAGATGCTGCCTTTGGGGGAGAGGAGCGTGGGCGTCGGGGGAGTTACTGTGATTTCTGGCGGGAACTTGGTAACCGTGGACGGGATGAAAAGCTTTGGCATGTTGGGAGGAACCCGGGAGCGGATTCTGTTGGGGTCTGGAAGCTTTGACTGCTCACTGCTGGCAAACTGCTGCTGGTCTGAGAGAGAAAAAACCAGAAACGATGAAGGAAAATACAGATTTAGAGCAAACAATGTTTCAATTCTAACCATATATATTCTGTTTTCAGTAATCATTGCAATCAATATCTTTATTTGATGTGTTTTTAAACTACATATTCTGTTATCAAATACGATATGGAAATATAAAAAGCTGTATTTCATGAAAATGTTGACCCCCTTTGATATTTGACTCTTGGAAGTTCCAAGCTTCAGCAGCTGAGATAGGAGAGACTCTGCAAACAACAACTGTTGGCCGGGTTCTTCCCCAGTCAAAGCTTTATGGGAGAGCAGCAAAGAGAAAGCCTCTGTTGAAGAAAACTCAGATTAACTAGACTAGAGTTCACCAAAAGGTGTGTGGGAGACTCCATGGTCAAGAGGAAGAGAGTTCTTTTGTCTGATGAGACCAAAATGGAGCTTTACAGCCATCAGACAAGACGGCAAACACTACACAACACCACAAACACACCATCTCCACTGTCAAGCACAGTGATAGCAGCATCATGCTGTGGGGATGCTTCTCTGCAGCCAGCCCTGGAGGGCTTGTGAATGAATGCGGCAAAATAAAGAAAAATCCTAGAGGACGATTTTATTCAGTCTGCAAGAGAACTATGGCTCAGGAGAAGATTTATTTTCCAGCAAGACAATGATCCGAAGCATACGGCAAATGCGACACAGAAATGGTTTAGAGACAACAAAGTGAATGATGTGGCCGAGTCAAAGCCCAGGCCTCAAGTTTGTGGCTGGATTTGAAAAGGGCTGTTCACACCTGAACCTATCCACACAGATTTAGTGCTTTGATTACAGCCAAAGGTGACTCTACTAAATACTGACTTGAAGATGTGAAGATTCATGCAGTTTGATGTGACTTTGTAGAAATCTATTTTCACTTTGACATTAAAGAGTTTTTTGTAATTTATTTCTGACAGATGTATAAAATCAATCAGTGATTGGAACACCTGATTTCAATTATTTGGATGGTTGAGTGAATACTTTTGGCAATACAGTGTATCTTGTTATCTTGAGATATCAAAGCTGGTTTTCCCTTGATAACAGGGAAATCTCTCTAGATTTCTAGAATAAGAATTAAAAAGAATTATATAGAAAGAATTATTTTCATGCAGGATGATTTTCATAACATTCAAAAAGTCCACCATGTGCAGTTTCTGTGCAGCTCTTTTAGATCATCTGTTTGTGGAGTTTTCGTTCTCCTACCACTGCGGTTGTTGTTCTTTCAGCCTACAGTAATAGTTGAAAAGTTCTGACCCACAGCTCACGAGTCACGCTGCCTACATCTGCTTGTTACATGTTAAATTGAAGAGTCTGTTTTTCTCAATAAAAGCGCTCCACAGGGCTTATTAACGGACAGTGCACCAGTGTTTTCTTGTCATGTGGGATTATGATCTAATGAGGGATACAAGCTATCTAAAAAGAGATGCCACCATTCTGTTCTGTGTTAGGGATGTAGGAGCTGGTTTTGTCCCATGTTTGGTCAGATGTTGAATCTATTTACAGTGCTGTAACAAAGTAGTTTCCTTCTTTCTAATTCCTGATTTTTTTTGCGTATTTATCACACTTAAATGTTTTAGATCATCAAACAAATTTCTATATTTCACAAAGACAACCCAAATAAATAGAAAATGCAGCGTTTGAATGATTATTTAATTTTCTAAGGGGGGGGGGGGATCCAAACCTATCTGACCCTTTGTGAAAAACTAACTGCCCCCTCATGACTCAACTGTGATTAACCAAAGCTGACGATCTTGCAATACAAAATAATTAGGGGCAAATTATCAATCACATCAGGATGTATACAAAGTTGATAATGATGGTGGCTGCATTTGTGTCCATGATGGCGCATCTCGGGATTTTACACTGGTATACTGGTCATGCTGGTGTATAAGATGCAGCAGCTTTATTAAAAAAAAGGTGTCTTTAACACCAGATTATAAAATAAACTAGAACGCAGAAATGAAAACAACAAAAAAACATTTGTTAATATTATAAAATTTTCTATATAAATCAGATCCCTGGCAGTTATTTTAGGTACAGTTTCTTTTATCATAAATGAATCTGTGGTGAGTGTGACTTTCAATGTCACATGTCTGACCTGGGCATGTTTGTGCGGTGCTACATGTGGCCGTTTCCTCTTGAAACCAGCCTGCTGTGGACTCCTGCCCCTGGGATACAGTGGCCAGTTTCATCTGCTGACAAAGGTGTGATTCCTGCTGCCGGTATGAAAGGCCCTCGGCGGGCTCCTCTCGCTCCTCTGTGGAGAAAAACAAACAAAAAAAAGGCTTAACAAAAACTACCAGCAGCAGATTCTCTGACTGTAAGGCAGCCCTGGTATTACTGGTCTTATTCCAAAAACAAAGTCAGCCAGAGCTACTTTATCTTCCTGAAATAACATTGCTAATCATGGTCAATGGCTTTTATTCTGTGTTGTAATTCTGAAAAAAAATCAAAGAACAAACATCAAAATTTTAAGGCATTTCAAGGTAGTTTCCTGGTGACTGTGAAAATCAAGTTTGCTTCACTGTTGAGCATGCAAGCAGTTCAGATGAACACTCAGTGCATACTGTTCTCCTGTGGCTCAGACAAAAGATGAAAACAAATATGATCTAATACCCACTCTTACTAGAGTTGCCATGGAAACGATTACATAATACATAGCGCTGCAGTGATGCTTGATGCTACAACCTGTGTGCATCTGTGTGCAGACACCTCTAAAGCATGTTATATCATCCTACTCTGATAACTTCAGACTGTCAATGCAGCTCTTCATCATAGACACTTGGGCATATTGGACTTTTTTTTTAAATAAATACATTTATATTAAAATAAAAATGCCTCCTTATCAGTCCTTTTGAGTTTGTTTCCCCCCCTATAAGACTGACTGGTTTTAGCATATCAATGACTGAGGCTGGGTTGAGCTGAATTCTCCTCTGCAGAGACGTGAAGATGATCAGATGTGCAAAAATTTTGTCACAAAGATACACTGTGCAGTTTCAAATTAAGGAAGAAAACAAAAATTGCTGTTGCAAAAAGCTCTGACAGCTCATTAATTAAATATTTTCATTTTCCACTTCATCAGAGAAACCTTAAAACAGAATTTTAAAACAAGAGAGAATTTAGGATTGCAAGATGCAGCTGAAAAACAACCAATATGTGATGCATGTGAGGACCAAAATGAAATCATCCTCTGGATGTGAGGTAAACAAGGGCTTCAAAGAAATATAAAATAGTCAGAGAAAATGCTGCTTTAAGAGCTGGGAAAACATATTGACTATCAGTATTTTTACAAAGGTAGGCACAGTGGCGTCGGTTTAACGACATTACTGGCCGACATCAGCCCTGTTTACAAACATCATCCTTCACTGCTGGCATACTGTGAATTACATAAAGAGAGGTGATGAAAAAACATCGGCTAAATTGTTGTTAAACATCAGTATTGGCCCTAATCCTACAATCAGGGAAATTCTAATCCAAAGCCTGCTCTTACAGCCCCGATTCCAAAAAAGTAGGGGCGTTGTGTAAAATTTTAACAACAGAATGCAATGATTTGCAAATCTAATTACTCACAGTAGAACATAAATGACATATCAGATGTTGAAACAGACATTTCATCAATTCATGAAAAGTGCCTGAGAAATGAAGGGACCAGTTACTGGAGTTTTGGGAGAGGAATGTTGTCCCATTCTTGTCTCAAGTAGGATTCTAGCTTGTTCAACAGTCCTGGGTCTTCTTTGCAGGAATTTTTGTTTTATGATTCTCTAAAAGTTCTCTCTAAGATCTGGACTGCACTAAGCACCCGGACTCTTCTACTGTGAAGCCATGCTGTTGTGATGAATGGTATGTGATTTTGCAGTCATGCTGAAATATTCAAGGCCTTCCCCGAAAGAGATGTTGTCTGGATGGAAGCATATGTTGCTCTAAAACCTCTGTCTACTTTTCAGCATTGATAGTTCCTTTCCAGTTGTGTAAGCTGCCCACACCATAGGCTCTAATGTAACCCCATACCATCAGAGATGCAGACTTGGTAGTGATCTAATTCAGCACGTGCGGGTCTTTCACTTTACGTTCCTCACAGAGCATGAATGCTTTTCCAGTGGCTTTAGATTAAGATTTGCTGTGTCAAATAAATTGAACTGTTTGATTCACTGTTCATGGAAACATGAACATTTTGCATGTTCAGGCACAACGCTGCAAGCATCCCTGTGCTTTGAAGGGAGAGTGTTTGCACTCCGTTTACTATATATCACAAAACAAGCACATAAAGGCATGTGGCTCCATAAGAATTTACTGTGATCTTGTTTTTATAATCCAGTGAAGCTAAAATCATACCGTAACTGAAAGTCAATACACTGCCCAGCGCTAGTGCCCACTTCTATACTTGGGTGGTAGGGGTGGCAGTAAGGGTCATCCTACCTGCCTTGTTTATATTTTGTGTTTCAGCTGTTTTGGCAGTGTTCATCAGTTGTACATTACATAAAGATGCTACAATATCATCACTCGCCTCTTGAAATGTTTAACTCGATATTCTGCTACCACAGCAGAAGAGTTGCATCTACGAAGGCTTTTGTTAATGAGCTGGCTTATTAACTAAATCATCCTTGAGTGCAGAAGTAAAGGCTGACAGGAGCAAGCAGCTGCAGAAAAACAGTTAAAACAAAACAAGTATAAAGAGCAGAACTTTTAACTTTAACACTGCTTGTTAAAAATCGCATTGATTTATAAATGGACACCTCTCTCGTGCATGGATGGCTGGTGATTATATATGGATGAAAAATGGTCAGAAACTATACTTGGGTGGCTGTAAACATGACACCCATGTATGATTTATGTTTGGGGAACACTGCTTTGGCTGCTATGTACTTAGACTTTGAAATTCTTTGTTTAATGAAGCCATTGTTTTTATTTCAGCAACCATGTGGTGTTAATATTTTCTCAACATTGCTGCCTGAGCTTGTCTTCACATTAAGGTAGATATATTTTGTTGTTTACTCTCAATTTAGAAAATCTCTCATGTAAAACCTGTGTAACTCATCTTTTTTTGGGGTCATGCATCCTAAAAGCAGAAACCTTACCAAGTAAGTTACCTCAGTATTTCAAAAGGCCAAATTAAAATACTGTCTAAGGCAGTGGTTCTCAACCTTGGAGTCGGGACCCCTTTGGGGGTCGCAAGACACTTACAGGGGGTCATCAGATGCAAAGAATATTTTTTACTGATTTTTTTCCCCACCTAGTTTTGTTACTATTATTTGGCACTTTTCAGCATTTTTTTGTGCTTTTATCTAATTCTTACCATGTCTGCTACTTTTACAATCACATTTCACCACCTTTCCCACCTCTTTTTTTGGTTGCCATTTTTAATCCGTTTTAATTCTGTTTTGTGAAAAGGGGTTTGGAAAGAGTGGGTATTATTCAGGTTAAATATACTATGGCTATCACAGCTTAACTCTACAATTGACAAGGATTTTGCTCATCTCCATGGCCCCCAGTTTGTCTGGGTCCCTGAATGCTTTCCCCTTTATCCCCCCTTATGAATAGCCTTGTCTTATTGAATGCTCATGGCTGTATTCAACCACCTTCGGGGGTCCCTGGTCTCTGGCACATTTATTTTGGGGGTCGTGGGCTGAAAAGGTTGAGAACCACTGGTCTAAGGGATGAGGCTGTGCTAACTACAGCTCAATGTGACAAACCGTTTTTGTACACAAACATGAAATGAAAACTGCCTGCAGTGTTGACAGATGCCGCCATCTAATGTCTCTGCTAGTCCAGTAAGACAAGTTAGAATGCTCTAAATAATTTAATATAATAACTACAACAAAGAGGCTCAAATATTTCACATGCCAAGAAATTAAAACCAAGCTCAAATGTTGAATTTAAATATCAAGGAACTTCAGGCTGAAGACATTTGGTGAAGGAATTAAAAATTCAGATATTAAACATAAGATGACCAGTAAATCTGTCAGCCAGAATATTCATTATTAGGATGATTATGCCAAAACCCTCCAGCAGCTCATGTAGGCAGAAAAAGAGTCACAATCTGGAGGATGCTGATTTCTAAAACTCTTGTTAGAGGACTGACAAAAACCCAAAAGGCAAAATGTAAGCAGGCCAGAGATGTTATGTAACAGGTCTGTGGAAGTGCACAGACGCCCCCTGCTGGACAAATGCACTCAAGCACCCTTGGGTATTCTAGTAAAGATTCACACCAGCAGCAATACAAGAATATATGGGAATTATTTAACCAAAACCTTTTTAATAAAATCATATAAAAATTTCTGGCTTGTTTAACACTAGAAAGACCAGAACTCCAAACCTACTAGAAAGACTGAGAGGTCATTATCCCTGATGATTGACACTAAGGTGACTTGTATTACAATGACTTAAACATTTGTTCAAAGGTGTGTTTAAACCTATGACTTGCTTGTATTAAATGCACGATGATTCAAAGAATCAGGCTGTGGCGATGCATGAGGTCAGAGAATTAACTGTCTACTGTAGTGGCGTAAACTTGCTGATACTGCTGCTGAAGCTAATTTAAATCAGAGATAAACATGGTAACTATGATAAATCAGGCACAATAAAAGTCCACAGTTGTGATTTTCCCTGAGTGATTTTATTTTGAAGGCCCACATCAGGAAATCTGGTGTGTTCAGTAGCAGCTTGACATACTGCAGCAAACAAGGAGTGAAATTAAAAACTACAGGTTGCTGTGAAGAAGTGAACACAGAGGGACTTAGGAAACCAGTTTTCTGTGATCTATGCTCAGAAATGAGTTCAGTATGCCATCACAGGTTTGTTGCAGGGGGAGAAGGGGGTTGCACCCCCTGAATATGTATTTAAATGTATTATCTCTTTATTTTGTAATACTGCAATCTACTACTGTCAACATGATGGGTAAAAAAAGAACCCGTGATATGCTATTTAGACCATATCACCCATGCCTAAATGAAGCAATCAATTTTGAACCACTTTTATAGTTAAAAAAATAAAACCAAAGTTTGACAAACTTTGGTTTGGTCAAACAGGCATTTATAGAAAATATATTTTGGGGGTGAATTGTTGTCCTGATCACTGTCGAGTTTGGGTGTGACTTTTCCGATACATGTTGCAGTGCTACTACCACCTACTGTCATTTATCTGACCAGTATTTTCACTCTAATGGCAAAAAGCTGTTTGTTCTTTTTGTGTGTGTGTGTGTGTGAATAAGATGTTGATGCTATTAATTAATCTAGAAAAACTAAGTTTTGCTTTAACAAAGTTTCACCACAGAATAATGTGACAAGCTAAGCTAAAGCAACATGGCAAAAGAAGCTAACAAAGCATATTTTCATTCACTATTGTTATTATTGATCTTTTTATGTTTTTATTACTGTTTTTATCAAACCAAGTTTTTTTTGTCAGTGTTAATTTAGCATGTTCAGCTGGACTTCCCTGAATTAAAATAATGAGCTTTAATTTGTAAATTGTGAAGTAAGTTTGGTTTATGAAACCCTGAGCTGGCAAAGTACCAGACCATTGTACTCAAGTAAAAGTTCAGTTACTTTGGAACTCAAGTACAATTTAAAGTACTGGTCTATAAATCTACACAAGTCAAAAGTAAGTCATTTAAAGTTTATTCAAAGTACTGAGCACCTTTTTTTGATACCCAAGTGGTGTTCACAGGGAAATATAATCTCTCCTTATTGTCCAACACCTACAAGGTAATATGAATCTCTAACTAGGTTGTTCACTATAATAATAGTAATAATAATAATAACATTATTTATAGAGCACTCACTTTTAAAAATAAGGGATTACAAAGTGCTTTGACATGGTTAGGAACAAGAGCAACTAAGAAAAGATAAGGCCTGACTTAACCTCGAGCAAAATACAACAGCAGGTTTGGGGTGAAAAGTGGGATCATTCTCTTGCTATGTGCAGCTGACTGTGAAAAGCAAATTTCATGCCATCTTCTTGTTGGCAGAAATATTGGCCCTCTTTGTTTTGGCTTTAATGTTTCTTTTTCACTCTGTACTTAATACTTCTGAAAATATAATGAAGTACAAAAATTCCCCAAATATATATTACAGTGAAAGTAGTGATTTTACAAGTTTCCCTAAAAAGTACAAGTGCACAAAGAGGTTACTCGATTACATCAATTTGAGTAGATGTAGTTAGTTACTTTCCACCCCTGATGAAACAATAATGAAAACTTTAATGACAGCCTAAACAGTGTTTTCTGATGTGTCTCTCCATAACAGATGGATAGAGGTTATGTCTTAGTATAGTCCCCTGAAATTGTAATTCAAATCAGCCCTTGATCAGCACCACAGAGCAGCACATTTATCCAGACAAATAACAGCCTAAAACCTCCTCAGCCTAGTTTGATTTAACTAAACAGCTAAATTTGGTCCAATAGGCATCTTGCTCTAAGAGAAACAATGAATGCTGCCTAGCAACTAAGATAGATAAGATAAGATAGATAACTAAAAATTGTTTTGTATTGCAAATGTGAAAACTGCCTGCCATTGTCTTTCCAGAGTTAAACGCATGCAAGTGCAACTACATCAAAGGTGGAGGTCACTGTACCTGCGTGTGGTAGGAAGGCCATGGCAGCGGGGTGGCCGGCCGCTCTCCTGTGCTGGGTCTGGTCGTGGAAGCCTGAGGCCGGAGGAGCTCTGGACAGCTTGCTCAGGGGCTCGTACAGCGCTTTGGCCTGGACGTCCTGGGTGGAGAGCGGGTGGCAGGTGGTGTGGCTGAGCAGGACGGGCGTGGGCAGGGAGGCAGGGAAGAAGATATCTCGGTGCTCCTTGGTGTATTTGGGTGTGGAGGGGGCGTCGCCTGCAGTCTGTTGGAAAAAGAAGAAGAGCAGTGGCGGTGAGTAGGCGAGGAGATCCATGAGCAGTTAAAACCGTCTTCGGCTCAGGTAGATTTCTCTGAAGAGTTCATCCTCTCCCTGGTGAGTCTGGCCAGAGACTCAGAGCCAGAGAAGAAGCCTGCACTTTTCAAACACCACACATCAGCAGTAACAGTCTCTCACACAAGAAGTAAGGAAATCCTCTACAGAGCGGTGGGGTTTAGAGTCTCCCTGTTTTGTGCCGGACTGTGTGCTGGGTGCACCGCTCGACACCACGTCCCTCTGAGGCACTTTCCTGTGTGTCCTTTAGAGGACCACTTAGAAACACAAGAGCTGCACAAACAACCTGTGACAACAGCCGCCCTGCTCCCAGAGCCGCTGTCATGGCAACACAGTGGAGCAGAGTCAAAAGAAATAAATACACCTTCTCTAGTTTTCAATGTAAAATGGATGAAAGGTTGGAGGAGAACCAGCCGTTAAGAGCTGCAAATCCTCCTCTATAGTCTTTACTGTGAACAGGAGCAAGAAGTCTGATATCCAGAGAAGGGCTACACACTGTATTATTCATAAAAGCAGACTGATGAGTAGATATGATTCAGATTTGCCCCATGCAGAGCTTGGTGAGGGGCAAATTTGATTATTTCATGTCTAACACTTTTATCAGAGTTTAAAACCCCACAGGGCCACATTATACATGACAAGCATCTTTGACAGATCCAGTATGTTAGCACAGGATAATTTGGCAATAACAGAGCTCTCATGCCTTTTTCTCTCTGCTGGGAGTTCAAGTCAAATTGTGTCTGAATCAGAGCTGTGTGTGATGAAGGTCCCTGAGGGATTCACACAGCAGACAACAGGCAAATCAAACAGCGTAACCATCCAAAAAAGCTCAGGCAGCAATAGATCCTCCGGTCCGACACAGCTACGAGCATGCAGCGGCTCCAAGCACAGCTCTGATGATTCATATTTCATGAATTAAACATCAATAAAAGACACAGACGAGTCAGCTGGACCATTAGCAAAACACCGTACCTGAGAGGATTGCAGCACATAGCATGCAGCCGGTCTGCGGGCTCCTCAGGGGTTTGCTGTTTGCCAGAGCGGGCTGAAGGCGGCCAAACGGAGGTCCCACAATGTCAACTGAAAGATGGTTCTTTGCAATTATCGAGATTGGGCTTTAAATCAGATTAGAGCAGCTGTAGATGTCGTGCATGGGTTTGGTCATCTCTTCATCACAATTGAAAGAGCGGCCAACCGAACATTTTAATTAAATTGCCTGCACAAATGGGACCAACACTGGAGTGCCAAATTTCCATATTCTTTAATGTGTTCGATAGGGGTGTGCAGAAATATTGATACAGCACTGTTTGATCATCCTAACTAGAGTTGTCATTAGGGATGCACAGATACAAATACCAGTGTTGGATGTCAGTGCTGAAGCCTAAGTACTTGCACACAAGCACTGCAGATACTGCACATGTATCATTTTAAAGCATGACGGTATAAATGATATAAATTTGGTCTACAGTAGAGATTTGGACTCTACCGACCAATAGCAATAACACTTGTTAATGACAGCATCATATCTGCCTCAGTGTGAGTTAGCAGGCAAAAACATGTTTTTTCCTCACAAAGTCAGATGGCTGAACCGCAACTAAGTCTGTGTGCTGTCTCTGTCAGCCTGCATTGGGCTGTAACACGAGCTTAGTGCTGCTTTGGCTGGTCTCAGAGCCCAGCGCTGCGGCTCTTCCTCCTAGAACGGCATAAACAACCATTTAAAAGTCTATTTTAACTTATGACTTTCTTTTTTAAGTCCACAGTGAGTCAAAGATCCAGGCTGCGATGTTAAATGAGGTCAGAAAAGCTGCTGTAAACTAGCTGTATTCTCCGGTTTGGCAGCCAAAACTAAGCTAACTCAATGCTAAACACAATACTTCCATCAAGCTCTTCAAAATAAAGGTCTGCAGCTTTTATTTTTCTGAAACGCTTTCATTGTGAATGCTTTCACTAGGAAATGTGTTCAAGTCACTAGAAGCTTAACACACCTCATCAGGTTGGAGATGAAATACTAAACTTGGAGTGCAGTGAGAAGTAAACCTAGAGACTTAAAACAAAAAACACGTTTTCTGTGTTCTTATACTTAGAGATAAATTTAGTATGCCATCAAAGGCTTGTTTTAAGGGGAGAAGGGGGTCAATAGCACTTGAATTTGGATTCAAAAGCATTATCTGTTTTTAATTTTGTAACACCGTGATATAATACAGTTATCGTCAAAGGCAAGAAAAATACCGTGATATGACTTTTAGGCCATATCGCCCAGGCCACCTGACGCATCAATATATTATTGTCCTGCAATCCATGACATATTAACCTTTCAAAGCGGATGGATACGCCCGTTTCCTTGTTTCTCACTGGCGAATCCATCTTGCAAAGCTCCCATCTGAACTGTTTGGGCCCGATTAGAAAGTGACAGGACCAATCAGCGACGAGGGGCAGTACTTTGAGGCACAGCAGAGTCGTGACGTTAACAAGCAGCAGCAAGAGCTGGTGCAGCTATGGAGGAAGAGCTTGGCGTGGATGCTGCTAAAGCGCCAGTTTTATCAGAACTTGACAACATTTCTTCGTTACAAGAAGAACAAACAGCAGCAGTGAGTTGTTTTCTTTTCAAAAATGACAAAAGTCGAGTACTTATATGTCTATAGTCACCATGTTTCGCGTTATTCCTCAGTAGCTGCGCACGCACAGCTCGATAGCGGCTAGGTCACTTGTTTTGTTGCTCTGATTGGCCCAAAGAGATGTGACAGAATGTTCATTCAATCACACTCCGAGTTTTTTCAAAGCCTCTGCCTTTTCTCAAACGTTTCCTGTTGAAGCTTTCCCGGATGGATGAGTGAAACAAATCCAAATGGCGTGTCAGGTTATGACATATTGCATAAGAGCTGGATCTTCACAGGACAGTAGGGAACTTATCGTGTACCGCATCATGTGCTATCCTGTGATTCCCATCCCTAGAATAAAACCACAACAACAAACATCCAAGTCTGCTTATATTCAAACAGCAGCTGAGACTGGAGTGTTTTAAGAAGCTCTGTAGGAGATCTGCACCAGCTCCATGAGAGGAGGAGTGTAACAAACAGAAAACATCGACAACCACGATCACGGGTCATGCATCTTTGACTTGTTTTTCCTCCTGATGTGGCATCAAACCGAGGAATCACATAATACACAGATTACAAAACGGCTCAGGACTACACGCCAGATCACGCTCTGCACTTGTGGGGGCTTGAAGGAATGTGTGAATCTGTGAGAGGCAGGCAACAACTTTTTTTCATGTCCTCAAGCTAAGAGCTTCCAAGGTGCCCACTCACATTTTCAACTACACACAAACACAAGCCACGAGAGGAGCTGCTATCATAATAATTACAACTAAGCAGGAGTTAGATGAGACTGCAGAAGAGAGTGTGCAGTATCCCTCTGTGTTATTAGTAGCACAGGGAAATATCATCGCAAGCGATTATTGACTTATCCAACAAGTCAGCAAGCAAACCAAACAAACTGGACAACTGTAAGAGGCATCACAGCAGAGGACTAGAGAGTGACTAAGACTACACATATAAGACTTAACTTTAACAGAAGGTACCTGTTAGAAGTCTTAAGTTATGAAATAAACAGTAATTAATACTGATGTCTCTAAATGACCTACAAAACTAACCAACACATAAGGAAAAAAAACAAATTCAACATAGATTATGCCAATGCCTGAAACTGCAAAGGCATATATTAAAAGCTCGATCTTTGGATTATATGAATCAATACAGTAACTTTCAAAAAAAGAACTGATCTGACTCATACAATCGATTTTTTGAACCCAGTCCTGTTTTAGATTAAAACGGTTTATTTGCAACACAAATATAAACTAATCTCCTTAATGCTGTGAAATCCCTTATTTTACATGTTGTGTTTGGCTGTTATATAAGATTTTTTAAAGGTTTTAAACTTATGTAGTCTTTTAGTCTTTCAAAGTGTTTTGTTATAACTGAATTTCATTAGTGGCCATACAGAAGCCTCCTCAGTGAAAAACACATGAAAGCCTGCTTGAAGCTTGTAAAAAAGCAGCTGAAGAACTCTCAGACCGTGAGAAACAGGATTTTCTGGTCTGATGAAACCAAGATTGAACTGTTTGGCCTCATTTCTAAACATTATGTCTTGAGGAAACCAGGCACTGCTCATCACCTGCTCAATATCATCCCAGCAGTGAAGCATGGTGGTGGCAGCATCATGCTGTGGGGGTGTTTTTCAGCAGCAGGGACTGGGAGACTGGTCAGGGTTGAGGGACAGCTGAGTGGAGCAAAGTACAGAGATATCCTCAACTAAAACCTGTTCCACAGTGGTCCACAGCAACCTGGTGGCCAAATGTGGCCTTTGGCCCATTTTAAAATTTTGCACAGAGTAAATTCTAAATCATAAAAGAAAAATGATCCACATTTAAACATGAAGCTTGTGATTGACTGTTTTTTTAATCCAAATTTTCTTATTTACAGATGAGTATAGTTTTGTGTTACCTTGGGGGCTCGTCCAGGATGCTTACACAAAACTATACTCGTCTGTCAATAAGAATACACAGAAAAAAATATAGTTTGTGAAGACAGTATGAGTTTATATGGATTGTCGTATAGCTGAGATTCAGCACTATGCAGTGCTATTGTGCTTATTCTGTAAACAAACATTTTACAGGTAAATTTACTGATGTGCTTTATTTTTCGTGACTCAAACCAAGACAACACTGTAAATTCTCTGGTTCATGGAGCTTTATTCTCATTCTAACCAGGGTGGAGCCCGTGATAGCCAGGGCTAACCAGGGTTACCCTGAAAATCTGACTGGCTTCCTTAAAATCCTTGAAGTGACTGTTGTTTTCTGTACCTCAAGAAGACTGGGTTTACTGACTTCAGGTTCATAAAGGTGAGTTATACGAAAGTGACCTCAACATCCTCAATATTTTCTGTAAGTGGCCCCTTCGTGGGAAAAGCTTGGACACCCCTGCCCTAAGCACACAACCAAGACAACTCTGTGAATGTCCTAGAGTGGCCCAGACAGCGCCCTGACTTGAACCCTATTGAACATCTCTGGAAACACTTCGCTTTCCACCAATGGTCCCCACCCAACTGGACTGAGCTTGAGAGGATTTGCAAAGAAGAATGGCAGAAAATCCTCCAGTTAAGGTGTGTAAGGCTTGTTGCAACATGACAACAGACAAAAGTGAAGGGAGTTTAAATACTTTCTGTCAGATTTTGACCAGGATTTAGCCATGATTCAGTATGGGATTTAAGCATTTATTCCTTATTATAATTGGAACACCTTAGTTGCCGCAAGGCGGTCCAGCAACAACTTTTCTTTTTATTTTGTATGAAATCTGTCCCTGAGATTGAATAGCCCCTTCAAATTGTAAACCACTTCTTCTGTTTAAGAGGAGGATTTCTCATTTTCTTTTCGGGTTTCTTACACATTTTGAGAAATGAGGCTTGTAGCTTTCTCACCGTTATCTCACTTTCTAATTATTACACATGAACACCCAAACAACAGGCAAACACACAAAAAACAACAAAAAACTCATGCAGAAAATAAGATGATAGGATCAGTGAACAAGGGAAGAGATTTATTTTGCCCACAGCTAGTTCTCGAGAGCGTGAGGTTTGGGGGAAAATCATCGTGACAACAGGATGTGGGCAGAGGGACCCTTGTTGACTGTGTAGGCAGGAGGAGGGATGTGAGGAAGGGGGAGTCACAGGATGAGGCAGAGCAGATAATGACTCGATGAGGAAGATGAGGGCCGGAGACAAAGCTCTGTAAGTGGTTTCAGCATCACATGAGCCCATCAGATTAAAAACAATTAGACACAATTATGTAATGCATTAAGATACTGTGATGTGTCTTTTAGCCTGGTGTATCATTATCATAGCGCCTGTGCAAATGAACATTCAAACTAAGCTAAACCTGAGACTGATGACAACTCCTGCATGTGTCTGAGGGGACAACAGGGAGCATTCACACCATGCTTCATGGCTATTTTTGGTACCTGCAGGCTGGACAGGAATACGTTTGAATTACCGTGGAAATAACTTTGTTACTAACATTCAAGGGCATCATAATGTAAAGGCTGATTGTTTCCCTCCCACAGAACAGTCCCAACTAGCTACTTACCTTTCACTTTTTTGTTATTTGCTTTTTTCTTTGAAATGTGTCTGGAAAATGACAGTTTAAGCAATAAAAAACAAGTTTCATTACTAAATAACTTAGTTGCGTTATGATTCAGATAACACATAACTGAAATTAGCCGTTTATCACCTTGGCAGATGGCCAGGTGAACAATGACAAAGCTAAACCACAGACTGTATACTAAAATTAATGCAGCAACAGCAACTTAGTAATGAATAGGGAGTAAATCTGGCTACAATATAAAATTGATTCCTTGAGCATTGCTACTGCATTTGCCAAAATCTCAAAGTCTGTCATAGTACAATTTTAGTAAGACTTGATTGGATTCAGGGGGCCAGACATCAATTTCAGGTGATGTTCTGTACCGACAGGTTCTATGAAGTCATGTGATTCTAATGACGCATAAATGTCTGTTGGGGGTCAGAAGGTGGGGGATGGCCATAGGAATGAATGGGAATGGAGGAATGTTAGTACTTAACAGCTCTAAATGGACCTGCACACTGCAATAGTCATCAGAAAATGTGAACATGCATCAAGAATGATACTTGCACTTTACAAAACAGTGATTTTTTTTCTAAAGTTAGACCGATTTACCTGGCCTGAAGGAGATCAATATCACAATTTACTCAGTTCTACAGGTCTCTTGGTGTCAAGGACTGTCTTGTCAGATAAAGGGAGACTAGAGTCTTGAGGAGTCTTCTACTGAGTTAAGAGGCTAAGCTGAGCACAAAAAAAATCCTTATCTTGACAGTAACGATGAGCCATTTATAAACAAGCCCGTAAGTACCAGTTTTCTTTCCTCCATCCATTGTTGTTATTTAATCCACGTTTAAAAAAGCAAAACTGTTACCAAATGAAGAGCCATTTGGGAGCCAAACAACCAACTCTACTGAGCTGAGACAAATGATCTGGATCTCTTAAAAAACAGATTTCCCATCACAACATGGAAGACTACGGGCATCAGCTAAAGAAACATATGCAAGATCAGGTCTTCATATGCTAAACCATGGCCAAACTGGACTGAGCAAAACCGGACCGCTTTGTGAAAACAGATCACACACAATCACTCTTCAAGGATCTGCAGGAACCCTCTTATGATATCAATTTGACCTTTTCTGAATCTAAATTGCAGTCATAACCCAGTCTTGTGTCCTCTTCGGCTTGTTTTGACATTTCTTTTGCTTTTATTTACACACAAGGCCTTGAATCGTTACTGTGTTTATGCATCATTTCAACTCTACATACTTTTAAAAAAGCAGCATAATTCATAGAAAGTTTTGAATGACTTTAGGGATAATAATGAGATTAAATCTGTGACACAAGATCAAACATTGAAGAATCTTCCTTTTTTAACAGAGATCTTAAATTTGATTAATAAAAGACTTGGGACAGAGTGATGGGAATTATAGCTCTTTTTAGTGATCTGTATCAGTGCTGAATTGTTAAGTAATAATTTGCCACTGTTATTAAACTGGACAGTATTGCGATTAAGCTATAATACAAAAAAACGGAATCATGAGTCTACTTGCTTGGTTATCTGATAAGGAAAATTATAGTTCTGAAGTTTGTATTTCTCAACTCAAAACATACAATTACTGAGTGGCATAAAAATTCAAACTCTGAAGTTTTAAATGTACTGCTTTAAAATAATATATATATATACACATATATATATATATATTTTTTTTTTTTTTTAAAGAAAGGTACTTCTACAAATTGCAAAAATGGCACTGCTGTAAACTTACAGGTCTTTCCACATGCATTTTTATAAGCCTCCCAAGTACTAATGCCCTCAATACAAAAATAACTGCAGTTTTATGCTATAATGTTATTTCACAGCCTGACACTACAATTGCGGTTAGATTAATTGTGCAGCACTGATCTGGATTGTTTGGCTCAGTTCAGATAAAAGATCAGGCTCTTTCGGCTCTCTATTTGGAACTACCCTGGCTTCTTTCAGCCAGATTTGCTAATGCTATGACATATGTTTGATATTTGTTTTGGTACTGTAGGCCAGTTGTGTTTGTAGGGATGCGTCTGTACAGAGCCAGTATGAGAGGCTAGTGGCACTACTTAAGCAATGGGCAGATAATAAAGGAAGAATGTTTTTATCAGGAAATGAGATGGCAATCATATAAAGATAAGAAATAAAAAGGAAAACTCTGTTCATAGTCAGTAATTAATTCTGGGTGGCCTGCCCAGGTGGAGTTTATGTCCTTTTACACAGAGCTCTTTCCCTATCTCAGATTTTTGCCATTGTCAGATTACTGCTAGCTTGTTTGAAAGTTCAAGATGATGTATAGCTTGGTGAAAACTGCCAAAGTGGTGCACAGTGGGAATTTCAAAATAAAGGTGTATCTTAGGAAAGTTATGTAGTTGTTGCTTTGACTTTCCATTGATTTAACTGGATCATTGTTCAACCATCTGATGTATCGATCCAGACTGATGATTAGCTACACCCCTCTGACACATTAAGCTCCTCAGCGTTCTTGACCAGTTTAGCATAGTGGAGGAGGAAAGGAGAGTTACAAAAACTCGGAAAACAGTCATTATGCTCCCCATAAATCAGAGTGTCGGCTCCAGTCAAACACATGATTCTGCTCTGTTTTGGAAAAGAAACTCATCTGAACTTCAGGCATATGCACAGAGCACACTGTAGAGGTGGCAAGCATGATGAACGGTGAGCATGCCCAGTTTAAATGTTTTACCTGTCTTTGGGCAGAGGTGGCCAACTGTATTTGGCAGAACTTCACAGCTTGATCCAGAGCTACGTCCTCATCCACCTGACAGAGGAGAAGAGACACGACAAGGTCATAAAAGGCAAAGCAACACATCTTCATACAGTTTTGGTTGGCTTTCACAGCACCTCATACAGACATTAGTGCCATAAAGAACCCCCAGTAGCTAAACGTATGTAAGTAAATGCATTTGTCCATTTCTGATGTACTGTACTGTGGGACTTTTTACTTCACGTGCAGAGCTTTTCCCAGACTGAAATGCATGGGTGGTAGGGGTGGCAGAAAGGGGTCATCCCTTCCACCTCATTTCATGTTAGTTTTGTATGTTTTTGCTCTTTTAACAGTATTCATCAGCTGCACTTTGCATAAAGATGCTCAAATATCACTTGCCTCTGTAAATGACTCATTTGATACAGTGTAATCACGGCAGATAGCTGCATGTTTGAAGGCTAATTGTTAATGAGATGGCTTATTGCAACCATCGTCCTAGAATGCAGAAGAATAGGATAAAAATTCAGCTGCAAAAAAGTTAAAACTTCATCATAAGAAGCTGAAGAAATGCCATTCCTTCAAAAGTGCACTTAAGCATAAATGGGCACCTCTCCCATGCACGGATGTTGATTATATATAGATTCTTTCAAAAACAAGCAGAAAAAAGGGTCAGCAAAAATGCCTGACAGCCTGCAAGTATACCTGGGTGGCCAACCTGAGTTTCATCTATGTGTGGCAAACACTGGTGTGTGTTGTTGTCTAGTTAATCTGGTGCTGGTTTGTAACTGTTTTCTAAACAGGAACCTCCAAAGGACTGGACTTTATGCTTACTCTAGTAAAAAGGCGACCAAACCTTGATTATTTTGACAGACAGTAGCAGAAAAAAGTGCCAAAGATTTAAGCATGTACATCCAAGATTTAAAAACCCTTTACAATTATAATGAATCACTTTCTTGTTCTCCAAACCAGAAGCATACACATGCAACGCATACAGTTTGACTCTATTACCAGAAATCTAGATGAAATCACAATTATGTCCCACTGCCATTTTCAAATCACAGGTGTATCATTTCTTTAGTCTGAAATGTGCGCCGAATTCCAGTTAAATACAACATTTTTGAAGCAGAGATGTTATGCTCTACACATCATGCAAACAATCGAGTCTCTTTTCAATAGCTTAAAAAAACCCCACTTTTCTTGTTTTTATACATTATCTACATCACAGTGAGAATGCTATTAAAATGATCATCCCCTTCAATCAAACAGTTCTTATAGAAGTTGCAATATGAGCCAAAATAATCGCAATTAGATATTTAAAAAAATAGTTTAGCCATATATTAATCTATCTAACTGGTGTTGGTTATAACCAACACAATATAATGGTTATAGAATGATTTATTGCTTGTGTTGGTTGAAGATGAATTACTTAAAAAATAGTCACAATATTGGGAAAAAATGCAATCAGATAGGGATGCACAATATTATTGGCATTATATTGGTATGGCATTTATAACTGATATTTAAGCTATTAAAATCCGCCAAATCAGCAGTAAATATTGGCCATACAAACACATTAGTTACAGACCCTTGTCAGCTGAGGTCTTTTTCTTTATTCATCACCAGAGAGGCAATTAGATGCAACTATTGACTAAAACCATGATAAAGCAGCTATTAAGTAGTTCATACAGGTCTTTTGATAAGAAAAGCTTGCGTAGTGCATAGAGCCTTTTCAGGGTTTTATCAGTGAAACGATTCAAATCACTGTTGATTTTTGGTGGCAGTGTGTCACATGTTTTTCTCCCTTGGGTCCTGGGGGGCTCCGCTTTGCTAAGGTACATGTAGGGGGGGGCTCCAAAAATAGTTGGGGAACATTGCCTTAAAATGTGCTTTATGAACTAAAATTTGTTCATTTGTTCATCTTCAAACTTTAAATTGTGTGTTTTAAGGACTGAAGTTTTAGGTCTAAACTATATTTCCATATCAGAATCCATATCGGTATAGGCTGAAACTAATTTGTAAATATAAGAATATTGGATATTGACAAAAATCCGATATCCTGCATCCCTACAATTAGATAATTTTCCCACATCATTCAGCCTAGACTGGACAACATTCACATATTAGTATCATCTAATATGAATTATAAGTATCAGCAAATCAGATATCAGGAACAACATCCTGCATTCTTACATGCTGATGTTTAACATAACAACTTAGTAATTGGCTGAAACTTGTGTTTTTTCAAACTCTCCCACGACACAAATGTTTTCTTCCGTGTTTAACAATGAAAGGAGATCAGGGTTTGCCAAACATGTTACATCTTCTACTCAATAACAAATCTCTAAATCAGCAGATGTGCTAACTGCCAGCATTAAACATTAAAACATTGTCCAAACATAAATCAGTTCAAAGAGCTGTATAAGGGGGTGATTTTCACCAGGTGCAGGGATGAGGAAAGGGTTTGATTCTCACCAGGTACTTACAGCTTATTGAGCTGTTTTGGTATTTATTCTTTATCATTGATCTTAAAGTTCAGTGTAGTTTTTATTTTATTCTCTACCTGTTTTAATTCCAAAATATTGTCTTTTGGTTGTTTAAACATGTAGGAATGGGGTAAAACGTATTATTATTATTAGTATTTGATTCAGATAAACCTTTCTGTGATTATTTTTTATACAGATTAACAAACAGTTCTATTTTTGTACTAAGAAGCTCATATAAGAGGTCATATCTTGAATTAGATAGATTTTTAGCACAACTTAAAGGTTGTTGCTCTAAGTAGCTTATCTATATTGTGTAGAACAATATTATTGTTGAAATCAATGTGAATTTTTGTATTTTATTAAGAAGGGGTGGGATTAAACAAGTTTTCAAACGTGACATCTTGATCATTAAGTGGTCTTGTAATTGTTTTGTTTCATTTTTCTCTTCAAAATTTGCATGCGCCTTCTGAAAGTTTATGACCATTTTTCTTTGTTATGCTTTTTACACTATTGAAATAAACTTCACTAACTAACTAAACTGATGCAACACAACAGATAAATCTCTGCAACAAGTGTGTTTAATAGACAAAAAAAATATCAAAAGCACATCATACCCCTTATAAGTTAGTAGTGGCACCGAAAGCTGTTAAGTCATTTAAAAACATGCATTTTTCTGCTGTTTTAGTGTCGATGGAACTCTATGAAGGCCAAAACTCAGGTCTAGGAAATGGTTTTGGTATAAGGAAGTAAATCGGTATCAGGCGTTCCCGATCTTTATAAACATCTCTTTCTATTCTGCCAAACTTCTGTGTTCAGCACCTGCGACAGCAAATCACTACATATCTCTGAGGTGACCTGTCCTGTTTACATACCACTCACTCTCACTCACAACAGCACAAAAGCCAAAAAAACTAAGTGCTGGGATTCTGTTTGAGAGGAGGGAGGATTCCTTTGGATCATTTCCCTCTGATCACAGCAGCAGTACAGAAAGGCTCATGTTAAGGCCCCTCTATACTGTCAATGTGGATGGATAGAGTGGGAGTCGGCGAGATGAGCAGCTTCCCCTGCATCACACACTTAGCTGCAATCTTGCTCACACAGCTGTTCCTTTCCCTCCGGCAGCCCGTTGTATGCATCGGTTCGGGGACACCCCAAAGGGGAAGTTTATTTATTTATTTATTTATTTTACAGCTGCCTCATTCTCCTTTTTGAATGACGCCAAATTGTTTAATGGACTGAGGCTGCACATCCCAGCTCACTGCTTTCAGTTCACGTCTGGTTCACAGCAAAACCACAGAGAGTTTTCAGTGATGTCTTATCAATATCACATGGCAATTATAATTAGAATAAGACCAATTTCAAGACGTCATCTTCTATCACATCAACAAAACTGTTCACTAAATGAGACATGATGGACTGTGATGGCAGAAAAAGTGGACTGACTGTCAAGAGCATCCTTTTATCATAGGAAGAAATCATTAGGATGAGCTATGACTAATAAAGTATGAGGTAATCAGTCGTACAAGAAGAGTTTCATGGCATGTGTGGTCTGTTCCCTCCTTATCCCAGAACAAATGACGCAGATTAAGGGTCTGGAGATGATTTCAAGTGTTGCAATAATATCTTGTAGCTGCTTGATTGGAGATAACCATATGACATATAAGGAGGTATCAATACAGGTAAAGGAGGCCATAATTAGGCTAGAAAAAAAAATCTATCAGACAGCTGGCATAAGACGTCTGAAAAATCATTAAACAGAAAGAATGCTCTGGCAGGCTCAGTAACATGAAAAGACATGGAAGATCACAGAAGACAACTAAAGTGGATGATCACAGACTCCTTTCCTTGATGAAAAAAAAAAAAGCCTTTGTGACACCTAGACAAGTCAAGAATACCGTGGAGGCGTTTGTTGAATCACTGTCAAAGTCTACAAAGTCTACAATCAACAGACGCCTTTATGAATATAAATACAGAGGCTTTACAACAAGGCGCAAACCACAGGAAGACTAGAATTAATCTTTACATGAAAAACTCTAAAAAAGCTTCCCAGATCTGGCATCGAATTCTTTGGACAGATGAAACCAAGATAAACTTGAACCAGAATGATGAAAGTGGGAAAGGTTTGGAGGAGGAAAGGAACAGCTCCTGATCCAAAGCATATCCCATCATCTGTCAAACATGGCGGGCGCAGTGTTATGGTATGGGCATGAATGGCTGCCAATGGAACAGGCTCTAGATGCTGACAGAAGTGGCAGGTTGGATTCTGAAGTGTTTAAGGCTACACTCTCATGGAGCATTACATTGCAGATGGATAATGACCCAAAACATACTGTAAAAGCAACCGTAGAGTTTCTGAAGGGAAAGAAATGGAATATTCTTCAATCGCCGACTCAGTCATCTGATTTTATTTCAACAAAGCACGCTTTTGCTCCACCACAGACGAAACTGGACTTAGAAAAACCCAGAAACAAGAAGCGAGTAGACATCAGTATTCGTTTGGTTTTCATTAAATTCATATCTGATGGATATTTTCACAAAATAATGAAACTAAAGAGACATTTGTGAGGACTGCCCTTGCCTATAAAAATTATTCACCCCTTTAATTGATTTTATAAAATCAATCATGGTCAATATAATTTGGCTATTTTTCACAAATAAAATACAAAACACCTCCTTAATGTCAAATTGAAAACAGATGTCCACAATGTCAATTAAATACAAATATGTAATGTAAAATAAGTCACTGCATAAATATTCATCCCCTTCAAGGCAGTATTTAGTAGATTCACCTTTGGCTGCAATCACAGCCCTGAATCTGTGTGGATAGGTCTTAATCAGGCTTGCACATCTGGAATTTTACTCCATTCTTCTTTACAAAACTGCTCAGGCTCTGTCAGGTTGGATTGAGATTGGGCATGAATATCCCTTTTCAAGTCCAGCCACAGACTCTCTTCTGGTTTGAGGTCTGGGCTTTGACTCAGCCACTCCAGAACATTCACCTTGTTGTCTCTAAACCATTTCTGTGTAGCTTTCGCTGTATGCTTCAGGTCATTGTCTTGCTGGAAATAAATCTTTTTCCAAGGCATAGTTCTCTTCCAGACTGAATAAGATTGTCCTCCTGGATTTCCCTATATTGTGCTGCATTCATATTACCCTCTAACTTTACAAGCCCTCCAGGGCTGGCTGCTGAGAAGCACCCACACAGCATGATGCTGCCACCACCATGCTTCACAATGGGGATGTTGTGTTTGTGGTGATGTGCAGTGTTTTTGGCGTCTTGTCTGATGGCCAAAGAGCTCCAATTTGGTGTCATCAGACCAAAAACTTTCCTCCACTTGACCATGGAGTCTCCCACATGCCTTTTGGAGACTTCATCTGAGTTTTCTTCAACAGCGGCTTTCTCTTTGCCACTCTCCCATAAAGCTTTGACTGGTGAAGAACCTGGCCAACAGTTGTTGTCTGCAGAGTCTCCCCCATCTCAGCTGCTGAAGCTTGTAACACCCTCAGAGTAGTCATAGGTGGCCTCTCTCACTAGTCTGCTTCTTGCACGCTCACTCAGTTCGTGAGGATGGCCTGATCTAGGCAGATTTACTCATGTGCCATATTGCTTCCATTTCTTAATGATGGATTTAACTGAACTCTGGGGGATGTTCAGAGCCTTGGAATTTTCTTTGTACCCATCCCCTGACTTATACTTTTCAATAACCTTTTCTCTGAGTTGCTTGGAGTGTTCTCTTGTCTTCATGGTTTAATGGTAGTCAGGAATACTGATTAACCAGAGACTGGACCTTCCAGACACAGGTGTCTTTATACTACAATCAATTGAGACACATTCACTGCACTCAGGTGATCCCCATTTCACTAAATGTGAGACTACTAGCACTAACTGGCTGGACCTCTGCTAAAATAGGTCAAACACTTTAGAGGGGGAGAATATTTATGCAGTCACTTATTTTACATTACATGTTTTTGTTTAGTTGGCATTACTTTGTAGAAATCTATTTTCACTTAGGTAATTTTTTGACAAAAAGGCTAATTATATTGACTATGATTGATTTATAAAAATCAATGAATGGGTAAAACATCCAATGGGGGTGAATACTTTTAATAGGCACTGCATATTTACCAGGAGGCTCATCATGCAGTTGGACACATATGCAAACACTAGGTAAAACAACAGGTATATCTCCAGCCTAATAAAAACTGAATAACTGGAGAAAAGAAACTGAAACTTTTGACACAATTTGGAGTCAGAATCACATGTTGTCATGCCTTTTCTCAACATCTTTTCACTACTGTCTCAGTATTTTCCAGTCTTATTTTACCCTAATATCGACTTCTCTGTCAGTCACTCAACATCGGTTTATGCTCCTCTCATTAATGTCACAAACATCACCATGAGGAGTCATGGAGAGGTGACACAGCGAGGCAAAGATGCAGGTTTATTTGTTCAAATTTCTGTTATAGTAAACAGCAAATCTGGTGATAGGATAATGGTATCAGATGAGTCAGGACAATAACAGATTATGCTGTCAAAATTTTATCAAAATGCTAAGCTGATAAATGCAGAAAACTAATAAAATTAACCAGAAAAAACAAAGTGTAGCTCTAAATTTTAGGTATAGCTGCGCAGAGTAAAAGATCATTAAACCACTAAATGTCTGCAGATCTAGGTAGATGCATGAAAACAAGGAGCTTCTGGAAAATGTCTGAGCTTATTAATTACATAACTCATTTAGTGACAGAAAACATGTCCGGGCTAGTTCTGGCCTCTTTCCACAATGGGTGTGTCTAACAAAGTATTCGCTTTGTTTTCTCCTCAAGAGCACAGAGAAGAATTTTAGAAGCAACCTGAGCAACTAAAAACGAAACAGGAGCTGTTGAAGTCCTCCTCTTCCCTCGCCTACTGCCCTCCCACTCCAGCTAAAGCCTCTCTTGCATTACACAGCCAGTGACAAGGCAACTCTTGTAAGGCCAGTATTGATCTTCAGCTCGATATGATTGTACAAGCTGAAAAGGGCTGTTCTGCAACGGTAACATCAATGTCTTCGAAAGCCTAGAAGTGGGACTAAGTTTCAAAAACAGGGGAGCCTTTGCTCTCGAGGGATGCAAAGATAAATGGCTGGTCTTTCTGGCACTTTCTACAGCAGTGACAAATTTGACATAACACAGGGAGTCGATTATATGTTTGTCTTAAAATTTTGCAGTCCAGACAGAATTGAGGCTCAGTTTTAGTACTATATCACACACACACTTCTTATAATTTTTATGATTTTTTTGGCATTTATTATTGATAGGCATAGGGGCAGAGTGAGGAGTAGCATGTGGAAAATGAGCCACAGGCTGCTTCTGAAAACCAGACAACTCACTTCGGGGGACAAGAGCCTCTGCACACAGGGCACATGGACATAAATAATAGGCAGTCTGCAACCATCACAACACATTTTAAATTTTGGCAACAACTCTTTCAAATATCTCTGTGTATGGGAGAATGAACACATCCACTCCATTAAAATGCAACCTCATGGCATCTGCAAATAAAAAAACCTGAGATGCATTAATTTGAGGAGTTCTGGGGAAAATGTAAAAAAAAATCCCCTATTGGTATTATTGATGAGGAAAAAAATCCCTTTTGAGGCTTAAAAATAGCACTTACTACTTTAAGAGTCAGTCCCCTCTTTCAGGGGAAACATTAAGAAAATGAAGTGAAAGAGGTTAGATCTGGGTTAAGGACGAAAGCAAAAACCACAGCTCACTGACTGCTGCATCATTTTAAAACCAAAACAGGGAAATCACCTACTCTAAAGTGTGTTATTTTCTTGTTAGGTTACAATCAGGGTTTCCTATGTCTAATGCTTTTTAAAAGGGCTCATATGAAGATTTGATGACTTTGCAAAACCTTTAAAGACCCTAAAGTTAACTGTTGATTATCAAAAACATCCATATCCATTACATTTCCTTTTGCTTTTCTGTTGATAAGTACAACTTCCCGAATGTGAACAGGTGCATCTAAAAAAATGAGTATCATGAAAAAGTTCCTTTGATTTAATTCAAGAAGTAAAACTTCTATATACTCTAGATCCATCTCATTCAAAGTGAAATACTTCAAATCGTGTTTTTGTTTAAATCTTGATGATTATGGCTTACAGCTCATGAAAATCAAAAATCATAAAATATTAGAATATTACAAAGCATCAGTCCAGAAAAGAATTTATAACACAGAAATGTTGACCTTCTGGAAAATTATGCTCATTTATACAGTAATTGCTTGCAGCTACTCCTACACAAATTCCTTCGAGCCCTCTATGCTCGTGGGGTGTTACAAAGCCCAGGTTGCTCTGATAGCAGCCTTCAGCTTGTCTGTATTCTTGAGTCTGGTGTCCCTCAATGTCCTCTTGACATTTCCTCAAAGATTCTCTACGGGGTTCAGGTCAAACCGGTTTCTAGTAGTTTTGGCTTCACTGTGGGCAGGTGAAAAGGAAATCAGTATCTCAAAGCTTCTCAGCAGATGGAAGCATAAAGGTCTCTAAAATCTCCTGGTAGACCGTTGACAGCGTTGACCCTTG
Organism: Cheilinus undulatus; assembly: GCF_018320785.1. Taxonomy (NCBI): domain Eukaryota; kingdom Metazoa; phylum Chordata; class Actinopteri; order Labriformes; family Labridae; genus Cheilinus; species Cheilinus undulatus. Next base: position 6,365,407 of record NC_054869.1, read on the forward strand.
ACTTGATAAAGGAAAGTGGACCAACACAAACAGATGGCATGGCGCCTCCAACCATATCCAGACTGCCTTCAAGCACCTTGGATTCTGTGCCTCTCTGATCTTTCTCTGGAATTAGGGACACTGATTTCCAAATTAAACGCTAAATTTACTTTTACCTGAAATCAGGACTTTGAACCACTGAGCAATGGTCCAACTCTCTTTCTCCTTAGCCCAGATGAAAAGCTGATGACATCTTTGATTAAGGAGTGGCTCCACACAAGGGACACAACACTTTAAATCCATTTCCTGGACCTGTCTGTGTGGTGGCTCTTGATCCACTGACTCCAGCCTCAGTCCACTCCTTGTGAATCTCCCCTGAGTTCTTGAATCTGCTTCGTTTGACAATCCTCTGAAGGCTGAACTCATCCATGTTGCTCATGCTCCTTTTCTTACAACATTTTTTCCTTCCAGTCAACTTTCCTTCGATATACTTAGATACAGACTGAGAACAGCCTGCACTTTCAGCAATGACCTTCTGCAGCTTACCCTGCTCGTGGAGGATGATAACGATCGTCTTCTAGACAACAGTCAAAGTCAGCAGTCTTCCCCATGATTGTGGTTGTGTACTGAACCGGAGTGAGAGAATGAAGGCTCAGACAACCTTTACAAATTGGACTTTTCTACAATATAAAATAGTGGAGTTTAAACTTTTGTAAGCTGAAATCATCAAGCTTAAAACAAAGAAGTCTTGAAAAACTTCACTTTGTATGAGATGGATCTAGAATTTTCAAAAGTCAAACTTATGAAGTAAATCAAAGGAAAAAAGTGAACTTTTACATGATATTCTAAGTTTTTAGATGCACCTTCAAATAAAAAATAAACTTAAACTTTATCCAGAAAAAAAAAACAAAAAAAACAAACCCAAGTGTCTGAAAACACTCCATTCAGTCTGAGAATGTTGGGAAGAAGAACAGTGAAAGTCTGAAGGCCAGTGAAAGCCAAAGATCTCCAATTATCTTTAACATTCTTTGTCAGAACATGTGATCAATTGATTCGTATGGTGATGTTAGGCAAATCTGAATACATTTGAGAAAAAATGAAAGGCAAATTTATTGATTAAATAAATTTGTCAAACATTTTAAAAAAACAGTAAGAGCTCAATTTAGAATTCTCTGGGACATGAGCGTGCATTAATATACGAGTAGCTGGCAGGTAGACATAAAGTTTGCTTCCTCTATAACCAGCTGATGAGGAAGTGGCTTGCAGAGCATTACATTTTCTACCTGCAAGTTTTTGACTTCATAGATTTTGTAAGGTGTGGTGTTCCCCTTGTCAACCACATATCTGAAGAACACTCATAAAACTGTGTCATACTTTACTACAGTTCTAAAATCCCTCAGAAATGGATCAATATTTGAATGTAAAAGAACTATCCATATCATTTTCTTTCTGAAGCCTTTACTTTGAACTTTCCAAAGTTTCAATTTTTTTTCTGTTTACATCAAGTAAAACTTCAAGGGGCAGGTAGGGAAAGGCAGGCAGCTAAGAGAAGACAGATAATTAACTCTTCTACTGGGTATAAATTAGCCGTGTAGAAATATTTTAGATTTCAGAGAAAAAATGCGACAACAGATGACGTGCATGCAGCATGTAAAACAATATAACCTGATATGACCCCTAAAAACATCATCTTTTGTACATATATAAGTGTAAACTTAAAGATGGGAAATGAGGCTGTCTATAGTGAACAACAGAAGGTTATATTTATTTTAAATGGAGCAATTGTTTCGATAAATGTCCTAAAAAGATGTGTAGCTCAACAGTCACATTATGTTATACCCTGTTTGCATTTGGTACAAATGTATGTGATTGTGAAGCTGGGCCCTAGGATATCATCTATTTGGATAATCATATAATCCTGATCTAAATCAAATCTATACTGTGATGTCAAATACCACTGCACCACTGTCCAAAGAATGATTAGTCAGTTACACCTGGAGTACAGGCTGCACGTCTCTAACAGATGCAGGCTTTCTGTGTGAGGTTCTTAATGCTTTTAGCAAAGTCTACAGCATGCAGTTTCTCTGCAGCTGTGGAGCTCTTCTAGTAACAAATACTGCTGCTAGTTAACCAATCCCTCGGACTACAATGATAGTTGTGAAGTAGTGACCGCAAGTCGCACTGCTTATCTCCACTGGTCATGTTGTTTTTAAAAAGTTTTTTGATCAAACCAGTGCTCCAGAGGGTTACTTACTTTAGTAGTGGGGATGCACAATATTGGATTTTTGCAAACATCCAAAAGTCTTCTATTTTCTAAACTCATTTTAGCCGATACCAATTCAGGATGCACAGATGCATCAGTTTAACATCAACATTGGCAGATATCGGCCCTGCTTACACAAAATTGCCACTGGCCATAGATATCAGTTATTAGTGTTTATCTGTTACAGCTTATCAATTTTATGCTGGCATCAAGTAGCTGTTGAATCAAATAACTGTTTTACAGGACAGAGAAAGTGACCTGTTGGACAAACTGATCTGTTTTCATGGTCAAATGTGAGAGAAAAAGTTCACATATTCTGAGTGTTACACTAAAACGTGCAAGCAAACCTGCATTACTACTGGCTAAACAGATATCTTACACATCACATCCCAAACAGCACAGATGGCCTAGTGGTCAAATGTGCTATCCATGTACACGGGCAACCTGGGTTCAAATCTGGCCTGTGGTCCTTTGCCGCATGTCCCTCCCCACTCTCATCCCATTTCCGATTCTATCCACTGTCTTCCTTTGTCCAATAAAGGCACTAAAAAGCCCAAAAAATATATCTTAAAAAAAAAAAGAAATGTTCCTATTTACCAATATTTAACTTTTATTGCTACTTTCTGCTGATACCAATATGGTATATCCCTATTTCAAAGTATGCCGTTGTTCTCTTTAAATGCAGGATTATGACCAAAAGAGGGAGAAAAGCTGTTAAAAATGGACCCCAGGCCACATATTTGAGCCCATTTCGGGCTGCAAAGTGGCTGCTTACAGTCCAGGATGAATGGGGGGGAATTTTAAGCCTCGCCAGAGCAAGTGAAAGTTGTGATGGTTGCAGCTGCAATTGTGGTCATGACAGGGTATGTCTGGGCATTACATACTGGTTTACTGGTCTCACGGGTGTATATATAATGCAGCCCAATAAATGGACATAAAATAGCTCTTAAAAGTGTTTAAGGTTTTTAGATATCAAATCATGATAAAACTGTTAACCACTTCATCTAGAAGTATATAACATAGTGTGTCATGAAGAGGTTTACCTGTTTAATGAGCATGTAAGTCTCAGACATGATCTTCTCAATGCGTCCCAGGTCATACGTCATGACTTTCTGTCCCTGCTGCCAAACCCTGTAGGCATCAAGCAGCAGCGTTTTTCCAGACTCCACATCCTCAAGAAGCTTCCTTTTCCTGTTTGGCCTTCGTACTGAGCCCTGATCGGTCCCGCTGGCGACCACAGCGACCTTGGGTGCTGAGGTTTGGAGCTGCTGCTGCCTGGAACTGATACTCAGCTCCTCTAGAGACAGCTCTGGTGTCCGGCCGCTGTCACTCACTTTCTGCTGTGTCTCCACAACAGTCAGGGGGGTCTCAGATTCTGTTTGGTTGACCTGAGAGTCTGTGGTGTTAGAGGGCCTCCTCCAGTTACTAGAGTCCAGCTCCATGGGCTCCTCTGAAGCTGCTTTCTGACCTTCAATCCCAGCAGTCTCCACCTTCCCAGGGTAGCTCTCCTGTACTTTACTCCCTTTATCTATGGATGGCAGTGGTGGAGGGGTGAGTTGTGCCTGGGAGGCTTCCTTAGGCCCTGTATCAGTGGCACCAGCTCCATCTGTGAGCCCAGGCTTCTTAGGTAGAGCATGTTTGCTGTCCTCTGAACTGGGCCTGTTTGATGTGTCTGTTGTGGTCATCTCCCCCATGGAGGGCGCGGGAGCCTTGTGAAGCTGCTCAGACACCTGAAAAAGAACAGAAGCTGTCAAAACATGAAGTGGGTGCATGGCAGACATCTGAAACATACTGCAGCCCTCAGTGCCTGGTGCATGTGTAGTGATTTGTGCTTTCCTTACCCCTGAGAGACTGTTAAGGTTGTCCTCCAGGACTTTTACAGTTAGGAAAAATGCTCTCTTGGCCAAAACCTGGCGATCAACATCCCTTAAATACTTCCTTTATGGAGGAGAGAGAAGCAAGAGAAAATTCTGAGCAGCAAATACATAATAGATCAGAGGAATAGAGGCATCAAACAAAGCTGATTCTTACTTTCCCTGGTCAGGGGTTCTCTGCAGCATGAAAGAGACTTTCAGCAGAGTATCGTGATCCTTGAGCTGAGACAGCACCTCCAGCAAGAGGACAATGGATCGGTTCATATGAGATGCAAAACTCCCGGGGCGATCAATCTCATCCACTGGAATACGCCAGATGCCCTGGAGGGGGTGAAGAGGAAAAAAAGAAGCAGAATCATAGGGTAAGACTGCTATAAACAGTAAACAAAAATAAAGAAAATACCTTTCATGGTAGGGTTCAGTCACAATATATTATTCAAGATATGGCAAAGAGGATAAAAGCTTTGAAAGACACAAGGTGGACAAGTTTTTAAGGATGCAAGACATTGGATTATTGCCAAAATGACGATATTTTCCAACTCATTTTAGCCCGTACCATTATGTTGTGATACAACAATGTCTTTTAGCAGACGTACATTTCTGATAAATAAATGGTATGTAAACCTTTTTTTGATTGTACAAAAACACCATGTGTCTCCAGTGCAAAGAGAGCACTGTTCATTTTGACAGCAAATTTTAGATTTAGTATTAGTCCTAAAATCAAAATGTCTTTTGGTTTTCATTAACCTGGCATGCTAGATGGATTTGTCTCACATATACATCTGCTAAACCACTCATAGACAGTGTCTGGGGAAAGGGCAGGGCCTTTGAAAGCAGCATCCCCGCTAGTGTCTTTCGCCATAACTGCACCGGCCTCTTGTTGCTGCTTGCTTACGTCACGACTCCACTGTGCCTGAAAGTACTGCCCCTCATAGCTGATTGGTCCTGTCACTTTCTAACCAGGCCTAAATGGTTCAGATGGGAGCTTTGCAAGATGGATTCACCACAGAAAAACATGAAAACGGGCTGTTTTGCAAGGCTAGGTTTTAGTCACATTTTAGTCATTTCTAGTTTCTATTTTTAGTCAACGAGAACCAAAAAAACCCTTTCGTTTAGTCCATAAAAAGTCCCTATATTGTAGTGAAAACTTTAGGTGAAAATATTTGTTCTATTTGCCAGAATCTGGTGCCAAATCATACTAGCGTGTTGTATGCACCCTTCAAAACCTCTTACTTTAGTCTTACTTTAGGTCACCAAAATGAACACAGAAAGAGAGGCTGAGTCAAGTGGAGCTGAGAGAGGGGTAAGGAAGAAGATGTCCTGGGTAGTTGTTTAACATTTGGGGTTGTATTCAAAATGTTCAGGGCTCACGGCAGGCCTCCGTGAGTTTGTGCATTTATACCTGATGGTACATTTGTACATTTTACTGATATCGGGGTGGGACAAGACACTTTGCTGATGAGATGAGAGGGTATGAGACGAGACAAGATTTACTGGAGTGAGACGAGGTGAGATTTTACACTATTTTTAATTTTGGTAATAAAATACATGAGTGGGACATCTGTCTTTTGTACAACTGAATGTCTCAAAAACAAAGCAATGCAAGAATATTCAGAAATGTTTAAACTAATCTCCTTATACTAAATATCAGTGCTTTTTAATCTAAACAGCTCTTCAAATCAAATCTCCGTTCATTTCAATATTCTGCCACTTCTGTGATTAACCCAACTATGCTCTCAATGCTAAAATTACAATAATATAGGTGTTTAGATTATTTTTGTAGTACTTTGAAAACTTTTTACAACAGACTGAAATATAAGAAGCTGCATCAGCAAAAATCAACTTATCCTTATCCTCTTTAAGGACATCCATGTTTCAAAAACTGCCAGTATGAACAGCTGAAATATCTGCTTTAAACATCAGCAGCAATTTTCCTCCCATTAATCCATCCATCCATCCATCCATCCATTTTCTCCCGCTTATCCAGGGCTGGGTCGCAGTGGCAGCAGGCCAAGCAAGTCTCTGGTTTAGAAGTGGCAAAAACAGGCAGAAAACTAGTGGTGGGAAAGGTTTAAAATGGGCAAAAACATGGGTTTTAAGTTGCATCAATGTGTGTCAAAATTGACAAAATTGGTGGGAAAAAGTGATGAAAATGGGTTAAAATTAGGCAAAATTGGTGTAAGTGGCAACAGTGTAATTTAAAAAATGTTCTTAGTTCTTAGTCTGGAGACCCCATCTCAGTATCCGTTTTAACACAGAGATTTCGCAATAAAGGCAAAAAGGAATGCCCATCTCTGTTCCACAACAAGCAGTTCACTCAAAGGTGTAACAGAGCCGTGCACACATGAGATTACACACACACCCCGGCGTCCCGTAATCAGATGGCAGCCGCTGTCCGAGCTGCTGCTTTCAATGAAACTCAAAACCCTGGATTTCTCGGTTCAAAACTTTGTGTTTTCTAAATGAAATATAGGGAAAATAACATGAACATTCATTTTGATTGATTAGATCCAATAGACTTTTTTTCCTCCATGTTTCTGAGTTGAAGGTCCGACTTTAAGCAGTGTCAGTGCACTATTTCCGTCGGTGGACTGAAACTTCAGAGTACCCAGCTCACTTGAACACATCATGCAACTTTTCAGATGCTGCTGTGAGCAGAGATGTGTCTGCTCTCTCCTCTCCTGTACAGAGTGATCAGCTCTCTAATCTTGCAGTCTCTCCAGTTAATCCATATTATTCTTTGTTTTATCCCGCTGTTGTTTCTCTGATGAAATGCCACTTGATTAAACTGTGCTGGTTTTTAAATCTCCCGTTTATGGAGACAACAGCGCACACTCGCCGTTGCGGAATGCCGTGACGTCCTTTCAGACTTCCTTTCAGAAGTCTGTTACGGCTCTGATACTACCTCTCGATCCGGATCAGAGGTGGGGCGAGATCAACCCCCCATTGCGGAACGGTCGCTTTCATACAGAACGACATTGCGGAACAAAGGTGTAACAGACACGGAAAAGAGAGGCAGTGTGAAAGTAGCTAGAGTCTCGCGACCCCAAATGGGGTCCGGACCCCAACGTTGAGAACCACTGGGCTATAGGATGTTCATGCTTGTCAATTAAATGACAGAGCTCACATCACTGACAAATAAAAATGTGCATCATGTTATCTATTATGTACAGTGTACATAACATTATATTGTTGTGACTGTTATATTATGAAAAACGTCATGAGATGCGAGTTTATTACTCATCTCTTTCTGAATAACTAGAGTTCCTCTTTTTTTTCTGAGTGCTCCATCATTCCCCTCGCTTACAGCAGGGGCTGCACGTAATTCTGTGGAAAAGGAGGAATACAGGTAGTTGAATAAAGCATACTGTGTGGAGCATCTAACGGGCTTTTACAAAACACTCAGGGTTTGAGGCAGTAGCTCTCTTGAATGCAGCGCTCCAGGTGACTACCTGTGCGTGTCTGAGTCAGCCCGGTCAGTAGCAGCAGCGGCTGAAGCCTCTCCACCGAGTCACCTGCCAAGTTCGTCTGCCTGCGCTGCAGTACCGGAGATTTACGTTTGAGAAAGAGATATCCAGCTCGTATTGATGACACGCCTAGATATCCCAAAAAAATGACTGGGTTTAAGATTCAAACCTTGAATCAGAGTCTAAAGGCTTTTAGAGTCGAGTGCAGGTTAAGCTTCATGAGCGAAAGAAGTCGGAGACTGGTCGCCACCAGGAGAAGAAAAAGGCATAAATTACAACATTGATCTCTGGATTAAATGAATCAACATCATAAATATATATATATATATATATATATATATATTTTTTTTTTTTTTTTTTTTTTCTTCTTTCTTTAAGAACTGATTCAAATCAGAGAATCGATTTTTTAACCCAGTCCTAATCAGATGTGTTTTGATACCTCATCCCTAACTATGATAAGGGACCAAAGAAAAGAGCTGCCTACATTAAACTGGCTCATATCTAATGGACAAAAAGCCAACACTGATTTGTGAATATCGAAAAGTTTATATCTAACGACTCTTCTCTGTTGCTGCTGTAAGTTTTAAAGGCATATGGAAACAATTAACAGTGTTACGGAAAAAAAAAAGTGACAAAAAAAGTAAAAGAATAAGGCAGAGAAACTAAAAGCATGGCATTAAAGATAAAGCCCTAATGAGGGGATGGAAAGGCGGCAGGAAGAGATCTTTCGAACTGGCTGCCCATGTAGGAGGTGGAAAGGAGGGATGGAGGGTAGGGGTTCTCTCTAGGCACACATGATAGGAAGCCTCATTAGTGCTCAGCTCTGTCCAAGCAATGCCACAGACCAGCTGACCGGCTGCCAACAAACACAGCCCCTCTCCTTTGCAGAAAGAAAGATGAGGTGCTTTTGATGGTAGAGTCCACCTTTTCTTTATTTAATTTTTTTTCGTTGAGCACATGTCCTCTCAGCAGGTAGAACCAGGCGAGGCTTTGCTCTCTGAAGCTAGTGACAATGCTGCAGATGGTGGCCTAGGTTGTGTACAGTCATGAAGCACATGGCACAGAGTAGAGCTCATGGCCTCAGAGAGTGTGTGCGAGACTAAACAAAGATGACCATATCGGGACTGAACAGAACAAATGAGATGGCTCTATCAGCTGCTGAAGGCACTGAGGGAGCGTGCTGCGTGCTCCTCCTCACAGACGGCTCCAGATTGTCAGATGACATTTTCAAAGCCACTGGAGAGGAACAAAGCAGGAAAGCGAGGCAAAATAAACCCATCATAACAAATTACATTCCTGAGGATCGACTTATAGCCTGCTCACTTAGAAATTGTCAAATATAAGCACCTTAAATCCAAAACAGAACCCATCCTATCCCATGCATCTGAGTTTAATTTCAGGCTTTCCTTTAACAATCTTGAATCAAGATTCATTTCAGCCCAAATGGACCTCTAACTTTTGGAAATATCAACCCATCATGGCTAGTTTAGGTCTTAATCTAAAGAATAATATTAAAGGATCTAATTTATCTGGTGAAATGATCCCAAATCAGATCAAGTGAACCTAGAAAGGCAAACGTATGGCTCTGGTGCTTCTGTGAATCAAGAAGATTTATTATTATCATATGACGCAATCGGGCTTGGAGAGGTTTTAACCTCTCAATGCACAGATTACCAAAAGCCTCCAATAGGAGAATGGCAAGTATGATAGGGGGGTGGACTAGGCTCACTTAGAAAAACATCTCTAATGGAGGAGAGTTGTTCTTCATCAGAGACCCATCCAACCACAGTAAATCTGTTTAGGGAAAGCAGAGCCATGGCTTTACACAGATTATGCTGTAGCACAACAGCTAAAGCAGATTTGTAAGACTTTAACTGCAATGATTTCAAGCATCTTTTTTTTTTTTTCCATTTTTTTTTTAAACGAGAAAACTGGTCCACTGCTTCGATTTCTGAAGTGACAGCTTCGGCACAGATGTGGCCAACACATCACACAGAGATCAAGATGCATCGCAGAGAAGAGACATGACTGGAGGAATGATTTGGTTCAGGTTAGGGCTGTCTGTTATCACTGATGTACCTACATGGAATAACATTCAGGCTACAGGTGAAACTGCTGCCATCACAGATACACCGGCATGACACTCCAGGCAGACGCTGAAGGCCAATCTTAAGTGAGTGTTTCCCGCTATCAGCAGCACCTCCTCTCGTTATATTTGGTCTGTTAAGAGAACAGATGTGTCACCTGTTTACTTTAAAGCATTAAGTGAGCACTACACTGAGATGGTCACAACTTCTGAACATGGTGAGCTCCTGTTTTATCAATGAATGTGCTGCTGGAGCAGATGATATAAACTAAACATAACTCTGAATATCCTTGGAAATGGCTGATGATATTGGAAGAACACAACTAATAAGTTTATTTATAAAGATTATGAAGAAACATGTTAGCGATGCAGGATATTGAATTTTTACTAGTATGTCGATATTTACAGATTCATTTTAGACAATACTAATACTGATATCAATATTTAAATGTTTTTCAGACCCAAAGCTTCAGTCGTTTGAATGTATTTTAAGGTTTGGGGATGCACAAAGAAACACAATTTAGTCCTTATATCACACTTTAAAGTTTAAAGAATGAGGATAAATAAAGAAAAAAAGCTCAACTGACATGGGTCTGTTGGTCCAGCCTAAAACTCTACTAATTTATTAGTATCTATGGCTACAATTTACAGCCCATATATGCTGAAATTCACAGCCAAAATATTGGATGGAAATATCGGCAGAAATTTTGATATCTGCAGATACTGATATTTACCTTTTTAATATAATATCTGCTTATATCTATATCAGGCTGTGCATCCCTAAAATATGTCACAACACCTTTTCTTTCTCTCCAGTTTTCTTCCCCCTCTGGGTGTGTTTGTGTCAGAGAGTTGACCTAGTGTGTGATACCAACCAACAAAGTAAAAATATAGAGTTGTCTGTTCTAAAGCTTAATAAATCTACATAAAAAGGCACTTCATCTATGTGGTTTGATTTTCTTTTTAATTACATAAGTGTAAGATATTAGCCTTATATGCCAGATAAACTATTTCATATATATCTAAGCATGAATGTTTCACATTCATCTGGAAAACCTCCCATATAAAACATTTGGGAAGGGCAGGAATGTAGAAAATTCTGTCACATTTATCATCCTTATCAGAGCAACATGACAAAACTGAGTAGTAGGTGTATGCAGCTCCAGCACTAATCCGAGTTTGACAGACAGGCAATGTCATAGTTTATGAACAGTGAAGTTTGTTGAAGGATAACACTGATTAAAAACTGTCACAAAAGCTACATCCAAGCTAAAACCTTTACTAGCAGCAGCAATAGAATACCCAGCTTGCAACTATTGCAAACTCATGCCAAAACAGGTCAGGAGAGGAGCAAAGACCTCTTTTCCTCTAAGATAAGATTTCAGTGCTGTTCTTTGCTCTTCTTTTAATAAAGAAATGTGGCCCAGTTCTGATAAAACTGTAGCTATGCTATAGCTACATCCAAGCTAATCGCTACACCGGCAACAGCAATTGCTACTGGCTTGTAGTGCAACTAAATCCCACCTGCAGCTTATGCCCTGTTCCACTTAAATGATGCTGATTGGCTGATCTGTTCTCGGACCTGGCATAATCGTTTCAAATTGGAGCTTTTCAAGTTGGATGTGCCTGATGACAGACTTGGAATCTGGCCTATCCATCTGTTAGCATGGTTAGCAATATACAGTTTGGTGAAAGAAAATATGTAGCAACACAGGTGGCTTCCAATATCATTGAGCCCTATTTCAAGGAGAATCTGATCTTTCCTTACGGTCATAATCATGATGGAAAGGGTTCCTTTGTCACATTATGAAGCAGCCCTATTCTTCTTCTATTCTAGTCATAAGTTCAAGACTCCCAAAAAGAAAGTCAAAGAAGCACTGTTGTGGCAGAAAAATGAGCAAAGGGACATAAAATTTAACCCAGGGAAGGCCTCGGTGAGACAAATCTTTATCTCTCATAACAAGAAGATATCTAGCAAAGATAGCAGCATAAACACTACTACAGCAAAAACATAAACACTACAAACAAGTACAACTTTTATATACTGCAAGAGAGTGAGACTTACATCCTGTTTGTATAAAACACAACAAAAGAATAAAAATGTAAACACAGTTTCTGAAACCATTTCAGTAAAAAACAAGATGCAATCTGAAGGACAAAGAGAACAACTTTCTCAACCTTTGAAACTACTGTAAAAATTCTCCAGTGCAAATCTGCTCCAAAACTCAGGTCCCCCTCTAAATCGTTCCAAATGAGTTGTTAGAGAGTATTTTAAAGCTTTTTAACCTGATTCAGTGTAAACTTTGGGGACTAATTTCTCTTGAATATCTGGATGAAAAGCAAAGAAAACTTTCCCTCCACTGCCTACTTAATAACTCAAGGAAGTTACACCAGAACTAGTTGACAAATAAACTTTGCCTCGCCATGTCTTAGCACTCAGCAGTGACAGGAAGGGCAGAAAGCCACAATATTACACATGTGAAAACTTAACACCCTCAGGAAAGTTGCTGATGTGTCTTGTAGTAACTTGCAATGGATTAACAAGCAACAACAAGTTCACTTTTTTACCCACCAAATGTGCTTGAGACTGTATGGTTCTACACATCCAAGATGTATGGTTACCTACACATTATTAGCAGCTATTTGGAGGTGGGGCATGTAATGTTAGGTTGAGTTGCTGGTTCTTTTGATATGCAGACATAAGAGACCCTCATGGCAAGAGCAAACATGCATTTTCTTTGCTCTTACATTCTATGAAAGTACCACTGACTTAAAGAGCAACTAAGTATAGACGCACTTACAAAATGACACAAGAACTATGCAAATACAAAAATGAGCACCAACCTGCTTTGGATTTAGTAAAAGTCAGAGGGAAAGCGACTCACCATCACCAAAGAAAGCTACTCCACGGCGCCTGCGTTAGTATTCTTTTGGACAGTTTCCTGCTGGCGGTAGCAGCAGCAGAAGCCCTGGCAGCGCCTCCACCCTGAAAGAGGCTCACGCTCAGAGAGCAAGGGGTGGGCTACATTTGGGTGCTGGGGCAGCGAAAGCTGCAGGAGAGGAGACGAGGGAAGCACGGCTGCACACAGCAGAACGGGAATGGAGGAAGGGGAATATGGCAGCTACCTTGGCAAGAGGAGAAACGGCACTGAAGTCAGGGCCTACAAGCTCAGTATGCCACTGACAGAAAAGCCGACTCGCTTCTCTCTTGCTTTCAAACCCTGCCATCTCAAAACAAAACACCCACGCACTCTATCTCCGCTCTCCCCTGACCCCAGCCTGCTGGAGTTGCCCCCCTCCTCCTTTCGTTTCCCTCGCACTATACACAGCGTACAGCCAATCCTCGTAGACCTCTGCCAGCCAATCGGAGGCAAGCGTGGAAACTCCCGCCCATTAGTGCACACCCACACAATACACACACAAACAGAGGAGTGAGAGGGAGAGAGCGTAATGAGGAAACAGGAGTGCAACAGAGAGAGCAGATGAGTAGGGCGAATAAGAGCCAGGGGGAGGGGTAGAGCGTGATCACCCTGAAGACGGAGCAACAGGAAAAGAACAAGAGAACAGAAACGGGCTGAAAAATGAACTCAGTGCCACCACATCAATGTAGTGGGAGGCATCAAGACATTGGCACACTAATAGAGAAAAGAACCACAAACCTTGAGTAAGAAAAAGACAGGTTTGTGTAAGAAAAGCCCACAACCACCACAGAAACAGGCTGAAAAAGAGAGCTGCCTGGAAAGATAAAACTCTGGTACCCACACACTCTCTGTGTTTCCTCAACTGGCAGTAACAGCCCTCACCTTCTTCCTTTCCTCTCTTTCCTCTCCAGTCGTGTCTCTCCAGCTGGCCACCATAAACATATTAAGCAAACACACCTTGTTTTCCTGCTTCCTGCTGCGTGTGTGAGGGTAAAACCTGCTGAAAAATGTCAAGCTGAACTGAAGAGAGAGCAGAAGGCAGAGGAAAACATGCTGGAAGCCAGACTAAACCATCCAACATGCAAATCAAAATATCAACTTCTACAAACTGTTTTCATTTGGCCAATACTCCTCCCCTAAAATAGAAAAAAACAAGGTTCTCCTGAGTGGGGCTCCACCTACAGCACATTGCACTACTGAGCACACAAACGTTTGAGTCATACATCAAACCGAGGCAAGAAATGCAAGAGTAACTGCTCCCTCGAACACCTAATAACCTCAGATAATATAATCTAACAAGACACAAAGCCCTGCCTATAAGCAAAGTTGCACTCTAGAAGTCAAATCAAACATGAATACTGGTTCTGAAATGGCAGAATCTGTTCAAAGCATGCTCTCTGAGAAGTTCAAAGACCAGAATGGAGTAGGGGTTTTCTCCAAAATATATCAAAAAGGACATTTCTTTTTCTCTGGAGCTACGTAGAAAGCGAACGTGTAAGTGGGAGGAAGAATATGTGAACAAGAGCGTGTGTGGTTCAGCGGTGTGTCAAGTAAGGGGGAGGAAGGGGGAGGTAACACGGTGCCTTGCTGAACCCACAGCTGACTCGTCACGATCACTGAGCAGTAATCTTGAGTAACATGAGGGACCAACACTACAGCAGTGTTATCATTAGATGTTAGGATTCAGCTTTTATGTGCCACTACATGGCTGCATGGCTATTGCAAATGTAGTTTTAGACTTCAGATTAAAATGTTCATTAGTTTTAGTCACATTTTAAACCTTTTTTAACCTTTATTGTTTCAGTCTAGTTTTAGTTAGGGCTAGGGGGTGTTAAAAAATATCGATACACTGATATATCGAGATATTTCGCAGCCCAATACTGTATCGATATTTTAAAATGCAGAATCGATATTTTATTAATTAATTATTTACTTTGTTGGTGCGGTAGTTTGTGGTGCAATTTCACCCCCTGAGCGCTAGCTGGCGGCAGGCAGTTGACTGTTCCCTCCATAGACTGTATAAAGAATTGGACAAACCCCTTGTGACATCAGCCTTCTGCTTACAATAGGCAGACTGAAACAGCTCTTGAAGCCAATCTGCTGAAGCTTCCATTTTGAAATCGCGGTCTCAACCGAACTTTGGATCTACCTAATGGCCCGCCCACTGAGCGTGACTTCCTCTCAGCTAGCTATCTAGCATTCTGGTTGACAGAAACGTAGCCTCTGCCTGGCGAGCCATCTGTCAATCAAATGAGACGCGCCAATCAGCGTGAAGTGAGGTTGATCCTAAATATAATCCAAATGATCGTGATATAAAAAAAATTCACCCCCCGTACAGTGAGAGAACAATAAGACGTTAGCTAATGAGATGCCAGGCTGTAAACCAGTTTATTTCTAGTGTAAAAACCAGCTGTTTAACAGGTGTCCAGACGGGACTTCCGGTGTTCCTGCAGCCTGCCTCAAGTGGACACCCGCGGTATTGCAATTTTTAGCACTTCGCATTGGCTTCATTTTTCAGGACTGGAGGTTGCAGCTTTGGTTCCCTCTTCTCCTCTGCTTAGACAACGAGATCACGCAAGACTTCTGGTCTGAGCGAGCTCATGTTTACCACTGCAGTGCAGCTTCTGCTGCATCGTAGCGGATATGTGGACTTATTTTAGCTTCTAAAAGATTAAAGATGGCTCAGACTTCTACAGGAGTCAAGTCATTTGTAAGATATGTTGAGCCAGAGTGAAATACTGGAAGACATGACGAACTCGAGCGCGAGACATCATAGCGATAGCTTAGCGGCTAACAGCTAACATGACAGAAGCCTGCTGAAGCTACCGCTGATTTTTACGCATGTAAAATGCATTTTTTTGTAAGGACCTGTGCCATCGTAGTGTTGTTAAGAATGACGTCTTCCGTAGTACGATAAAAGAACACTGGCTCGTCACGTTATGCCCTCCTCACAACACAGACCATCAGTCCTTAAAGCTGGACATGAGGATCAGTCTTCCTCCACAAGCACCTCGTCATTACATTAAGACATACAAGCTCATGTACCATGTACATGAAATATAAAAGATCTCAGTACATTTAATCTATATTGATTTATTTTTCCACTTTATTTCAAAAATCCTGAAAGCATTTCATTTCATGACAACAAATGAGATAAATCTTCATCTTCCAATTGCACAAAAAGAGTTAAAACTCTAGATGATACAGGACGATATATATTTCATAATACACCATATAATTTTTTATTTACATGCTATACATATAATTTTAATAGATATTTAGTAATAGCGTAATTCTGTTCTGTTATACTCCATATTAACTTATCATTACATTTTTTTTCTATAAATAAACATATACACACCCACATATACATACCTATGGATTTATATTAGGGCTGTCAAAATTAACACGTTAATGAGGATTATTCATCATCATGATTAATCTGATTAAAAATTTGAACGCTATTAACCCATCTACAGCACAAAATGACTCAAAATCCCTGAAACGTCTCTAGCAAAGCATTTCGGGCAGTTTGTCCAAGTAGGGATACTGTCGAGTGTGCCACTGCGCATGCGCAAATAGGCCGTTGATTCGGTAGTGACCAACTAATTTGATATGGAAGAAGCTTAACAGCACGTTGGCCCTCTTGATAGGAAATTTGAGTACAGGAAAAAAAAAAAAAAAAAAAAGACGGATCAGTCGACCGACATTAAGTATTATGCACAGCCCTAGTTAGAGCTGAACGATTTTGGAAAATAATCTAATTGCGATTTTTTTTTCCCCAAATATTGCGATTTGACACGTTTATTCCTTAACTTTCTTTTATTTGTAAACAAGGGCTGAACAATTCTTTAAAAATATCGCATTCTGATGATTTTGACTTGTATTGCCAATTGGATAAGAATTGTTGCGTTGAAGGGTTTTTAGTCATCCTCATATTTATTAAGAAAAAAGAAGGTAGGATTTTTTGTTGACTATTCTAAAAAATGGCACTTCAACGATTGCATGATATGGCTTGCATAACATCTACCCTGCAAAAAAAAGTTCAAAACTAGTATTTTGACACAAATTTCAGGTCAGAAATACTGCATCTTTTTGATTTGAAAATTACAGCAGGCTATATTGCAATTTAATCTAATTTTTTAATTAATTGCCTAGCCCTTGTTTCCATCGATGAAATCTCCAAAACATTTGAGTCCAGTCAATAAAAAGCCTTTACATTTTAGTCTTTTACTTAAAACATTATATCTTGAACAGCCTTTCCCAAATCTCTGATTGTGTTTTGAATGATTGTATGCACAGAGGAAAAATACACCATATGGACAAAAGTATTTGGCCACACCTGTTAATTATTGAGTTCAGGTGTTTCAATCAGATCCATTGTCACAGGTGTATAAAATCAAGCACATAGCCATGCAGTCTCCATTTGCAAACATCTGTGATGCTAAATGGGTCGTTCTGAAGAGCTCAGTGACTTCAAGCATGGTACTGTGATGGATGGCACCTTCAGAAACGATGGTTTGTGAAACATCATTCCTGCTTGACATTCCACAGTCAACTGTAAGTGATTTTAAAAGGTGGAAGTGTTTAGGAACAACAGCAACTCAGCCACGAAGAGGAAAACCATGTAAAATCAAAGAGTGGGTTCAAAGACTGCTCAAGTGCAAAAGTTAAAAAGTTGCCAACACTGCTGATCCCATAGCTGAAGAGTTCTGAACTTCCACTGGCATTAATGTAAGCACATTCACTGAATGGGTTTCCATGGCCGAGCAGCTGCATTTCAGCCTAACAACACCAGGTCCAATGCCAAGCAGCAGATGGAGTGGTGTAAAGCACTCCGACACTGGACTGTGGAGCTGTGGAAACATGTTCTGTGGAGTGATGAATCACACTGCTCACTTTGGTCATCAGATAGGTGAGTCTGGGTTTATAAGATACCGAGAGAACATTCCCTACCTGACTGCATTGTGCCAACTGTGAAGTTTGGTGGAGGGGGATAATGGTATGGGGTTGTTTTTCAGGGGTTGGGCTAGGCCTCTTACCTCCTGAGAAGTGCAACCTTAATGCTTCACCATACCAAGACATTTTGGACAATGCCATGATTCCAATTTTGTGCCAACAGTTTGGGGAAGGCCCTTTTCTATTCCAACATGACTGTGCTCCAGTGCACAAACTAAGCACTATAAAGACATGGTGTGATGAGTTTGGTGTGGAAGAATATAATTGGCTCACACAGAGCCTGGACATCAACGCCATCTTTGGGCAGCTTTGGAATGAACTGGAACAAAGATTGTGAGCCACGTTTTCTCATTCAACATCAGTGCCTGACCTCATAAATACTATACAGAATAAATGGACACAAAACCCCACAGAAACACTCCAAAAATCTTGTGGATTTTGAATGTCCAGCAGTTTACCACTAACATTTTAGCCTTCTTGACGGAATCTATGCTTACTTTTTTTCAAGTTTTATCATCAGAGATCTATTTTTAGCCAGTCTTAGTTTTGTCTTGGAGTAAATTTGTAGACAGACATTTTTAGTCATAGTTTTAATCAATGAAATCAGCACTGCCTGGCCACAATCAAGAATAATAAGATGCTCTATGAAACTGAGGTTGTCGGCACTTCAGGTGGCAAGAAGCACCATCAATAGAAACTAGGTTTAATATTCCTAGCGCCCTTTGCAGCACAGGTAACAGGGCATCATGGCTGGGCAGATGGTGGTATTTGAAATGATTAACAAACTTTGCCCTCTGTGTCAAAAAAACAAACAAACAAAAAAAACACTATTTATATTTCCTTTTAGGGATTCACAAATGAATTGGCTTGACATGAGAATTGGCTAATATTAGCCCTTTTGACCAACATCCGACATCGGCAAATGATGTTGCCATGAACTGATATCGTGTCAAGTGAATATGTGTATCTGCTTTGTCCCAACAATTTAATGGTGGCATTTAGAACATCTAACAGCTGATTTTAAGATTTATTATTGGGCAGAAGAAGTGACCTGTTGGACACACTTTGATTTTTTGTTTTTAAGGTTAAACATGGAAGAAAATATTTGTATTGTGAAAGTCTTATGACAAAAGATGTAGGGCTGCAGTAATCGATTCTTTTTTGTAATCGAGAACTCTATCGATTCTTCTGTCGACTAATCGGGTACTCTAATAAGAAATCAAGTATTTTTTTTTATTCAGTCACTTCTGCTTTGTTCAAGAGAAGCAGTAGTGGACAAATGAGAATAAAGCTCCATCATTCACACAGTGGTCTGATGATGTCTGAAAGATGAACCTTTAGATTAAAAGAATATGGTCTATTTTTCAAAGGGTGTTCACTTTTAATTTTTGCACATTCTTGTTTTTGAGTTAATCCTGCATAAAAATATGACCTTTTAAGACCATCAACTGACATGGAGAACACATTTTAAGGGATAAAGCTGCTTCTACGACCTGTTGAATCCTGACTGTATGATGATGAACTTTAACCTATTTAGTCTCTGTCTCGGTCTGTCTGTAGCAATAGCGTGTTTCTATTTAATTGGTGTCAATTCATTATCAATATAAGTCTTATCAAATTATTCGGGATGCTGAAACTCTTTGAAAATATGCTGTAATCAAGACATCAGAGCATTGAATTTAAATAATTTATAATTAAATGTATAATGTGCGATAGAGAGAGAGCGAAAGAGAGAGAGAGAGAGAGAGAGGGAGGGAAAGCACCAAAACAGGACTTGAATCGTGAAGCCTGACTGTGTTCTGTAAAACCGTCAGGTCAATCAGAGAAGTTTTGAAATTCCCTGAAGTCTGCAGACACAAACTGAGCGCTGTCTCACACCAGCGAGTCATGCAGGCAGCAAGTAAACTCAGAGAACTGCGTAGGCTCATCAGTGCAAGCACAGTGCCATATTTGCCATGAAGCCGCGGGCAGTGGCTGCGTAAAAAGCAGGATGCTGCCTGTTCACATCCCTGCATCAACTTCTCTTCCCTGATGATTTTCATGCCTGGCATCATTCATGTTACATTATAGTAACAGCATAAACAAGTGCATTGTGCCATACAAAAAGCTGTCTGTGCAATACACAGCACGCTGTGCAACATACGGCGCAATGTCCAAGCTTACAGCATGGCCGTATGGATACATGACTGATTTAAGTGAAGCCTTGAGGCAGATAATTTGACTTGAGGAATTTTTTTGATCAAATCTCTCATACAATTCAAGGAATTGTTCCAGCCCTAAAAGGATGTAATCAAAAAACATCAGAATCAGTATTGACGATCAGTACATTATCTTAAACATCAACAACCATCTTGATTTTTAGAATCGGTGCATTTCTATTTCATTTTACGAAAAATGCAACAATTCCAAATCTGTGACTCTGGGAAATATTAAATGACATTTGCCTTCTTTCTAAAAAAATAACACCATCTAGCTTTATTCATATTATTAGTTCTTAATTGGTTTGAAAGTGAGCTTGCTCTCCTAGAAAGAACTCACGCTGACAACCCCACCAATAAATTATGCAGCACAACCTCATCTGGATCATTTCTAAACAGCAGTATATAGGTTACCTTATGCAGGCCCCAGTTAATGTAGCCCAGCCAAAGAAAGAGGGAAAAGTAGGGCATCATGACCTACATAAGGGAAGTTTGTATTCACTAACAGACTCAATGAGGTGCGGACTCAGCTGAGAGTCAAGTCTCCTTGACGTTAGGGAGCAAGCGTTGCGCCTTATTTTTGATTTTATCAACACTTTTTGTGTTTGAATTACCTCTCCATGGACAGGATAACCAACTTAAGTTTGCTATTGGTTGAAATACAACATATAAATCAAACACTGGCAGCGATAAGTCATGCTAAATGAAGATGTGATGTGTTGATAAGGAATAAGGTTAAAAAAAATCTGATGGAAGACTTCTCATAGTTAGCATTAAATACTGTCTCATAAACAATGCCTTTCTAGGTCTTAAAATTGTAAAGCTTGTATTTGCCGTTTTTAAACTGAGTTAACAAAATGAAGCGTTAATATACAAGCCATATAATGTGTTTCAGCGCTTTCTGTTGATGCACTAACTCCCCAGCACACATGAAAACCGGCGTGTTTGGTTAATATTTAGAAAGGTTTGTGCTGTCCTGTGTTCGAGCAAGAGATGGCTTGGTTTGAGAGGAACAGTAAAGCTCTGACAGTTGGTATGCCAGGGTGGCAGGTTTGCCTCCAGAAGGGGCTCTGTGAGAACCCAGTGGGAGCCAGAGTGTTGCAGAGCTCTCCTCCAGTTCAGACCTGGCCCACATCGCTTCCACAGTGTGTTACCAGAAGCTCCCCAAAGTCAGCGTTTGACTCTGCAGCTTACACGAAAAACTATATCCAAAATGCTGTGCAAGCCCTAATAATGCATGTACTGACAGGTGACCTATAAGGCGCTGACATGATGTGAGGGTCTCCTTATATTATCCGCCTCTAACAAAAGTCTGAACACTGAGGGTTTGTCAAATCACACAAGGAACAAATCAGAAAGTAAACCAATATCTGCAGGCTTAGAAAAGAAAAGGACGTAATATTTGCTTCAAGTGAAAAGAGGTAAATAATCTGGCATGCAGAGTAGATGACAGTCAGACAGTAATCTCCTTCAGTGGAACCCAACAGAGGCCTTGTAATTCTGAGAGGCAGATAATTCAAAAAATCTCCCGCTGTGGGACTCCATTTATAGCAGTGCTTGTGTCTGCTGATCCATATTTAGTTCTGATTTTTGTGCATCCAATTGAATCATGGGAATAATACGCGTGAAAAGGGGAAGCCTAAGAGTAGTACGCCAATCATTCGCTCACAGCAAATAAAGAGACAGCTCATTAGTCAAACGTGAGGACACACTTCCCAGGTTCTTCCTCAGGGAGTCCCCATTAGCTGCTAAAGTGCTGTTATGTATTATGATAAAGCTGGGCTATATGGAGAGGAGACAGCACAAACAGTGTTTTTGTTGGTAATTCATAGTGAAGGACAATATTACATAAACAAAGATGTATTCTAAACCCTAGTAGCTATGTGAGTACTCCACGTGCTCTTATTGAAGGGCTGAAGGAAATTATATTAAAAGATGCACAAAAGAAGAAGAGAATCGCTTCAATGTAAACATTTACACAGCGACTTAACACTAAATACCAAAAGCTACAACACCTCCATGAGCAAACCTGTCTCATGTTTTTAGTCAGACCCCCTTTTAAGACTGTTTTGTTGTCCATCATCAAAAATTGTCCGTCCAGCTTATATTTAATATTACTTTAAAATCCCTTTGTGCCATGGGGTGTCTCTCCTGCACAGCTGCTGATTAAAGCTAAATGGTGAAGAGTTGATCACAGTGGACAGCAGTAAAGGAGGATTTCCTGCTGTTTGGTTCACCGACGGTCATCAACAGAGCAGAGAGGGCAGCTATGATGTAGGAACACCATTGCTCTAACTCACACTGCCTTCTGTTCTTAAAACCACCCATGACCAGATGAATCAGGCGGTTTTTAGGCAGTTTAGCTGTTGTGTCACATGAGAATGGCTCTATGCATATTTAAGCTGACAGGAGAATTTGTGAAAAAAGGCGACAACTGCTTTACCAAAACAAATATAACTTCAACTACACTGTCCAACACAATTTCATTAATTGAGGCTTTTACAAAAACTATAAAAAAAAAACGTACAATTTTAAACCTTTCACAAAAAACTCCCTGTAAGAGCCAAGCAGGCTTTCATGTGTTTTGCACTGAGAGGCTTCCATCTAGCTACCCTGCCGCAAAACCCAGATCGGTGAAGGGCTGCAGTGATGGCTGTCATTCTGGAGCTTTGTCCCATCTCTATGCAGGAGCTCAGACTGACCATCAGGTTCTGCTCACCTAAAGCCCTTCTCCCCCTGATTGCTTAGTTTGGCCTGACGACCAGCTCTTGGGAAAGTCCTAGTTGTGCCAAACTTCTTCCATTTGAGATTTATGGAGGCCACTGTGCTCTTGGGAATCTTCAGTGCAGCAGAGTTTTTTTGCCCTCCCCAGATCTGTGCCTGTCAAAAACCTGTCTCTGAGCTCTGAAGGCAGTTCCTTTGACCTCATGGCTTGGTTTTTGCTCTGATATCATTATCAGCTGTAAAGCCATCTATAGAGAGGTATGTGCTTTTCCAAATCATGTCCAATCCATTTAATTTATCACAGGTGGACTACAGTAAAAGTGCAGAAACATCTCAGCAAAGATCTAGAAGAGTAGGTGGAACCTGAGCTAAATTTCAAGTGTTGTTACAAAGGGTAACAACACTTATGTAAATGTGATATTTAAGCTTCTCATTTTAAATAATTTTGCAAAAAAATCTTTGTCATGATGGGGTTCTGAGCACAGATCATAGACTGTAAAAAGAACTGGACAAAGCCTGTGAGATGTCAGGCCTTTGATCACAATAGGCGGACTCAAACTGTTTTTGAAGCCAATCCGTGGTGGCCTCCATATTGAAATGGCTGTCTCAGTCGAACTTTGGATCAACCTAACAGCAGACAAGAGCCCGCCCACTGAACTCGACTTCATGTCAGCTAAGCTAGCTAGCCTTCTGGTTGACAGATAGCCTAACAGGCAGAAGCTACCTATCTGTCAATCAAATGAGACGCGCCAATCAGTGCGCAGTGAGGTTTTTCTTAAATATAATCTTAACAATTGTGGCATTTGCTTCATGTGGCAAGACTGGAGCTTGGGCGTAGATTAATGACAGAAATAAAAGTTTTTTTTGACTGCAGAATCAAGTTACAACATAACAGAGTTGAAAAACATAAAGCGGGAATGAATGCTTTCTGAATGAACTGCATCTCAAGTTTCAAAGTAAAAGGATAATTTCTTGTTAAATGCATCACTTGGATAAAGTCTGGTATTGTTGTAAACAGCTCCAGCATTTGGTTTATTTTTATTAGTAAGCATGCTCTGGGCAATCAGTTCTTGATCTTCACTACAATGATAAACATCATATTAAAGTGTAAGTAAAACCCCAGCTCAGAGCTAACTCTGCCTACTTTAGGAACTTAAAAAATGCACAAGTAAAAAATGCACAATAAGTGTGCAGCCTGGTAGTGAGAGGAGAGACGGTAACATTCTACCTTTTATATAAAGTTTGTAAAAATTTGTAGACTATGGGGTGGGGGTGGGGGTGGGGGTCATGTTACAGAGTTGAGTTTGAGTTTGGGCGATCAAGCTTGCAACCTATGGCAGCCTCCACAAAAATTTGTAAGAACCAAGAATTTCTCAGTCTTTGAAAACTTCAGAAATATATACATGATAATGTACGACCTCATTTAAAAATATATCTACCATAAGCATGGTCATTTTTAAATTAAAATAGAGATTTCAGAACAGAAATTCTTTGTACTGTGTCTTTAAAAACCAAGTGAATATTTCCTTTACACTGATGTGTAAAAAATGGATAATGAGGCGTTAATACTTTTTGTTCTCGCTGTAATTGCATGCCCTTAAACCCAGTGATGACGGATGCCCTTACAATGTCTAAGCGGCGTGTGGTGACATAATGACGGTGGAGGGCGGAATAACAGGCAGACTGACGTGTGACTTACATTGAACAGGTTTGTCTTGTTTCTTTCACAGAAAAGTCCTTGTGCTGGCATGTGCTTCAGCTGTTGCCATGGGACACTGCTTCCTAGCAACACATCTCGGGCCCACTGTAGGTTCTGTGGAGAGAAATAAATAAATAAATGAAAAAACAACACATATATGTTTGTACAGTCTGCTTTATGCACACCTGAGCTATTTATTAAAATGAGACACTAGGGTATTTCCCTCTCTTAGAATAAACTGACAGAATCGCTGACATTTGTCTGTCAGTGTGCAGCGTTTAACACCTGCTGAAAGAATAGTAGAAACTGTTCTCATTTGCAGTCAGGGAAAAGCAGAGCTCTTTTCACATCATGATGATTCATAGATCAGAGTCTACACCAGTGCCCTGTTTGTAAAGATACCATGCTAACGCCACTTCATTTTATCTTTCACAATCCCAGTAGGATATAGCATGAAATTACAGGCAGCTTCTACTGAAGTGAGGATAAAGCCAGCCAGTCAATGTAAGCAGAGCCTTTTTTCCTGAGAACAAAAGGGGCACAGAGGCTTTTAACACTGGATGTGTCAGGTTGTAAGGGCAGCTAAGCAACCTGTGTAAACAGCCTTACATCAACTGTGTCATCGTCACTGCTGGGGCGCAATCGCTTTCATCCAGGCAGCTGGTTCACTCCACTGGAGGCTACAACCGGCAAAAACCTCACTGCTTCAATAGTTATTCCACATTTAATTGAGCCTCAGGGAAATTATCTTTATTAAACTCAGTAATCTTACAGCTTGTGACTGCTTATAATTAAAAAATGCTCAGTCTTGTAGCCAATCTGACACACCTCACTGAAGGAAGCCATATGATGCCGGACAAAATATGATGAGAAAATGCATTTTTAAAAATCTAAAAGAGCAAGGACCTTTTTAATGTACAGTTCAATCTTACTGAATAGGGACAAAGGCTGCATTTAAAGGTTCCATGAACTGAGGGCTGACAGAAGGATGCCACCGCAGTGGAGCTCAATGCAACCTCCCTGTGCCAAACTGGATGAGAGAGCACCGTGCTACCGCCCACACACACCTCTGCCCACAGAGCCTCAGAGCCAACACAGGCTGTTTCAGCAACTCGTGTGTCACCGCAGAGCTCTCAGACCCACCACAAACCACAAAACAGGGAAAAACAATAATAATACCAGCTATTAGATGTTTGTCTCTTTAAAAAGTCAAGCAAAGAGGTTCAAGGGACTTTTAAAGAAACGGTAGGAAGACTTAGGGCACACACACAAAGATTAGTACTTTTGACCAATGGTAGTGCCCTATTCAGTGCCTCAGCATGGCGCACTTTCTTGGTCCAGGCAAGGAAGGACGAGGAAGTCCAAAGCATGGCACGAATATGTAACGAATGTAACGAATTACGTAACGTGACATGGACTCAGGGGTAGAAAGCAACTTATTACATTAACTCAAATTGCTGTAATTGATTATTTTTCATTATACTTATGCTTTTTTGTGTACATTTTAACATGAGTACTTTTACTTAAGTCAATTTTAACCAGAGTAACTGTACTTTATTTGAGTACAATACACCTGTACTGCTTCCACCTCTGTTGACTACACAGGAGCACAGAGATTCATAGAGATGTGCAGGCCTCAGATGTCTGCTGAGCTGTCCACATGTTGTTTTGCATACATGTCTTTCATATTTGTGTTGAAGAGAAGAATGAAAAAATACAAATATAAGTGACAAATAATCGTCAAATGAATCGCTAGTAAAATAATTGTTAGGGGGAGCCATAGTTATAAGTGACCTGACAAGCCAGATGGATTTGTTTCATACATCCATCTGGAAAACCTTCAAGGATTTGAAAAAACTCAGAGTGTGATTGAATGAACTATCTGTCTGTCACATCTTTACGGGCCAATCAGAACACCAAAACATGATGTAGCCGCGACCGAGATGCACATGCGTAGCTACTGAGGAATAACGCGAACCATGGCGACTGCAGACATGTCAGTACATGACTTTTGCCATTTTTGAAAAGAAAACAACTCACTGCTGTTCTTTGTTCTTCTTTTAACGAAGAAATGTCGTCAAGTTCTGATAAAACTGGTGCTTCAGCAGCATCCATGCTAATGTTTTCTGCCATAATTGCAATGGCGTCTTGCTGCTGCTTGCTTACGTCACGACTCCGCCACACCTGAAAGTACTGCTCCTCATCACTGATTGGTCCTGTCACTTTCTAACCGGGCCCAAATGGTTCAGGTGGGAGCTTTGCAAGATGGATTCGCCAGTGAGAAACAAGTAAACGGGCATATCCATCTGCTTTGCAAGGTTAAGTTATAAGTCATTCAAAATTCCAAAAAAGGCAGCACATCTCAGAATCCAAGTTATGGAGGACAAAACATCACCATTTTGACTTGTTTATTTGGCTCACATAACATTTTGTGATTCTTTTTTTTTTTTGGAATTTTGAATGATTTTTGAACTTGGGCTTAGCGCTCCACTGACGGTGTACATTGATGTGAAGCGCAACTCTCCCCTCCAACTGTGAAGTTATAAGTGCATTTATTATTGTGGACCAATATAGACACTTTTAAGGTGTCAACTTTAACTCTTCATGAGTTTATTTAACACTGTAAATTTTGTTGTGTATTTCATTTTATTATATAGGTGTGACTTCACCTGAACAATCTGGTCGGAGATCTATTCTAATGTTGTTCTTACAAAAAGGAAAGGTCATATTTCACTGTACAACACCTCAGTATCTAATAGGTACTTATGTAAAACTTAAATACTTTTTAATTTCACTTTAGTAGATTTATAGACCAGAACTTTTACTTAAGTTTTAACCAGAATACTTGTACTTTTACTCGAGTTCAATAGTCATACTTTTTCCACCTCTGCGTGGACCTGATGTATATGTGAGATGTTCTGGGAAAAAAATGGATAATTTTCTGAAATAATGATCCACAATATCTACAAATTAAAATATCTCTGAAACACATGCTTGTCCATGTATTGCCATGCATTCGTAATTAAAACACAGGAAAAGGATAATATAATGCAATAAATGATTTAAATGAGGCATGATGATCTATCCTTATGGCAAAGAGTACTATCACTGAAAGAAGGCGCTTCAGAGCGCACACCAGGCAGGAGCTGTAGTTGAGGAGACACACGATCCGGAAAGAGAGAGGCTGATAACTATAGCAAGATTTTTCAAGAGAGGTGGAGAGAGAACATTGTCATTTGCCTAATTTTTTTTTAAATCTCTTTTTTAAACAAGTTGCAATGATTTTATCAGATCTGAAGAATTTAACCAACTGCGCATAGCTCCACTATGGCCTGTCATCCTAATGGAGCCCAGTCCTGTCTATATTTCTGATCAGTTTCTTGTAAAATCCTGTCTCAACAAATGTTAGAGGTTTTTGCTTTGTATAACAAAGCTTCTTCCCTTAACTGAACCACAAATATCTGCTCTGTGCATAACAGATACTCTGCCACATACCTGGACAAGTGTGTGCCAGGGTTAGTCTCTCAACTAATTTGACCTCTCATTTTTATAAAATTCTAATCCCAAATTAATATCAACTGAACTAATGTACAAATGATTTAATTTTATGTCACCCAGATATGAAATTGTGTTCTTGATTGCCTACATTTGAGCAGGAAATTGTTTAGAAATCCTGCGGCATATTTACATCCAGCTCTCATCGGATGGTTAAAATTCCTCTGGCCAAGGTAAAAATTATTTCTAACTGGACATTTAATCCTAACCAACCACAGGATGTCCTATGGCATGAGAGGTCTGCTTGTTTGGTCGAGGAGCAGTACTAAAAGGCTCCATAGTTATTCACTGCACTCCACATTACTATGCAAATGACATTTTTCTCTTATTTTTCTAAATATTAATGCAAATGAGAGAATATTTTTCAAGTCATCAGCCGATAGAGCATAATTCAAATGTTTTTGAACAAACTTCATAATGATAACCGTTATTTTATTTTTTTTTAAATAAAAACCTCAAAGTGCACTGTTCCACATTATTAAGGATGTCACAGGTTTCAAGCAACATGGTAAAGAAAAAGGATCTCTCTGCTGCCGAAAAGTGTCAAATAGTGTAATGCCTTGGACAAGGAATGAAAACATTTGATATTTCATGAAAAATTAAGCGTGATCATCATACTGTGAAGAAATTTGTGGCTGATTCAGAGCACAGACGGGTTCGTGCAGATAAAGGCATAATGAGGAAGGTTTCTGACGGAAAAATTCATCAGATTAAGAGAGCAGCTGCTAAAATGCCATTACAAAGCAGCAAACAGGTATTTGAGGCTGCTGGTGCCTCTGGAGTCCCACAATCTCAAGGTGTAGGATCCTCCAGAGGTTTGCGGTCGTGCATAAACCTACTTTTTAGCTACCCCTAACCAATGCTCACAAGCAGAAACGGTTGCAGTGGGCCCAGAAATACATGAAGACTCATTTTCAAACAGTCCTGTTTATGATGAATGCCGTGCAGTCCTGGATGGTCCAGATGAAGGACTATTGGATGGTTCGTGGATGTCCCAACAAGGCTGTGACGTCAGCATGGATGTGGCGAAGTCATGTTTTGGGCCTGACTCATGAGGAGAGTGCTGGTAGGCTCCTTTAGGGTCCCTGAAGGTGTGAAAATGACCTCAGCAAAGAACAGAGAGTTTCTGACTGACCACTTTCTTCCATGGTACAAAAAGAAGAACTGTGCCTTCCATAGAAAATTAATCTTCATGCTTGACAATGCACCATCTCATGCTGCAAAGAATATCTCTGTGTCATTGACTGCTACGGGCAGAAAAAGGAGAGAAATTCATGGTGTGGCTCCATCCTCCCCTGACCTCATCCCTATTGAGAACCTTTGGAGCATCCTCAAGCTAAAGATCTGAGGGTGGGAGGCAGTTCACATCAAAACAGCAGCTCTGGGAGGATATTCTGACATCCTGCAAAGAAATTCAAGCAGAAACTTCCCAAAAACTCACAAGTTCAATGGATGCAAGAATAGTGAAGGTGATATCAAAGAAGGGCTCCTATGTTAACATGGAACTTGTCCTGTTAAGATGTTTTTGATTGAAATAACGTTTGATTTCAGTAAATATGACCTCCTAATGCTGCAAATTCAACAAATGACCGTTTTCAGTTCTTTACAACCTATAAAATCTTTTAAACTCTGTTATGCTTAATAATGTGGAACAGTTCATTTTGAGGTTTTTATAAAAAAAAATAAAATAACGGTTATCATTATGAAGCTTGTTCAAAACATTTGAAATATGCTCTAATGACTGATGACTTGAAATATATTCTGTCAATAGCATTAATATTTAGGAAAATAAGAGAAAAATGTCATTTGCATTATAACTTGGAACGCGGTGTACAGATAGCTACCCAGTTCATAGCACGTAAAAGGATGTCAGGGGGATTCAGATAGCACACAGACGAGCAGAAGAATGACTGTAGGATTCATAAAAGTTCAAAAGTCGGGGTTTCATTCAGCAAGAGAAGGGCGTGGATCTCTGAGCTGATCAGGCTCCACATTCAGCACTCTTGTGAAGAACAAGTCTCTGCAATTAACCTCTCTCTCTCTCTCTCTTTACTGAACTCTGTGTAGTTATTGCACTGATCCCAGGTCAAGTGAAATCAACTGTGTGCCAGAAGATGTTGTATACATGGGTTGCTATTTTACAGCCTTAAACCTTAAATGTATACTTATGGTGAGTCATGAAGACTTATGAATCATCAACAGTGGATGATGACGTTGGCACATGGTGAGCAGTGTGAGTGCAGGCAAAAAGGAGACTGGGGAGGGGGTCAAATGGCTTTAGCATGGTACCAGTACAGATTGCTTTGTGTGAGTTTGCCCTTAGTAAGCCTCATCTTCTGTAAATGTCACCATTAATGACAGTGGAAAGTGATTATGGGTGTATGACTTGGGTTTAATGGCTGACTTAACCTTTGAAACACAATGAACACAGAGAACTGCCATCAACTGACTGGGAGAACTGACCTGATGGGTCTTGCTGTTGCTGTAGAAGAAGGCCAGGCGGTAAAGACTCTTGTAGTGTTGAGGGAAGCGGCCGAGGCAGAGGAAGAGAGAGCGGCAGCACATGTCCAGCAGCATTCGTCTCTGTTCGGCAGGCTCTGTTGGCAGTGCTTTGGGCACCTCGATCACCTCGATAGGGGGCTCTGGCTTCCTTTTTCCTTCACTGGCTGGGGTTTGGGGAGCAGACTGTTGAGAGGGGGCTGGCTTCGGAGGTGTGGCTGGAACAGGAAGAGGAAGAGGGACAGGGCAGGGGTCTGCAGAGACCTTTGAAGCTGAAGTTTCAGGCAGTGTCACCACTTCGGATTCTACAACTTCCTGAATGATTTTTTCTTCCACTTGGATGCCAGAATGTTCTCCATGTGATACTAAAAAAAAAGGATTTTTATCAAAGAATTAAGGACTTGAATTTAGAGTTTTGCAGGTAAATTGTCTTTATCAGGGACAGGGACCATTCATTTTTGCTAGGGAAGCACAGTATCAGATTTTCGCTGATATCTGATATGCAGATTTTTCCAAACTCATTTTAGCCATACAGATATAAACACACTTTTTTAATTGTAAACACCAATTTTCTACCATCCAAAGAGAAGGCAAGTCAAGCAGGGCTGAGAGGATAGGGGGAGTAGACAGACTGGTTGTTGTTTTATGTTTGGGGTTCACGATGAGCCTCTTTGAGTTTGCTGTGCCCTTGTAAACCACCTGTACCTGATGATACTGTTATATATTTTATCAATATTTAGGGATGTACTGCTGGTATGTATGGCTGATATACAATGGCTAAAAATATCAGGCAAAATTTTCATGTCTGCCAATACCAATATGTAGCTTTTCATGCTGGTGATATTGTGCATCACTAATTTTATTGACACTTTCACCTGTCATCAAGCTCTCAACCAAACATTAAGCAAAGATGACATGATTCCCTGTAATTCCCTCTGAAATGCAAAAAAAAAAAGCACTGCAATGAGACCTAAAGGGCGGCTCCGGCTACATGAATTCAGCCATATTTTGACCCACTGCAAGGTCAGTGCTCATCGTCAAACTCCAGGGCCAATTTTGCACAACAGGAACGACAAACATGCTTTAGTGTGACATTAACAAGTAAGTAGCACAAAACATCAACAGAGCAGAAGGCTGCTTATAGTAGGAATTCATGCTTCCTTATGTAGCAGTCTTTGGCATAACATCTGGTGTTTAATGATAAAGATAAACATGTCATGTCTGTGATGGCAAACTTGACCCATTCTGTTACAACTATTACAACTCAGGATTTCTCTTGTTTTGGAAACTGTTTGAAATATTAGCTGTAAATTAAATAGTCAGCTAAAAATACAGCACAAGTTTAGAAATTATTGTTTGACATTTAGACATTTCAGAGTCAAAATTCCAAATATTGTACCTTTTACAATCCCAGCCTTTAATTAATGCCACTATCAGCACTTTATTATTTGTAAGTTACATTTCTTGATTTCATATTTTGCATTTATTCATTTTCTTTAATTGCATGCTGTTGTTTACGCTATTGTATACGCTATTTTCTGCGCTGTTGTCTCTAATGGTGTGCTCTGTTTACACTTCTGTTGCTGTAAATTTTGAATTTCCCCTTATAGGACTAATAAAGGAATATCTTATTTATCAAGGTAAAACCTAAATCACCTCAGTATATAAGCCGCAGGGTGTTTTTTAAACCCTTCTGCAAAACAATTGCACACAGTAAACTTTGCTGAAAGCAATGATAGTTTCTGTACAGATATTTTAGTAGCATATGTTTTTCCCCTACCAAGTTTGCACATAGCTAGAGTACAGTAGTTGAGCTCTCAGCCTGTGGTGATTGTTGTCACAACCTGTGAGGTGCTCTGCCTTGTTGTCCTTACTGGGGAATATTTCCAGTCAAACCAGCACTCAACGGTAACAAAACACTGACGCCATTCTTCTTTAAATGTTCTATTATTATCTAACAAGAAAGAAAAACGGTTAAATAGTGCCACTTAGCCCCGCCCGTCTAGTCTAAATTGTTATGTCATCAATAGCTGTTTCTCAAAGTCCAGGATCCTTCCCACAGAGGAAGGATCTGAAGACAGGACCCTTGGATGCGAGGCCAGAGTCCTCCCTGGCAACTCTTTAACACACATTAACAGGCTAGCGAGTGTGTGTGATTACATCATAGGAAGGGTCATGCCATATACACGGCGGCAGCAGAAATAAAAATGGAAGGGGGACTAACAACAACTCTTACAAGTTTTACTCTTCACCATCTAATAAGCTATCACATTGTCATATAATCATAATACATATAATAATATGATTGTTATTCATATTGATTATTTAATATTATCATACAATATAATATAAAATATATAATCATATGATATGTCGCTACTTTTACCTTTCCAGCTTTACTTTGATGATATGAAATAAAGATGACAACATATTTACCGTGGACACAGGACATTTAAAAGTGTATTGAGCACGCTAGGACCTGGCTTCTCCTGATATTGGGCTATTTATTTTTAAGAGAAGGAAAACAATGCACATTGGATTGTGGGTAATTCCTGCATGTGGAGGATACATATGTACATCCTTGGATATTTTGAGGATCCTCGAGATTGGAACAGTCCTCCGACAGCAGTCAATAACGTAGTATCCTTCAAAAATGGACATTTGAGGATCTTTCCTTGGCTTTGAGAAACAGCTAATATGTCCTGAGCAGTTAAGCAGCTGTTTGCGATATATGATGAATTAGTTTTCAATTGCTATAGGTTCACACATTTGTCACATGCACTTGGAGTTATGATACTGTGTGCCTAACCTCTTTACCCTGATATAGTAGTCGCCCTGGTATATAAGATGCTGCCAACTTTTTAGAAAAATGGGTTTTAAAAGTGCATTCAGTGCTCTGGATTTTAAAGTATTTGGTGGCAAATGAGACAAATAGAAAGTTAAACAGGGTGTAATTCCATCAGTAACATGCAGGAGTGAAAAAAAATCACATTTGAACACATCATGACTAGGAAATTTTATTTACTCAATCCTTTAAGTCAGTCTACTGACTCAGCCTTAAACGCATCATACTGCAACCCTACATCCCCTCATTTTCTTATTTTCCAACTTCCTTTAAATTGAAAATTCATATCAATTTCAATGTTGGATTACCTTTTGGCAGTAATGGGGCTTGCTGCAAAGCTTGGAACCTTTACACGACTGCTTTTAGTGGAAGTGGAGGATGAGTACCCCAATCATTTGTGATATCAATTGGATGGAAATGCAATTTTACTGAAATCAAATTCACAATAGATGTTTGTTTCCACACCTCCAATTTGATTTAAAAGGCATGACTCAACTGGAGATGTAATGCTTCTGATCCCCATCCCTATTATTGCACTGACAAATAAACCAAATCAACAGGACAGCAGAGACACAGGTCTGAACAGATCATACCTGTATCCTCAGATGCAGACTGCCCGTCTTTCACAGGAGTCGTACTTTCTGATGACGACGAACAAGCTTTCACAGACACCGGTTTGTGGCTGCTGTCTTGCGAGCTAGCAGGGTCTGTGAAGGCGTCCTGGGTGGAGTTGGAGTCTGAGAGCATCACCACCTCGCTGTCCTGACTGCGTTCTGTAAACACACAAACAAACACAAAAGAGAAACAAACATCATGGGTCATGCTGCAAAATGCATGGACCCAAACATAACTACAGCCTACAGGGGTATCAAGGATAACTGAGGAAAGGTTTGCATGTCCAAAATGGGGGGGTTCATGTGCTTTTTTTTAAATAAAGTGGTTATTTTTGAATTTCAGGAAGGAAAATCTTACATTTCCCAAAAATTGAAACCTCAGTAAAGAATGAATTTGATCCAATTTTCCACAGAATGTTATTGAATTTCCTGAAATGTTGTATAGGCCTTTCTCAAGTGATTGGTTTTAACTGTCAAACACTCCCTATTCTGTGTGTGTGCAGGGAATAATGCAATTATAAAAAGTAGGTCATGAGCCAGAAGTCCTGATTAGTGGATCCCTAATGACGCTTTGTTATAAAGGAGAGAGGGTTTGTTTTTGTAAGTAGTCCAAAATCTAAATGCCAGTAGTCCTCCTAATTGCCTTGTTGTGCTGCCTCAGCACAAAAAAAGTTCCTGGCAGGAAACAGTGAGTAACACAATCAAGAGGGTAACAGGCTTTTGCTATTTCAGTGAAAATGCACACTAGGGACTGCTCAACAGAATCACAATCAGGAGTTAACAGCAAAGTTAGTACGATACTGTTAGACACATGTAATCTAGAAACTGCATGTTCAGTGCGTCCTACAAGAAAATGCACCTCATTTCTGATTACAAACAAAGAGTTTGGTGGGTTTGGAGAGCAGTACCATTCATGGAAGCCAGCCACATTGCAGACCTGGGCAGGCAGTAATCATGGTCAAACTCTGATGAGGCTGTTGGAGATATGGGGAGCTGGATTTAAAATATTATCAAGAACAGCTGTATCTCTTAAGAAATACTATTAAATATCCTCCATTTTAAATTATCATTGACTTTGATGGAACAGATTTAATGCCACTCCCCAATGAGACTGTAGAGCCTGATTCAGACACAAGAACCTGGGAGAACATGTGTCATAAAGTGCATGAAATCTGATCAGCCTATGCCTGATTTTAGGATTTGGAGATCAGTCATTCTCCTCTTATCAAGGCCTATGATCGGATCAGAAGTTATAACCAGCACTATGGTTAAGACACAACTGTTACTGCAAATCATGCAGCAGCATCAAGGAAACACAAGGGAGAACTCCAAGTAGAAGGCCATAGCAGAAAAATATTCCCAAGTAATACTTGGTCATAAGTCGCGTCTGAATCAAGCCCTACGGTCTCGTCACCTTGATGAGCTCTTAGCAGGACTCAGACAGAAAAATCGGACACCTACAAGCAAACATGTGAGCAGTGGAGGTTTAACTGACATCAGTCTCAGCTGTGTGCCAATAAGAGGCCAGCCACGTTCTCCCTGACAACATTTTCACAGTAATTGGCCATAATTGGGAATTCTATCCAATTAGTGGAAAACAGAAAACACTTGATTAAAATTTTGAATGATCTCCAGGGAGTCTGACTTTGTGTGAAATTAAGCCCACACCAAACAGAAACAAAATGTGACCACATGATCCACCAGACAGGTCAGTGAGGTGTGATAAAGGGACTGACTTTTGTCCACTCGTGAAGACATTCACCCCATTTGAACTACATGCACATCAATGGCAAAGCAGGTGGTAAAAGCAAGCAGGCAAAGAGGTAGCAGGCAGGTAGGTAGGTAGGAAGGAATCTGGAAAGGGCGACAAAACTGGCAACATGGGCAACATGGCTGCATTATTTGGACATAGAAACTTAACATGACACATGGGGGTGGACGGACGTTGCTGTTTTTGTCACATGTAAAAAGACAACTTTTTCACCAAATAGCATTTTGTTATACACTCATTACTTATCATCTATACATATAAAGTTCTCTTTCTGTCTTTTCTATAATCTGTAAACTTTTGAGGCACATTCTAAGTGCTTCTCTGAATTTTAAAAAGTTACAAGGGCAATACTGCAGAAACAAAACATTATCTAAAAAGCAACATATGTGCACATGTCTTGAAGGCCTGATTTGAAGTTGTGAATGAGGCTACTGTTTCAATACCATGGTGATACAAATGCTCCTAGGCTCCCAGAATTTGGTTATTACTTGTAATGCACGATATGGGCTGCATGTTATTAGTATCAGCAGATATAAGCTCAAAAAGTCAAGTGAAATTAGATAAAATCGCAATATGGCCTGCTGCCATTTTTAAATTGCTGAACTTGCAATATTTCTTTAACTGGAATGTGCCAAAATACCAGTTTAAAACAATTTTTTTGCAGCAGAGATGTTATTCTGCACATGTTTTGCAAACATTTAAGGGCCTTTTTTCTTAGAATAGTTTCCAAAGTGCCTACATTTCTTGTTTTTGTTGTTCTAAGCAAAAAAAGAATTACATAATAATGACCATCCCCTTCAATATGGCAATTAGATTATTTATGCAAATCAATAAGCCATATTTGCAATGTACTGGAAAATGTTGCGATTTGAGGTTAAGGTATTATACATTAATGGTACCATGAGTCTACCTGCTTGATTACTAAGGAAAATACAGAGATTAATGATAGTTTCAAAGTGTGTCTTTCTCAATTCAAAAACATACCAAATATGACGTAGCATAAAAAATAAGAATCCTTAAGTTTTTACTTCAAAATGACTTAATATTTACCAAAAGTGAAGGTATTTCTACAAAGTGCAACAGTGGCGTTATTGTAATCTTAAAGGCCTTACTGCAGGGATTTTTGCAAACCTTTAAAGTAATACTTAATACAAAAATGATTGAAGCCTTTCATGCCATTATGTAATTGCACAGCCTGACAGAGCAAGTAGGATTAGATTAACTGTGCTATCGGCTATACCGATTAATCGTCATATCAGCTATACTGGCCTATATCAGCTGTAAATATTTGCCATATGTGTGCATAATACTGAGGAGTTTTAGGCAGGATCAGCAGATCTTTAAAGAAGTGGTCCTCAGCATACCCCCGGGTATCGTAGGACACAGAAAGGGGGTCGGCAGATGCCTCCCTCCCTGATTTCAAATTGTATATTTCATCCATTTTAATAAAAATATATGCATAAAATCAGTTAAATATAAAATAAAAACATTTGGTGAGATCTATGCTGAAATCAAAGAAATGTTTTAAAATATCCTTACAATGTTAGTTTGCTCACAACTGTGTTCAACTGTGTTTAACTGTGTTCAACGATTCTTCAACCACCTTCAGGTATGGTGGGCGTCCCAAGTCTCTGGAAGCTTTATTTTGGGGGTTGCGGGCTGAAAAGTTTGAGAAACCCTTCTGTAAAGTGTATTGTATGGACTGAAGTTTGTTTCTTTGTCCACCTTCAAACTCTAAAACATATTGTGGGGATCTGTATCGATATCAGTATTAGCTGAAATGAATGTGGAAATTCTGGAAAGTCAGGTATCAGGAAAAAAACTGTATCATGCATCCCTGATAAATTCTAGCAGTCTAGCTCCTGCACAAATTAATTATTTTGACATTGTCTCTGCCTTTTTGCTCATGGCAGCTTTAGATTAAAAATATGACAGACGTTCTGCAGCATTTTTAATCTATGGCAATGCTGCACAATCTATCAAATCGCAATGGTGATGTCAGGTGATGTAATTACATGACACACAAAAGGTTGCTATCATTTTTATAATAAGCAGTGCTTGAAAGGTTTACAAAAATGCCAGTAGAGAGGGCTTTAAGTTAGCAATAGTGCCATTATTGCACTTTGTAGAAGTACCTTTATTTTCAACAAAGGAAAAACTTTTAGTTAACAAATTACCGAAATGTGCAGCAAAAATTTGGACAAGCTAGTCAAGCTAGTTCTAAATGGGCATTCCTGAAATACATCAGGCCCCATAAAACTTAAAATCCCTACCTAAAACACTACATTTATTTTTTATATCAGTTTTCAAAACATCCATTTTTGTTGACTTTGGTGCTTTCCAAAAACCAAGGCATCAACTCTTTTTTTCTTCAACTGACAAGTTATGTGTAAATACTCAACTCTGGAAGAGAAACTAGCATTATTTTTCTTTCTTTGCCCAGTTTAATTTTAATCAGCTGTTAGTTTTGCTGATTTTTTTTTTCTCTCGTTTCTGTGGCTATTTGTATAAAACACTGTGTTCTTGTTGGTTAGTTTTAGCTCTCTGTATCTGTTCTCTTGTCACACAAAAGTTCCTCTTATTAGAGAGTTTAAACAAAGGTTAAAATGAAAAGATACCATAGATGCTTCAAAAATAAACATCCACCCCGTGTAATTAATAGTTGTATGATCAAATTGCAGTTTAACCAACTGTGTGCAGCACACAGTGAAGCAACAATGAGGATCATTGAGACTTAGCAGCTTGTGTGGTGTGTTTCCAATCACCAGCAGCTGATTAAGGCTGAAAACACACAGACATTCAGTGCTGTACAGACTTCCCCTTGATGTCATAGGCTCAGGGAACAACAAAGCAACAATTGTAAAATACTAGGAAAGGCATGATGATTTGTAAAGAGGGACCAGCGACAAAGCAGCGACTAGAAATGGATGTTACTGTAGCACGCAAACGCACACACACATACATGTAGACATTTATGCACACATAGGGGCCTCAACACTCTGCAAAATTTAATCTTCAAATCCATTTGTTCCAACACTGCTGCTTTGTCAGGCATAGCAAATTAGTCAAATAATCAGCAGCCATATTGCCCATTTCACCACCTCCCAATCACCCAGTGCATGGGGATCATTGTAACTGAAACCAAAGCCATTAAGCATGGTGATTAGCAATCTCAGCGCTCCCCAGTGGGCTTCCTGTCCCAGAGCAGCAGGGGCAAAGAGCCCGACCCCTGAGACAGTGTCTAGGACTGGGACTGTACCATCAGCCTGCTGCTCCTCATGCCGCTGCTGCTGCCACTGCTGCCGTCGGAGTGTTTTGCGTTTGGCGTAATCGTGGTCAAACGGCGTGGCCACGTAAGGAGGAGATGAGAGACCTGGGGTGGCAGCTGATGGCAGGGAGGAGCTGAGAGTGTTCCCTATGCACACTGACGAGTTAAAGTCTTCATCCATCATGGAGGAGGGTTTCTCTCTGCAAAGAACCAAAACAACATTGAGATAAGCTTTCAGTAGTGACGTTA
Source organism: Cheilinus undulatus (assembly GCF_018320785.1). Classification (NCBI taxonomy): domain Eukaryota; kingdom Metazoa; phylum Chordata; class Actinopteri; order Labriformes; family Labridae; genus Cheilinus; species Cheilinus undulatus. The sequence continues at coordinate 6,404,378 of NC_054869.1, forward strand.
AAGGCTTTGAAGGAATTCCTGCAGTTTTTTTCTGAGGCTTACTTTTCATGCGACCGGGGCATGCTCGGCATACTCTTCTCTTCCCCTCTGGCAAACGGCCCGGTTGCCGCCTCAACCAGCAAATTGAACAAGAGCTCATGTTCCAGATCAGGCTTATCGCCCTGAAGTAGTTTTAGGATGGATGTGCTGAGACGGAAATGCAACTAGGAAAAAGAAAAGTGTTATTAACACATTTTTTTGTCTATAGGCACGTTTACAGTTATCTTTAACAAATGCAGCATGCATTAAATATCTGAAAAGTTGCAAAGATTTTTAGAGTCAGCTGCATGCATGAAAAAGCCAACAATTCTTTTAACCTAGACTTTATACAACCTCTAGTAAGATTTCTGTGTATTTTTGGAAAGCTGATGTGTGAACACAGCCAATAATATTCAGGAAATTCACCACAGGTGAATGTGCAGGAGTGACATTTATATCACACTCCTGCTGCTCAACCACTGTAAAATTTGTGCATTTGATGAAGCTACTTTCTACTACTTCCAGCATGCCATTCTGTTCTTTTTCATGGTAATTACCTTTGGACTTTCTTCCAGCAAGCTGAAACTGGTTACATGTGCAATGGTGAAAACATAGACAAACTCTCTGCTTCACTTTTGGAACATCCTTGATGCATGCTCTGCTTTTAGCAAATGGTGATGTACGTTTAGGTCCCTAAGAATTTGGGCAGCAACACAATTTGTATTATTTTGCTTTTATTTACCACCACAAAGGATTTGAAATAAAACAATCTCTCAAGGAAGTTATTATAAAAGTGCACTCATTACAACAGCACCATTTTTGTGGTGGTAATTAAAGCAATACTGTGGCTATTTTTTAATACCCTGGGATACAGTGCAACTGTATTACGGTTCATTCCTGATTCCACTACATTGCTTTCAGAAACTTTTGAGTTGCTTTTGCAGGAAGTTTTGGGTCATTATCCATCTGCACTATAAAGCTCCATCCTATCAGTTTGGCAGCATTTGGCTGAATGTGTAGAGAGAGTACTGCTATATGCACTTCAGAATTCATCTTTCTACTCCAGTCAGCAGTCACATCATCGATAAACAGCAGTGAATCCACTCCACTTGCAGCCATACATGCCCACTGCCTCCACCATGTTTGACAGATATATGTTCTTTGGATCAAGAGCTGCTCCTTTCCTTCTCTATACTTTTCTCTTGTTATCATTCTGGTAGAAGTTAATCTTGGTTTCATCTGTTCAGAGAATCTGATTCCAGACCTGGGGAGGCTTGAAGAGGTCTTCTGGAAAAGTCTGACCTGGCTTTCTGTTCTTGAATGTAACCAGTGTTCTGCCCCTTGTTATAAAGCCTCTGTTTACATTCATGAAGGCGCCTTGATTGTCAACTTTGACAGTGATTCACCAACCGCCTCAAGAGTATTCTTGACTTGTCTAGATGTTGTGAAGGTTTTTTTCAACAAGGTAAGGGCTCTATAATCATCCACTTTAGTTGTCTTCAGTGGTCATCCATGCCTTTTGCTGTTACAGAGCCTGACAGTGTGTCCTTCATTCTTCAAATGAGAAAAATAGTTTATGTTGCCCCTCCTGCAGCTTTTGTTTACTGTCTGACACATTTATTTTGTGTTTTAAGGCTTCCTATGCTTCCTTGAAGTTAATATGGATAGTGTCAGTCAAAAGGCCAGATCTTTAATCTGCTTTAGCCTGGCCAAACACTTTAAATCTGAAACGATTTTAAAAACGAAGGGGGACCACAGACGTCAGGACAATTTCAAACGATTTTTCGTTCCTCTGAACACACTCTAGACAACTCAGCCAGACTGACAGATCACTGGAGGCCACACACCTGCCGACCTGCCAGTGACATTGGGTGATCATGTGACTTCAGAAAAATATCCAAACAAACACGGATGTCTGTGGATACCCTCTTGCTGTCCTTCCACAACAGGTTGTCTGGCATGTGTTAAAGGTGCAGCAAAAATCAAAACACAAGGAAAAGAATCTTGATGAGCTCATGGCTAGAATAAAGGTACAGTTGTGTTTATGGCTGTGAGCGGTGAACTACGTATGATCCGGCTGGTGACGCTACCCTGTCTGCTTGCTCTTATTGGTTGTTGTGGGTACTTCGTCAGGGGCATTACGACCTAATATTGTAAGATTCAGGGTCTGGGATGCTACGATGTGATTTGGAGCAGCAAAATTATCATTTTGGCACAACTTATGAAGATTATTATTATTCAGACAAATAATGGTTTGCGACAAGGCTCCACCTGGGACATGCCCCCATGATCATCGGAGGAGGCAAATCTTGCCTGAAAACAGGCTTAAAATCCTGTAGTGTGTGGACAGCCTTATTTGCACTGAAGTTAAAAGGGAACAGACCAAACATGACCATGAAACAGGCTCATCAGTTAAAGTCAAAATACTTTTGCTCCCCTAATTATGGAGGTACTCTGACTAAAACAGCTGTTACTGCTAAATGTTAAATGCCATATTTTGGTGAAATACCTTAAATTAAGGCTAAAAGTTTACACTTCAGGCACATCATGATTGTTTGATTTTAAATCCTCTGAGGTGTTGATTAGAAGCAAAATGCTAAAAAAGTGTCGCTGTCCAAATACCTTCAAACCCCAATATATACTTGAGCAACAATGCACTGTCTACTATGATGCATTTATGCTCCTCAACTTCACAATCAAAGCTGAGAATGCTCAGAAGATTTAGTCCAGTTTGGATCTGATTGAGGCGTATACATGCAAGAGTAAGGCAGAAGTCAACCACATTATCTAGGTGTGTTGGTCCGACTTTAAGAAATTCAGTTTAGTATGATTTAAGTCAGTGGTTCAAAACTGATCCGGCCTCAGGACCCACCAGTCTGTCTTAAAACAGATCACAACCTAAGTTTTAAAAAAAATTTCAACAATGTATGTTTAGTTCATTGAATGTGTTGCGATTTGGGCTATGTTTGGACCAAAACACCTGATATAAAATTTTCCAGAGAACTTGTGAAATTACTTCATTGTCATGGGAAAAGTAGCAATTTATTGTAGGAAAAGGAGAAATATTAGTTGAAATATTGATCAAACACTTAAATTTATCACATTTCACAGTCAAACAGGGTAAAATAAAAGGTATCGATGCATGTGGACTAAGGACTTTAGCCACCATTTTTTTTCAGACACCTAGTCGCGACCCACTGAAAACTACTCCGCAAATCACTTTTGCGTCCCAACCCACCAGTTGAGAACCACTGATTTAGGTGGTACTAACAAATGCACGCTTTTAGAAGTCCTGTTTTAGTCGGATGAACACAGTAATTTAACGTCCTCTCTTAAAGTCTTATCTTCTAAATGTATGTAAGTGCACAGCGATATTTAAGGCAAATTACTGTCATAGCACTGAACTCTTGTCTTGTCTTTTCCATCTTAGATATGTTGTTAACATTACAATGGCATAACTGCATCCTTTGTCGTCTTTGCATCCCAAACCTCCCAACCCCAACCTGTCCAAAAGAGAAAAGTTCTGATCTAAGAGACGTAAAGGAGTAACTGTGGAAGAAATGTTCTAGAAATTTTCAGGAAATGAAAAAAGGCTTTACAAAACAAAATCAAAGAGCTATATCCTGAAACAACTCAAGCTTCCACACACAGGTAGTTTACCTCCAGGGCCTCCATGGCCAGGTCAGGTGGATTATGGTAGTGGATTTTTCGGGGGTACCTGGCAGCTTCTTCATGCAGATAGTTTGCAGCCTATAAAGACAAAGAGCACAGAGTCAAAAACTCAACAAATCTAGCATCTAGACACATAAACAAGTGAAGGGGAGGGAAGGCGTGCAGTAAGAAGTAAAAGACTGCGATGTGTGAGGACATCATGGTTTCACAGCGTTCACACTAATACGCCTCAGTCTCTGCTGACCTCCATGACACTGTGTTTCATACAAGTCCATCTATCTCCACTGATCTAATCACAACAACACAGCTATGACTAACTCCGTACATTGTCTCAGGAAAAAAAAACATCTTGCGAGGGTGGAAGGGCAGCGTTCTTTGTTTTCTGTGGGTGGATTATGAAACGACTCCATGGAGAGCAAGACAAATGTCTGCCATCAACCTACGACATAAGAATCATTTAAATGAGCTTCAACTCAGGGTTTTATTCACTTGATTTATCATAGAACGACAGCATTCAAAATGCTCCTTCTTACTTTGATTTGCTGACTCATGTGAATGTTTGTCTATTTCACTGAAACTCTGAATAAGTTTTATTTATAGTTTTGTTGTAGTAGTAGTATGGGTTAGGGCTGTTTAACCAATACTCTGGATTAAAAACACTCCAGTATTTGACAGGTGTATGTCCTACACTTAATAATATTGACAGTGATACTTGCTGATACTTGTTCATTTTAATTTCATGTTTCAATGTTCAAGTCCCTGCTGCTGGCTTTACCAAGGTTCATTCACGCTTTTAAAAAACAAATTTAAGACTTTTTAAGACTTTTTTAAGACCTGCACTGAGAACAATTAATACTAGTTTTTGCATAAGAAACGGTTAAAAATGAAAGGCATATAAAATTGGTCAGTACAGGTACCAGGGCTGATTTTTATAATTTGATAAACCGTTTATGAAATATCAAAATAGTTAAGGGAAAATAAATCTGGTCGTAAATGCTCAAATTTGATGATTTCTGGCTCATTTAATGCAGCCATTCTTTCAGTATGCCATACACGGATATTAATCAGAATCAGCAGCACATCTGCTGATATATAGCAGAGTTGCTGGAATATGCTTAACGATGTATTAAAAAGCAGAATAATGTTGAAAACATGTTAAAATAGGGGTGGACTGCAAAGATTTTTGAGTGGGCAAACTTGGTCCGGATGTTAGCAAACTGGACTAGTGTTTTACAGCAGTTCAGTGTATCTAACCACAGTGATCCAGAAGAAACAAAAGAGGGTCCCGGGGTCCTCCTCAAGAAAATGTGGAAAATCCACCAGTGAATTCCCTGAATTCTGATGAATATGCAACAACTTGTGGAGGTAGAGGTTTAAAATCCTACAAGATTTGCTAGAAAATAACAACTGGATAAGAACATGTCTTAGTCAAAGCACCTTCTAATATTTAAGACCTCTCACTGGTAAAATTCAGACTTTTCAAGGCCTTAAATTTCCAATGTGCAATTTAAGACAATGTAAGACTTTTCAAGGATCTGCAAGAACCCTGGTTCACATTCTGAGTGACACAATGAACCCCAAATAACAGGACTGTAGTCCACACTTTTTGTCAAATGACCACACGTCCACTCTACATCTCTGCAGCCGTTAGGGACAGAGCTGATGACTCCCTCCCCAGTGGGGTGGAAACACGGTGAGACAAAGCACTGGCTTCAATATGGGTGGACTATCACGGAGGAAGCATTGCCTGCTGGTGCCAACAGATGCACTGACAGTCTCACCCATGGTCTCACCGGACGACTGGAAGTCATGGCAGGGGGTGAATCTTCTTCTATTCCTTCCAGCAATGTGAGTATTCTCGCTACAATTTGCTGTCTTTCTCTCTGTTACGCTCCAACTCGTCAACCAGGCATGCGTCTTTCAAACTCTATAAACTCCAAAACTTAGAATAGAAACACACCCAAAATGCTGCTGGGATTGAAGTTACTCATGTCCGCCATCTTCTTGTGTAAAGTGGTAACAGCGCAGACCTCTGCCATTAGCCCCTTCTCCCAATAGTACAGAATCCTTCAAAAAATTCCTGAATCCAAACAGTGATCCGGATCAATCCCACGCCTTATGCCATTTCTGACATTCATGAAAATTTCATCAAAATCCGTCTACAACTTTCTGAGTGATGTTGCTAACAAACAAACAAATGAACAAACCCACCCGATCACATAACCTCCTTGGTGGAGGTAAATATAAGAAGAGCAGTATTTTTTGCAAACTATTGTAGAAAATATTGGGACTTGAGTTTCTACATGATGTATAGAGCATAAAATTGCTGCTTCTGCAAAAAAAAGCATTAAACTGGTATTTTGACACAGAAATATTGCATCTTCTATAAAAATTGCAGGAGGCCATATTGCTATTTTTACCTAAACTTTACCCAGACTTAGACAGAGTAGTTCATTTAAAAAATATAAAAATTTCCCAATAAATGGTTCAATATTACAACAAACTTGATGAATAAGAATCAGAAGATGAAAAAATCATTTCTCCTGGGTGAAGCTTTGGTTTAGTGAAGCTTACATTTTTCTTGAGTCACCAATAGAGATGCACCGATTGTGAAAATTACAGCAGATACTGATGGTAACAGAATGATTGAGCCAATGCAGATGTTTATTTTATTACTTCTTTTGGTGTGAGATAATTTTGCTCTCAGGTTTGACCGTGCAAACGGATCACGTCTAACTGGTCACTTTTTCTGTCCTGTGAAATAACTCTGATTTGATTTAGGAGCTAGATATACCTGATGACAGCAATAAATTCATGCCTGATGTTAAACCACTGTGATGCTTGTGACTCGCAGATTAGCTCACTATAGTTTTTTAGCAGCTCACCCACCACCGGTGAAGTGTAAACTTTCAACCTAATTTTTAATACCTTTTTATACAGCTGTAGATATTCCATTGGGGACTGTTTTCGTTTCTCTGCTATCTTCCCCAACATGTAGTGAATGAGCCACTCTTCTTCATCACTGTCACACTCACAGCGTGACGCACCCTGGAAACACTGGAGTGCCGTCTCCAGCATGGAGTCCTTCCTTTCTTCCATCTGAAACAACACAAACACACACAGAGAGTGACAAACACTCATGCACAGTGGAGACATCAGGAGGAATTTAGCTCCAGGTGACGGATCAATTACTATTCATTGAATTCACATGTGGAACGAGTTAAATAACAGGAAGTGACATCTGTTTAACTCTCACATGGCTCATATGACAGACAAGCAGACTTAACATAAACTGACTGGTAAACAGAAGAGCAACAACATAATCAGCACGTCAACGCGTCTCTCACCTGTTTCACCACCTCTGGAGGCAGCTCGCTCCGCCACTGCTTGAGCTGCCGTGAAGCAAATGAATGCAGCGCGTATGAAATGGTCCCATACTCGATCCACAGAGACAGGTTGGAGTTGTCTATGTCCAGAGCCCTCTTAAAGCAGTTCAGCACAGCCTGGGAGTGTTTCCATATAGGAACGTCACTTTTTAGTTCATTGGAGTTCAGCTTCTCTTGGATGCGGCTGGCTCGAGCTAAAGCCATACCTGCCCAGGAGTCAAACCTGGAGAGAGAGGCATACAATGTAAAGCCACTGTATTGATTTACAGATGTAGAATCATTAAAATGAATTGTAAACACAGATTCAATATTTTTGGTTTCTGAACAAATATATCCAAGCATGAAAAAAGAAACTGTTTCTTTAACTTGAACTAATGTGCTCGATTCTGGCCAACAATACTTGTTAAATGTTGGCTTGTTCTGAACACGTTGGGCATTAGGAACCACCACCGCCCCCCTTAAAAGAAAAGGAGGTGACCCAACCCAAAAACATTTTGAATCCACTCTACTTGATTAAATGGAAAACTTTGCGGTTTGGAACTCAAGTAGAACAAACAGCAGTGAACAAGCAGACAGACAGGACAAAGCAAAGATGTTTAAAAAGGCACATGATTACAGAACAACATGAATGCATACATCTTATTTTACTCAATTTTTCCCAAGACAGCATAAAAATTTGATGTTTTCTCTAAAATTTCCTCGTTATCTTGGGAAAACCAGCTTTAATATCAAAAAAAGGTAATAAATAGTTAGAAATGTAGTGAAATCTACTCCTCATCATGGGAAACCTCATAGATACAAGTCTGTATATACTGTATGTCCACTTAGGGCTTCCATACATAGATTATTGCCACATTTTTTTCCTGGCACACATTCCCAACCCATTGGAAAGATAATCACAACCCACTTTTGGGTCCCGACCCACCAGCTGAAAACCATTGGTCTGAAGTACTTTCACATGGGATAATCATTACCTGGGTACCTCTGATAATACACCCCGATGTCACTGTGTAGCGATGCACTCTCACAGGATAAGAGAAGTCTTTAATGTACTCAAATATACTGATATTTCTGACAGAAAATATGAAGGTGCTGCATGACAGCAGCAATGAAAACTTGCGCATTTTGAAGGTGGTATTGCCTTCATACATCCTTTACATACCATCAACCAGAGTTTACATTATATATTTTTGAATTATTCTCTACATTTTTAGAGTCTGTAGCAAGTTGTCTACGACCAATAAACTAGTGAACGGACTACTCTCACTCAAATTATGCATCAGGGTTGCATCTGTCACCTGTGTGTGTCTGCAGGTGATCACACAGAGAGGAAGAGGAAGAGACAAAGACAAGCAGTCTAGCATTCCTAATGGTATTGTATGAAAGCATGAGATGTCTCATGTAAATAGGAATCTCTCCTGTTATTTTTAACAGTTTTCCCATAGTTGATGCTTTTCTGCACTATGAATTTTGGATCATCACACACCACCAACAACAATCCTCCTTGCCCAGATCAGCTGTTGTAGTCTAATTACTGAATGACAAGTAACACATTTCAAGACACAAAATACACTTTGCATGAAATGTACTGCTAAACTATAGTGATATGTCAGGTAAAGAGAAGCTGTAGGAGGCAGAGCAGGAGGGCTGTGTATATTAAGAGACCAGTGGTGTGTGCATGTGCATTTGGACATTAATGCTTAAATTAAGCAAACTAAAGCCATTCCTTAACATAAGCTGAAATAAACGGAGAGAAAGGCAATATAATAATCAATTTGTGTCTGAAAATTATTGACAGTTTCCTTAGCAGCCTCAATCATTTCTTAATCAGGAAAAGGTGCAGAAGAAGCCAAAACTCAATTACAACCCTAAATTACTGAGATGCCGACTCGCACTGGATTAGTATTACCTGTGGACCTCTGTGTGCCTAACGTTAGAGGTGGCAATCTTTAGGCACCTCAGGATTCGATTCTGATTCATAGGGCTACAATTCGATTCTTAGTCGATTATTGATGCATTTTGATTTGCTTGTTTTTTTTTTTTGGTTGTTTTTTTTTAGACCTTCTGTTGTTCTCACTTTGTCAAACATAATAACATTACATTTGTGTTTAGAAAAAAAGAAATAATATTTCCACTATCCTCTAATGGGAGATGTGTGTAAACTGGAAATTTACAGCTGAACTAAACCAAAGGTAGCAGCAACTTTTCCTGTAACATATCTAAAACATAAAAATGTCCTTTTTCATGGATGAACAACTAGTAATCTAAATCTTACTGTTATGCACTGCGTGTCAGAGTTCCACCTTTATGTTCCTGCTATTCCACAGTATTAAATTTTAAAATCATTATCGATTATTGATTATCGGATATTTATATCGATTCAGAATCTTCCACCTCCACATCACGATGCATCTAAGAAATGACTTTTTCTCCCAGTTCTACTGAATATGGTGGGTTATTTTTGTTTACTCTGCAAATTAGAGACATGGTCAATTCACACGCGATTCAGAACAAATAAATCTTGCACAATTATGCAAACTACAAGAGGTCCCCAGGTAATAGCGCTGAATGATTTTTGAAAATAATCTAATTGCTAATGTTTTCCCCAAATATTGTGATTGCAATTTGAAATGCAATTATTCGTCTACTTTCTTTTATTCTTAAATTAGGGCTGAACAATTCTTTAGAAATATCGCATTCTGGTGATTTTGACTTGTATTGCCAATTGGATATGAACTGTAGCTTTGAAGGGGTTTTGTCATTCTCATTATATATATTAGAAAAAAGTAAAGAAAATAAGAAGTTGGGATTGTTTTTTTGGCTATTCTAAAAAAAAGTCACTTGAATGATCTTATGATATGTCACGCATAACATCTCTGCTGCAAAAGAAGTTTAAAACTGCTATTTTAAAGGGATACTTCAACATTTTGGCAAATTCGTCCATTGCCATAATTCCTATAGTCTTAGTAATAGGTTCGTTACCTTCAGTTGTCGGTGCAAGCTGTTTCTAGATCGCCGCTGCCGAGTTCGGACCTGCTGTGCCAACTCAATTCAAGAAGACGGTATTCCGGCTTTCCCTCATCAAACTCATCAAATACACAATCCAACAACTCCAAAACGCTCTCGAGGACAAGTTGTGACCTGCACATTCACCACGCTAGTAAATAATAACGTATAATTATGTAACATTATGACCAATGAAGCAAATACTTGAAACTATTTCTTGAGTAAACCACTGGGCGGAGTGACACAGTGCAGCAGCCATGTCTGGAGTGTAGTTCCGGCTTTGCATTTAGCTTTAAAACATCTCCGTCTCGTAATGTTCCATCATTATTTCATAGCGTAATGAATGTGCAGGTCACAACTTGTCCATGAGAGTGTTTTGGAGCTGTTGGATTGTGTCTTTGATGAGTTTGATGAGGGAAAGCCGGAATACCGTCTGCTTCCATTGAGTTGGCACAGCAGGTCCGAACTCGGCAGCGGCGATCTAGAAACAGCTTGCACCGACAACTGAAGGTAACGAACTTATTACTAAGACTATAGGAATTATGGCAATGGACGAATTTGCCAAAATGTTGAAGTATCCCTTTAACCCAAATTTCAGGTCAAAGGAATATTGCACCATTTGCGATTTGAAAATTGCAGCAGGCCATATTGCGATTAAATCTAATTTTCGATTAATTGCCTGGCCCTACCAGGTAATACTAATCCCATGCAAAGAGGGCATAAACCAGACTGTGAAGAGATGGCATCTCACTAGAGAAGTGCAGGTAAACTGGCATTTAACTACCCAGCCAGAGCAAAATGTTAACACATTCAGCACAAGCATAAGGACAATAATCTGCAAAGTGTACAGATGCCTGTGGAGCAAGCACTGCTAACGCTAACCACTTTAGCAGCCACACACATTCAGCAAATCAATTGGGCATTATTTACTTGCAGATTAATTCATGGCACAAAGTGCATTGACATTTCAGCAGTATTTAAAGTAATGTCAATTTTGTTGCTGAAATGAACTATTTAAAATAGGAATTAAATAGGTTACACACAATAAGGTTTTAGACAGTGTCAAGCCCTGAAAAATGAGCATTTTCTGTCATTCAGACTAGTCAATTAGACTGGATTGAAAAAATTATGTTTAACCAGAAGAGAAATTAGTCACTAGGGACATTCCTGACTTGCATCAGTATTGCTATTTTAATGAGAAATGAGCTACCTGTTGGGACACACGCATATGTCATGCATGTAGAATTTAATGGCTTTGGACTGCTCCTTGTTCTTGAAATGATAATCAGCCAGCAGATAGTAGATCTCATCAATTATAGGAGGAGCTGGAGGGCTGCCTTCAGGAAGGCTCGGAGCCTGAAAAAGATCAAAATTCAACATCTCTTTAATTATTATGATGATTATCTGTGAGAAACCTGCAGGCGAAGAACAACTTCAGCATGTCCGACTGGCTAATGAGCCTGAATGACCTTTTCTGTCATGCACTCAATGTAGGCTGCCACTTCATCCATACTGAGGGTGGGGGTGTCACTCGGTGGGGCTATGCCAGCAAACCTCCTCAGCAGATTGGCTAATTCAGCGGACACTGTGCTCGTCTTGTAGCTGTCAAACTCGGGGAGGGATTTTGGTTTGAAGTACTTGAACATGAAGAGGGCGTCACTCCACAGCAGCTCAACCTGAACAAACAGGAAACATCAGTGTCACAGGAAATCATCTTAAAGTGTAATACACAGTGCCAGAGCAGTCTGATGGTTTAGGTTCTCCTGGGGACTCTTCTCTAGCACTGTGGTAATGGATAATTAAAGTCAGAGTCACAGGGCTGTGGGAATGACACCCACCCTGTGGCCAAATACATGCATTACAAACACAAAAGTGCAGCAGCCTTATCCTCAAAGCCTCCCAGAGCCAAAAGTCACTCCAGTGGTCACATTCTTGCAATATTTTAGAGTTATGACAGTCTGGATGTAGTTTCCTGAGAAACTTTGTCACAAGTCTGTGCTGTCTGGATGGAACATTAAACAAACTGAAGCCTTGTTTAACATTTTCCTTTACAAGATTAGAAAAAAAAAACACCTCCAGTGACAGAAAAAGGACCATAATAAGCTTAACAACACAGCCAAATGCTGCAGATGTGTGGTTGATCTCAATGTGTTCCCATTTCTCACTCTGTAAATTAAAGCTATTATGCCATTAACACTACTTCACAGCCTCAGTTTATTTCAATGACAGCAGACACGTGTACCTGTCGAGCCAACAAAACAACATTAATGGATGAAGCAGATTTCAGAGGGTCAACGAGGACGCAGAAATGCGTCATCCGCAGTCTGCTCCTGTTCACTTATGTGGGTTTGCCAATACAGGTGAGAAATCCTTCCAATTAGTCAAAGCCTTGAGGCATTTTCACCACCTCTTCACTTTTTCACCGCCTCTTCATCACCATTTAGCTATTATCTAAATACCAGCTTAGCCACATATGGAGGGGTTTTGTGTCTCATAATTTTTAATTACATAATATGTTAATAATAGGCATAAGTTGGATAATTATTTTTCCAAGTAAGATAGATGATTACCATTGCATTACAAGAGTAAAGAAACAGTAATAGATTATTATTAATTTGAAAATCCCAACTACAAGAGACTGACCTGAGGAGAGGAGTGATCCTCCAGGTAGCGAGCCTTGCTCTTCTTGCTAGGATAGGCGTAAAGGCAGAAGAAACACTGCTCTAAGGCCATCTCCAACTCCTCTTTGTAGGGATGAGGCTCACCGCTGACTGAGGCTACAAACTCCTTTTCCAAAACTTTAACCTAGAGAGAAAAATAAAAGAAAGAAATGAATAGTCCACAAAAATTCATTTGGACACACTTGTAAATCAGCGTTATTTTTGGCAACAATTTTAAACTTAGCCTTAGTCTTTAGATTTAAAAGTTACAACGCTTTAGTCGTATTTTAGTCACTGCTAACCCTTATAGTTTTTGTCTAGTACAGTCAATGAAAACTCAAAAACATTTCAGTCCAATTACGCCAATAAAAAGTCCTTAAATTTAGTCTTAACTGTCAGTCACAACATTTAGGGCCAATCCCATTTTTTTCTTTCCCCTTGTCCCTCGAAACAAAGTGGTAAGAGGTAGGGGTGAAAACCTTGAGACGCCACTCGGTTGCTGTTCATCATCACGCATTGCCTACAAACAGCTGCATCATCAGGTGACAATAAAGCTTCGACCATCTCGTTCATACTATGGATCCCTGTGTTGATCTCCATTTATTTATACAGTTAATAGCCCTGGTTTACACATGTACATATTGAAAATACAAAAACTCTACCATCCCCAGTTGCTAAAAATCGAATATATGAGAAAACAAATCTGTTTTGTTTTTTATAATCATTATGCTGAAAATATTTTTACATTTATGTGCCTCCTTCGTAGTTCATTATGCCGTTTTGCAAGTAAATGCAGTGCATGTAGCCCTTAGCCCTAGCCCTTGATTCAAAAGAGAACTGGGACAACCCTTCACCTGACGTGAACGTTCAAAACTGAAGGAAAGGGCTAAGATAAGGGTAAGGGATGGAAATGGGACTGACACTTAGTCTCTTAAAACTAACTTAATCAGCCAAATTGTAAAATAAATATAAATGTTAAATACCCTGATTAGTGCACTATCAATACTTATTTAAGATGCACTGATGAAAATACGGACATAACTTTTATGCACAGTGGAGAGATATGGATTTTTAAAGTCTAACAGTCCAACAGTAACATTTAAGTACTGTTTTGGTCTCTTTGATGATAACTAAACCTACTTATAGCCTCACATAAGAGACTTACTTTTACTCCTTTTGATATTTGAATGCACAGCAGAGATGCACAATATTGGACTTGTCCCTATTTAAATATGCCAAAATTTACAAAAAAATTTCAGCAAATACCAATATGGATACCCAAATTTAGATGTAGTTCAGACCTAAAACCTCAGTCTTTGAAACACACAATTTAAAGTTCAAGAATGAACAAATTCAAAATTTTCAGCCCTGAAAACACGCTTTACAGAATGAGGCTACAACTGATGTAGATCTGCTGATCCAGCCTAAAACCCCAATAAATTATTTGTTTGTACGGCCAATACTGAAAGCTGATACTGGCAGATTTTTATAGTCAAAATATCAGTCGAGGACTCTGTTCAACAAAAACAGCACTCCATAAGGTGTATTTACCAAACTGTAAATTGACGTTTTGGTTTCATGGATGAATTTCTGATAATGAGGCAGAAAATATGTTAAAAGTGGCCGTCCTGGTTCTAGGTGCAAACTACTCAAAGTATTCTGGGATTGTTCACAGGGCGAACCAGGAAAATCACTTCTAAATGCTTTTCTCCCTAATTATGAGAAACTCATTGATGAAATCAAAACAACTGTTTAGTAAACACACCATATAGAGTGCCATTTTCAATCTTACATTTAAAAGAAGAAGTAAGCTGCAGAGATTTGCACATTGGGCAGTGAGTCTGGTCTTTCCCCGACCTGGAAATGCCTAGTGGGACTGCAACATTACACTGGGGAGAGTTGGCCGACTAACTCACAACCAACGCCAGAGAACAATTATGGTTCATCACAAGTAAGAAGCACAAACTTTAATGATGTTCAGCTACAGAAGGTCAGGTCTGCTTGTTACAAAAATAATTTGAATCTCTCTGTTTCACCTTAATGGTCTTGGAACAGATTTAACAACACTATTCAGGAGAGGAACTGCCCTACAGTAATGTTAAAACCTGTTCTAAGATTATTGATGTGAAACAGAGAAGCCTGAATTCTTTTTCTGTCAGCAGACCCTCCATAGGGATGAGTGTCCTTGGCTTCTTCTAGTTGTGTACTTTTGAATGAATCTTCTGTTGCCATCAGGGTAATCACTATTAAAAATTGTTAATTTCTTCTGCAATCTGTTAACTAAATGCCCCTTTGGTTTTGTATTTATACAGTGTTTTCTTTTAACTCCAACAGATCCTTTTTATTCTTTATTAATAGACCTGATTGTTCTTGGTCTATTCATCTGCCAGCCTAATATATATTAGTATCTATTTTAGGTCTTGCTTTGTATTTTAGGCCTCCACATACTGTATCTTTCCATGTCACTGTTTTTTTCCAGTGTTTTTTAAGGTACAAGCTGCTCCAAACCAATTTTCCCTTGAGAGATTAAAAAATGTAATTGGTTTTGTTTGGTCTGGTTTGGATTTGGATTGGATCAAAGGAAATCAAATCAAATCAAATTGAGGTGCAGCTGCAGTTCCCATTTCATTATGCAGCAGTCTTTGACAAAACATTCAGTGCTTAAATGGCAATGATAAACAAGTCGTGCCTTTAAGAGTGGCTCAATCATGACAGCCAAGAGCCAGCTGCAGTTATAAAAATGAAGAATTTCTCTGTATTTGTACATTGTTGCAAATATCTGTGGTAATATAAGACCTCAGTTTAAATATGCATATAGGTGCAAACAAAATTATGAAACCCCCATTGTAAATTTGGTTTATTGTTAACATTTGCAGACTTTCAACTGTTTGCAGCGAACAAATCAAACAGAAGCAAATGGAATAGCTCAACACGACAAACGCTTCAAGTGTTCCCCCCAAATCCAACTAAAAATACAACTTATAATGACACTATCCAGTCTCAAAATGAAACAGAATCCCTCACAACAGCTCAAATATGCAAAACCAGTGTTCAAGCTCACCTGATGCAACTTAACAAGGGCATCATTAGCGTCACCAGGTTTGCTTGAGCAGAACACATGAAATACCTGAACTGTGAGGGCTTTGTTGAGTGCTACATTTGACCGCATGTTAGAAAAATGGCAATGTCAAAAGAATGGTCCAGAAAGGTAAGAGAAGAGATCACTGCCCTTCACAAACAAGGAGCAGGATGCAAAAAGATAGCAAAGGCACTGAATGTTCCTGGAGACACTGTCGGAAGCATAGTTCACAAGTTCAGAGTTACAGGAACTGTGGCTATACTACCAGAACGGGGCAGAAAAAAAGAAACAAACAATGGCTGCTACCAGATATCTGAGAGGACAGGTTGTCAAAAACCCTCGAGTGACTGCAAAAGACCTCCAGAAAAACTTGGTGGCAACAGGGACTGAAGTTTCAGTGAGTACATCGAGGAACTGAACGTAGGCCAGAACTCCAAGACGTACACCTCTACTGACCCAAAAGCACATAAAGTCAGCTCCAATATGCTCAAAATCATAGAAATAAGCCACAGAGGTTCTGGGACTCTGTTCTGTGGAGCAAAGAAGCAAAACTGGAACTTTTTGGCACAGTGGTTTAGCAGTATGTCTGGAAGAAGCATGAAGCTGAAAAGAACACTGTTCCCACAGGTAAGCATGGTGGTTGCTTGGTGTTCCTCTGGGGCTGCTTTGCATCCTCTGGCACTGGAAACCTGCAGCGTGTGGAAGGCAAGATGGATTCATTGAAGTATCAGGAAATACCAGGAGGAAATGTCATGCTTTCTGTGAGAAACCGAAGCTTGGACCTTCACACAGGAAAATGATCCCAAGCATACCTCAAATTCCACCAAGGCTTGGTTGCAGAAGAAGTCCTTGAAGATTCTGCAATGGCCATCACAGTCACCTGACTTGAACCCTATAAAAAATCTCTTGTGGGATTTGAAGAAGGAGGCTGCAACATGCTGAACCAAGAATATGACTGAACTGGAGGCCATTGCACATGAGGAATGGGCTATGATTACTTAGGAATACTGCCAGCAGCTGTTGTCTGGACATGCATCTCATTTGCAGCAGGGTACTGTACTAGGTACTAAAGATGCTTGCCATGAAGGGGTTAAATGATTTTGAGACTGGAGAAATCATTATAAGTTGCATTTTCAGTTGAATATGGGGAAACAACTTGAAGTATTAGTTGTGTTCAGCTATTTCAGTCGCTTATGTTTGATTTGTCCATTGCAAAAAGAAGGTCTGTATATTTTCATAATAAACCTGATTTGCAATGGGAGTTGAATGATTTTGACTGCAACTGTATGAATATACTCATCATAGGAGAAGTCATTCATAAATCAATATAGACATTTTAGTGCAAAAATCTGCATACTGAAGCTTTGAAATAAAAAAACTACAGCAAATTTAAATGCACAAATACAAGCTGCACATTTACAAGTCACCTTAGCCAGAATACACCATTTTAAGGAAGAACTCCACAAACAAACTCACAAAGAACTTGAGGAGTAAACCATTTGAGTAGCAGCACAAGGAGCGACGTCCAAGATACTCATGGGCTGTGTTCAGAAGCATCAAGGAGGAGGGCAGCATGGGAGTGTCTGAGTCATCTGAAAGCGAGACTTGATAGGGTCACTTGGTTTAACAACTACCATGACATGAACACATAGAGAAAACTGAAGGCATGTAAACAAGGCGTCAACAAACCTTCATCGTCCCCGACGGACATGTGCTGTCGAAGCATACAGTCAAAAGCAGCCTCCTCGTGTTTGATGATGCGATACAGGATGATCCAAGGCAGGATGGAGAAGAAGTAAGGCTCCTTGGGATCATCAGATACGCTCATGCTTAGATCAATCAACTGAAAACACAGAGAAAACACATAAAAATATAATCTTACACATTATTTCAATTTTCTGTCATGTTTAACAACTTCCTAAAGAGAACCAGTGCTGTCCTTGGCGTCTTCTAACCTGAATAAGATTGTTTGCCAGTCGAGCCATGCTGGAGAAGTGCGGAACATTGCTTAGAAGTGCCAAGTCTTTGGTGAAGCAGACCTCGATGCCATCCAACAACTTTCCGATGGTCCTGACCCACTCCTCTTTACTTGGAGGAGAGTTGCTGGGACCAGAGTTGAGTTGCTGCAGGGATTCATTAAGAGCCAGCTCGCTGCACTCGAAACACTGCTGGTAGTCCTCAAGCTTCAACAGTGAGTTCTAGGGCAGAGAGTTAAGAGTAAGGTCCACCATCACACATTTCAAAAGACAGACAGATCAATACTTCTGAAGCATATCTAACCTGCAGCAGCATTAGCTGAGCAGGCCGCTCTGGTGCTGAGCTCACAAACTCCAGAGGTTTACTCCTGCTGCCGTAATGAAGAGTGGGCTGGAGCAGACGCACCACAGACTCATAGTCTGCAGATTCAAAGAGACGCTGGATCTCCTCCAAAGACTGACAACGCTCCAGAGACTTCAGCCTTTTGTCGATCTGCACATAGGGGATAGATGAACAGAAAATGCACACTCAAATACAAACTGAAGGGCAACGAGTGAATCACCTTCAGTTCAATTAAAAATCTACTATTTAGTATTACTTTTTGAAGTAAGTACTGGTACTGGTATTTTATGGTTTAGAATTGCAATCATGAAACATTAAGGGAATTTCATTATTGAAATGAACAATACCAATTTGTAGAGTAAAAGGGTTTCTGCACCAACCTCTTCCACAGATATTACTGCATCCATGCGTAGATTTGGCAGATTAATAGTGTAAAGTTTCCCTTCTGGGTTCTTTGGCTTGCTCTGCAGCAGGCCTACACAGAAATCATAGCTCTCCTGGGCAGACTCCATGTCTCCCTGACAAAGATAAGAGTGGCAGACTTAAAGGTCACATCTAGTTGTACTAAATTGACATGAGTCATCATCTGAAATCAAGCAAAAACATGTCATCTTTACCTGCAGGGCCAAGAACCGGGCTTTGAGCCAGTAGACTCGCACCATGACATCCACCCAGTCGTCCTCAAAGATGTCTTTCTGTGACGAACCTAGAGCTAAGATAAACAGATCACCCTGGAAGTGCTGCCCAGGGAATTCTGACTCAGCTGCATCGTTGCTGGGACCGATGCTGCTTCTTCTTGGCGACACTAGACAACAAAATTAAAAACGTACTATCACAAGACAAGCAATGAGATGTTGATTCCTACTGATGACTTTCAGAAATTTTTAAAATTCTGTACACAGCAGTGCCCCCTCTAGGCTTATCAGCCTAATTACTAAAAGGCAAAGCAACATTCATTGTATTTGGGTTGAGACGCTGTGTGTGGCATAATAACAAATACTGCAGCACCCCTCTGGGACACCACACTGTCATTTAATGTCACAATAAACAGATTTTTTTAGACTCCATCAGAGTTTAAGGAACACTCACCTGTTTTCCCTTTGTTGTGCAACCTCTGCTCCAACTGCAGCTCCATACATGCCAAGCTCATCGCCAACATTTCCTGTACGTGCAATAGTAAGTGATTAGAGGGCAAATTGGGTTCAAATAAAAGGTCCATCATGGGGAAGAACTAGAAAAATATGCATTAAGTCAGAACACTGACAAAATGCATGACAAAAATGAACAATGAGAGAGCTGGGAGTACAGATCAAACAGCTTCCCACATTTGTGAGCACTCTCCTTCTACTTGTACATCATTTTTCTGCTTTAACATGCATTTCTGCAGCCTGGAGGAGAACACTGTTTTATACAAACACAATGGTACTACATGTGACTGTTTTCCTTGCAGACAGTTCTTCTCTCTGCTCACTCACGTTATAGTTTTTATTTTTATCAGTCAGTGGGCCGGCACAATCACATTGTCTCCATGAATATGATTGGCTACAGATGTAGTGCTCCTTTCTTATAATTGTATCTTAAGACTGCATAGAAGAAAAGCTCTACTTCACTTCCCGCTTGCTGAAAACCAGTGTAATAAATAAGCTGGTTTTGAAGGATTTAACTACCTCCAGAGTACAACATTAAAATTTCATATCACAATCATAGTTTTCTAAAATATCATGGTTATCAGTGTTATCATCATGGTAATGTTATAATTCACTACAAATGTTTTAGAGTACTAATTCATCTCTTAAAATTTATTTTTTTAAGTTTTACGTTGAAAGAACAATTCAAATCATTCACAGCAAAAAGCACTATGCACTTTTTGTTTGTATAAACATCAGAATAAGGCATATTAAAAGTAAAGATTAAACCTCATGAAATGTTAATAAACAAAGGTACTTTGTTAATAAAGTTTGTCCAAATATTTTGATATCATTTTGACACCATATGTTTTGAACCCTTGGTTCTGAACTGTTGTGTCCCAAAATAGGAAGCCATTTTCAGTGTATTATGTCTGTCTGAAAAAAAATGTACTAAAAAGTCCTTGATATGCTTTTATTTAGAAGGATGTGTCTATGTCTTTGTGTTATCACCTTTTTTCCACTTCAAGCCCAAACTGCCTCACTTTTCATTAAAAAAATCAGTGGTTATGGGGAGCAGGTGGCCTAATGGTTAAAGGCACTCCCCATGTACGCGGGCGGCCCGGGTTCGAATCCGGCCTGAGGCCCCTTACCGCATGTCTCCACTGTCCTCCCCTATATAGCACAAAAATGCCCAAAAATAAATCTAAAAAAAAAAAAAAAAAAAGCGGTGGTTATAATTGAAAACTTTCAGGAATTTGAGTCACAACTGGTCAGTAAGACGGTGGTGGTGGGTCCTGACTCTAAGCCATTTGAGAAACTGCTTTACACAACACAATTTCTGATGTACTTACTTTTGAAAGGACAGAACAATAAATGCAATACAAGAATAAAAACTGATATACAAGTCATATTTTCAACTCAAAGCTTCTTATCCATCTGTGTTCTTCTAACTACAGCTATAAATACTTTTATAGTGTTTTTTGGAAAGAAAAAAACAACAATTTTTTTAACAAAAGTGCAATAAGCCAAGTAGAATTTGAGTAAAAAATTTACAAAGATCAGGATTTCCAACCTTGCAAGGCATCTTGATTGGCCAGACTCCATGTCTGTCATCAGGCAGATACATTCTGCAAAGCTCAAAAAACTGAAACAACTGTGATGATCTTAAAACTGACCTGTCGGATCAGCGTCATTTGGGGAGAACGAGGCGGTATCTAAAGGTGTGGTTTAGTCACACACTGCAAGTTGACAGCAATGTCTGGGATGTAGATATAGTATACAACAGTTTTATCAGAACTGGACCATATTTATTTCTCAAAAGACGAGAAAAGAACCGTACTGAAAGCTTTTCATGGCAGAAACAGTGCTTTTATCTCTTCTCCCTAGCTGCATCTGCATGAGCCTGCAATAGCTACATGGGGTTTAGTTGTATTGCGAGCTGATAGCAATGACTTCCATGGGTGATGCTATTAGCTTGGATCAAACTTCAGTGGCAGTTTTATCACATCATGAAAGCATGTCTTTAGTAAAAGACCTCAGCATAAGTTTGATTCACCGACTAGCTCCACCGTTGGTAAACTACAGCAGCGCCTGCCTGCCAGAAGTGAGCATGCCGACTTCCTTATTTTGTCTTGTCGCTCTAATTGGTCCATAGTAAATGTGACGGACAGAACATTATTCCAATCACCCTCCAAGAATTCTTTGAACCTTCCCTAACACCGCAATCTGAGCATTTGAGGAACAGCAAAAGCCAGTGAGTGCATAGCTCTCCCACATGCTGAGGTTTATCAATTTTCAAGGCGACATTTGAAGGTACCTGTTGTGTTGCAGAAGAGAGAAGAAGAAATAGACAGCGATGTCCATTATCCCTAAAAGCCTTTAAGTGCCTGGGTGACCTGTGTGCTTTTTATTTAAATCCCCTTCTGTCAACAAACCCACATAGCAAGCTGTCTGGACATTATTTACCATGAAATTAAAGCACAGTTATCGGTAATGGTTTTAACGATCATTAAAATTTGAATGGTTTGAAAGCCATAGAGAAATTTTATCACGATTAATATTTAAAACAAAACTATAATCGTTTTACCCTAGAGAAATGGCTGTGCATATGTTAGAGGTATTTTAAATTAGTAACGGCATTTAAACTGACCCATCAAATACCAACAAGCTTAATTGGTTCAAGTACAAAGTTCAAGTTATCAAGAAATGAAGCAGCAGCCGACTTGTCTTTACCCGGATGTGTTGGTTGCTGCATTCTCGAAGAAGAGGATTAGGAAGACCACAGCTGTGCTTCCTCCAGTTCTGATAAACCTCCAGGACCACAGCAGTCAGCCCCCGAGGCCACTCTTCCAGGAACTTCTGACCCACTGCCTTCAGATAGCGCATCATCAGGTCTAGTATGCCTCCATTGGTCATATTATTGAGCAGGAAGTTGTGGACATCCTGTTGTTCTGCAGAAGGGAACCACAGTATTTTTTTACTAAGAGAGAAATACAACACAGCAGTGTACTGTACATATATACACATTTCAACTACGCTCTACACACCAGATTCCATGTATACAACTGAGTTGGCAGCCAAACCGCTCCCATGCAGTGGCTGTAAGTCCTCCTTCCCATCACACTGTGGCTCCAGATTACTCAAACTCTCATCATCATTATCTGGATCGAATTTCCTCAGCCTGAAACAACCCAACAAAAGCACTGTTTTAGTCACAGACCTACAAAAACCAATGCATTTCTGTATCATTTGTGAGGTTTAGTAAAAGCCACCTGGATGGTAGGTATTTGTAAAGTAGCTCCTGAAAATCAATCTTCTCCTCCTTCTTGCATTTTGTGTTCCGAACACGTGCAGAGCGGCGCTTGGCTGTTTCCACATTATCTTCTGACGCACGTTTCCTCTTTGGAGCTTTTTTTACTTTGTCTGACAGCGACATGTCCATTGTTGTAGCTGTCAAAACACAGTAGAATAAAAACTTAATGAACATGAGCTACCACAGCTACATGAACAGTTTAAAAAATTTATTGAAATTTATTCATTGGAAAGCCCCTTGAGATGCAGAATCTCGTTTTCAAGGGGGACCGAGAACATGTAACATCTCACAAAAAATACAACAGAGTACAAAACACAGAACAGCCACTACTGACAAACACAACAAGACAATTATGCTCGCAACCCCCCACCCCCCTACATCTGAGTCAAAATACACATATATACATTTACATACAATCATCTATATAGTTATATATACATATACATACATGTATACATAATACATATATACATACACAGTCATGCACATACATATAACCATAACATAAACACACATATACATATTTAACATATATATACATCCATGTATTCATATTTATATATATAGTTATTTAAGATATATCTATAGTTGTTTCACTGTGTTGAGAAAACATTGCCATTAAAAACACTGACAGTCAGTTTTCAAGTATGTGAATAAAGTCATTTTTAAAGGAGCCTAAGGTGGTAAGTGACCTCAGTGTTGGAGGCAGATGGTTCCAGTCTGAGGGAGATTTAAAGCAGAGGGACCTCCAACCAACCTCTTTACAGATGGAATGAACAGTAAAAGTTAAATACTGAGAGTGTCGCAATGGATAGTTGAAGTAAATTGAACAAAACATTTCAAATATGTGGATAAGTTAAAATAAATACATTTAAAAATAAATTGAAACCAGTGATACTGTCGTCTTTTTTCAGGCTGTAACCAGTTAAGTTAATCATAAAGTTCACAATGATGAGTTCTATATGGACATTTTAATATGAATCTACACAAAGTATTAAACAAAACATTCAGTGATTTAAGATGTGTATTACATGTGTTTTGATAAACTACATCTGCATAGTCAATTATAGGTAGAATAAGCTGAGAAATTATCTTCTTTCTTACTTGTTGTGTGAAACAATTCAAAGATCTATAGAGAGGCATTAAGCAAGAATATGTACGTTTTATTATGTAATCAATATGTGGTTTGAAATTTAATTCAGGGTCCAGCCACATTCCCAGATATTTGACAGAGGTCTCCTTTGTCATTGGGGAACCACTGTCAAAGTGTATATTTAAGTCTGCAGATTGGAGAGGACGAGTGCCAAAGAGCATACAAAAAGTTTTCTTGATATTAAATTTCAGGAGGTTATTTCTAAGCCAGTTTTGAACTGAGTTGAAATCTACCTGTAATTTGTTCTGAAGCTGAGATAAGTTGGAGCCTGAAAAATAGAGAACAGTATCATCTGCATATAGCTGAACTTGACAATTTGTACACACTTGAGGGAGATCATTAATAAAAATAGAAAATAAAAGAGGGCCAAGAGTAGAGCCCTGTGGCACACCTTTTTCGATAATACATTGACCAGACTTTGCATCTTTGAAAACCACAAATTGACGTCTGTTATGGAGATAAGCATTGAACCACAGAAGAGCATTTCTACTGAGCCCTATTGCTTTGAGTTTGTCCAATAGTAAGTAGTGGTCTACCATATCAAAGGCCTTTGAAAGGTTAAGAAATATGGCACCTGTACATTGGTTTTGGTCAGAGGAAGAGAACACATCATTGGTAAATTTAACTAAGGCTGTTGTAGTAGAGTATCCAGAACGAAACCCTGATTGATAAGGTGATAGGATGTTAAAATAATTGAGATATTCATATAATTGTTGAAAAATTATTTTTTAAAATATTTTATTAACTGTACAGATTATAGAAATCGGGTGGTAATTGCTTAAATCAGTGTTATCTCCTCCCTTGAATATCAGAGTTACTCTTGCTGTTTTCCAAATTAGCGGAATGGAACTGGTATCTAAGGACATACTGTACAAGTCAGATAATGGGTATATTAAAATGCTGGATCCAAGCTAGAGAAATTTGGCTTCCAAGCCATCTGGGCCAGCACTACTATTTTTAAGTTCAGAGATAGCTTGAAGTACATCAGATGGCTGAATTCTAGTAAAGGAGAATGATGCTTCAGTTTGATTTAAAGAACTTGAAGAAGTTAAATAATCAGAGTGCATGGCACTGCTAATAAGAGAAAAATGTGTGTTAAAGGCCTCAGCAATCATAAGAGGATCTGAAATAGGATTGTCATTGAGAAGCACACGATCAGTAGAATCATTATTTGATTTGTTGAGAAGCTGATCTAGATGTTTCCAAAACTGTTTGGGATTATTCCAATTCTGAGCAAAGGCTTCATTGTAGTAGTTAGAGCTTGCATTCCGTGTTTGTGTTTTGCAGTGGTTCCTCAGGCGCCTGTATTCTTCCCAATCAGAGGGATCATTGGATTCATCATGTTTTTCCCAGGCTTGATCCCGTTTTTTAAATAAGCTAATTAGATCAGGACTAATCCATGGGAGATGTCTACCCTTTACAAGAATTGTTTTAAATGGAGCATGTTTGTTAATTACATTGGAAACTTCAGAGTAGAAAAAGTCCCATGCATTGTCCACATCAGGAATCAAGTGAAATCTAGCCCAATTGATTTTAGCCAGGTCATTTATAAATTGTTCAATATTAATATTTTTACTTTGTCTGACTTTTATGTATTTGGGTGGGAGTCGAGGCGTTTTGATTTTCCACACACAGAAGATGATTGAATAAAAAAAATAAAGAGTATCTGTCAATAATTAGCTAACTTCTTTTAAGAACCACTGACCTGCAGGGGTAGCAGAAGGGGTGACCTCCTCTGTGGTCTGGGCGGGGGTAACTTGAGGCTGAACTACAGGTGGGGGCAGCGGTGGGGGCGGCGGTGGGGGCTCAGCGACGGCCGTCGGTGGCAGAGATGAACTGGGGCTACTGCTCATCACAACTGTCTGGCACACACTGACTGGGCTACTGGGCTGGGGAAGGTTCTGGAGGAAGTTTTGGTCACGATACTCAGACAGGTCTATTCTACGGCCAAGGCTGGGGCGAGGGGGCTCACATGTGGTCTGATGTTTGTACATCGCAATAAGGCTTTCGCCCACATTCTTCCATCTGCAATACAAAGACACCAACAGCTTTAAATGACTTAATAAAGAGATACCACACTTAAAGATGTAGTTAATACAACAAGTCAGAGCTCTAAGTGTTAACAAAATTCAGCACACCAAATAATTACTTCAGTATCAGTGGATTTTTACCCAGAATTTTCTTCAAATTACTTCATTTTCAAGCTTTTGAAAAAAGATTTGCATGTACAATGCTATGCAGAACTGTAAGGCATGTTTGGACCAAAAATTGAGGCTGAAGTAAGGCAGAGATGTGGAAAGTTAGCCACCAGAAGGCATCAAGTGGGAGGGAGGAGTGGCACTACCCCAGTCGTGCTCTGGATGTCCTTGCATATTACCAGAGACATGGGAAAATTTATGGGAAAAAGTAGCAATGTCCACACCTTTAGGGTGGAGGACTAAGCACAGTCTAGGGCTCTTGTTCCTAGCCTGGGAACTTGGACCCCCTAAGGGTCAGGGGTGCCAAAAATCTTAGGAATTGGTCTGCTCTGAGGTTGTCAAAATAAGATTTGCACATACTAAGTTGAATCATAAAAAAACCTTCAACAGTTTACAGAATGGTCTTTTTTGGAAGAAAAACATGTGTAGAGCCATTTTGTTAGGGTTTTATCAATGAAGTAATTAAATGGAAGTTGATTTTTGCCAAAAATATGTTGAAAGGTTTCTTGATGTGGATCTTGGGGGCTCAGCTTCTCTTCAATACAAGTAGAAGCTCCAAGGAAAAATGGCTGGGAACTGCTTGTCTAGGGTACCATCCAGGCGGGTAGTAGGGTTGCCATGAGCTCCTGGTCAGCCTGTGGAGGTCCCAAGAGCCTGAAAG
Organism: Cheilinus undulatus; assembly: GCF_018320785.1. NCBI lineage: Eukaryota > Metazoa > Chordata > Actinopteri > Labriformes > Labridae > Cheilinus > Cheilinus undulatus. Next base: position 6,430,970 of record NC_054869.1, read on the forward strand.
CTGCTGGTGGTCTCCATGTATATTACCAGGTGTTAAAAGGCCAGGACAATGGCCTGGACGTGCTGACACTTACTCCCCTGTAGTTATTTGCGATTCATTACATTCCTAATATCCCCAACCTGGCACGCCAGATGGGTTTGTTTCACACATCCATCTGGAAAACCTTCAATAGATGGCGTTTGGGAAAAGGCAGAGCCTTTGAAAAAAAAAAACTTTGAGGGTGATTGGATGAACGTTCTGTCACATCTTTGCGGGCCAATCAGAGTAACAAAACACGCAACGTGCTGTCATTTTTGAAAAGAAAACAACTCACCGCTGTTCTTCGTTCTTCTTTTAATGAAGAAATGCCATCAAGCTCTGATCAAACTGGCACTTTAGCAACATACACGCTAATGTCTGCCATAGATGCACTGGCCCCTTTTCGCTGCTTGCATACGTCATGACTCTTCCGCGCCCGAAAGTACTGCCTGTCATTGCTGATTGGTCCTGTCACTTTCTAACCGGGCCCAAACGGTTCAGATGGGAGCTTTGCAAGATGGATTTGCCAGTAAGAAACACAGAAACGGGCGAACCCATCTGCTTTGCAAGGTTATAATATCCCAATATAGCCCTAAAAATATATATTTTTTTATCCCTAGAGAGATTGATAAAACATAGCTGAATGTTTAATATTATCCTTACTAACTTGATATTTGAATTGGGTATCTGATTCAAACCGCACTTCCCAGAAAGAAAAATCTTCAAAGGGACAGCACTTACGAGAGGCAGTGGATTGGCTGAACCAGAATGAGGTCAGGTTTTGGTTCACACTGAGAGAGTGCCTGCCTGCGCCTTCGTATCTCCATGGCCTCTTCCACAATAGAGTCCCACTCTTCCTTCTCCACTTCCACATAGTGAATAGACATATCACTGCAATAGAAAGCAGCACAGAGGTTCATCAGTGATGTGAAATTTTAGAGTTAAAGACAGATTAACTTGTAAAGTGAGGGGGCTTCATCACCATTTTGTAAACATCTGCATGGTGTCCCTCTTCAGACAGGGCTGCTCCTTAAAGATTTTCTCCTTTAACACCAGACCTTTAGTGTAACAGTGATCCCTCTCTAGAGCTTTGGCGATGAAGTACAGACAGCCTGGAAAAATGTATGTACATGACAGTTAATGATCCTTCAATACTTGAGCTCCTGCTCTTTAAACGAGAGGTATATAGCGCACAGAGTTTATGATGATGTATTACATACAGGTGTAGTCACTGAGCGTGTAGAGGATAGTTATGAGATTGTCCAGGCAGGGCCAGTGGTCTGGGTTACAGTTCAATCCTTCCTCAAAGGCATGTCGAGCCAGAGGAATACGCACAAGTCGCACAGCCACCTGACCGATTTTGTACCACATGTTGACGTCAGTGGAATCCAACATTACTGCCTAAAAAAGAAGAAAGCAGAACATACAGCATGTAATGAACACTTATTGCAGCTGTACTTGTCCAATGGAAAAAGGACACTGCTCCACAAAGAAGTACAATGCTAGGAGAGAAAATAAACTGGCAGTTTTTTTATATATTCATTTTTTTAAACTTTTTATATATTCATTTTGAAAGGAAAATCAAAAATTGACATTTTATCATAAGCACACGTTTGAAAGTTTTATTGTTTTACCTCCAAATAAAACTCCATAGCAGTTTCCAGGTCGTCCCGAGATGCAGACATACTAGCCAAGTTTTTAAAGGTGGAATATTTCAGCATCAGTCCGGGATGCTTGAGACCCACTCTCTGATCGTCTGAGGGCATAGCCTAAAATATTACAGGATACATCAAATTTTTATGTGAGCATAAATTCTTGTCCTGTTTGTGGGCAACATTTGTGCTCTCAAAAGGATGGATTTAAAGTACATATCCTAAAATTTTTATTATTTTGTAAAACCAAATTTCTACACTTTAAACTTTAAGGCACGACTGCTGGCACAGCAATGCAGAAATAAATAGAGAAATGGCACCTCTGTTACTATGCACAAAAAACGCCAAGCAGGATACTTTCTTAACTATACAACAAAAGATTAAAAAAACCCTCATTTTATAACCAGGAGCCAAAAAAGTAACCTGACACAACAGATGGGTTTGTTTTACACATCTATCCGGTAAACCTCTGATACACAGTGTTTGGGAATATAATATAATATGTGATTATATATGTTACAATAATATGTGATTATTCTTGGGTAATTTTATGTATTTTAAGACAAATTCAAGCAATAAATAATTCCATAAATGATATGTATTGAAAACATTTTAATTATTTCCGAAGCAATTAATCCATAGTAGCATGAATCTGAATAAGCTGTAAAGGACGTGACTGGGGTGGGGGAGGTGAGGCCGGCTACCAGCTGATTGCAGCTGGGGTATGACTTTCATGAAGTAACGCTAGGCTTCAAAGTGTTAGACAGAACGAGCAAATTATTTTTGCTTGTATTGCAAATGTGATGCATGTGATTTTTTTAAACCATTACAAAAAAATTGACACTTGAATGTTTGCATAATGTGCATAAAATATCTGCCGCTGCAAAATATTGATTAATTAAACCAGTATTTTGACACATTTCAAATTAAAGAAATATTGCAACTGCTGCGATTTGAAAATTGCAGCAGGCCATTTATGCCATTTAATCTAAGTTGCAATTAATTGCCCAGTCCTAATCCCTAGTCTAAGAGTTAACTCTAATTGCTTTGTCTTTAACTCATAAATTACAGTCATACTGGTGGAACTATGAATGCATTTAACATAATCTCTTTGTTATCAAGACAAGTGGAATAACTATACTTCCCTGCCATGTCTGGATATCATGATCTGAATTATCTGACTGCTCAGGTCAACCAGATGACAAGGACTTTTTGACGATCTCTGTGTGAATTATTTCAGTGATATTTTTACCTCTTTGAGCAGAGGGGTTTTGAGGAGCTCATGATAGGCTTTGGCAGACTCCTCAAACCTGTCATGCTTTTGCAGGTCCAAAGCCTTGTGATACAAAGCAAATGCCTCAGCTTCCTGTAGACAGAAACAAATCAGACCACTTGGTTAGATCTAAAAAGGAAGATATCCAAATCAGATGCCAGATAATAGCTGATTCATCTATGAATAGTTTGTACCTGAGCTTCCTTTGTTTGACTCTTGCTACTTCTAAGAGGATCATGAGACTCGTCTGCAGCTGCAGAGGCAGCATTTAGTGCTGCAATGCGAATCTAGACAAAAAAACACAAAAGAAAGACACATTTGAGCGTGAAATCTGCCAAATAAGGGGGTGTCATGATTCAAAACAGCAATCACTGATGTATTTAAAACAAATGAAGCCTTACCATGTTTCTGTGAAATGTGTTCAAGGTTTGAAGCTTTTGGATGAAGCTACAGAAATAAACAGAGATAAGGAGAAGTCAGAGATATAGCAGGCAAGACAGAAATTTGGGAAAATCATGTCACGTTGCAAAATCACTGGTGGGAACAAAATGTTTATCCATCACTAGTCTCGCTTTTGCAAGCCTGACATTCACATATTTGCCAGTCTATTGCCAAGTCTTCATAGTCTATCTCTATTATTCCTCTACCAAACTGCTATGTGTAAGGAGAAATAAACCCTGACACGACAAGAGCTGCAAGGCGTAGTCAGACAGTATCACTTGGCACAAGTGCCACCCGAGACAGGCTATGGACAGAGGAGCTAACCTCCCCAACTGCCATCCTGTATTTATTCCAGTTAGCTTAGCTCAATACTGATATACTATCTCCCGAGTAGGATTAGAGCTTTGTAGTAATATAAAACAACAATTCCTGCCCACAGGTGGGGAATATATCTCCGCACAGGGCTAGCAACCTAAACTACCTAGCTTACGTCTCATATTTCTTCAACTAGCTAGCTGAATTTAGCAGACACATTGTATGAGCTAACGTTAGCCTATGTTTCTCTGGGTCCCCACCAGCAGTGTCAAAGCTGGTCAACTTACCGTCTATTTTCCTTTTAACGTCAGTCGTTAACATGATATTACTGCAGACGGACATGCCATTCCCACAAACGAACCGGTCATAATTGGACAAGAAGCACAGAACAAGTCTGAAACTTCATTTATTCCCCCATCCTTTGTTGTTGTTAACGTTACGGCCGTTTGCGTCACAGACTGACATTTGCTACCCGCCAATAAGTAAAGTGGTCGCTCATTGGTTAATATCCTGTGGGTGTATTCGTAGGACCAATGGCATGTTAGAATACAGGTGGATGCTAACTATAAACACTAAGTAGCAGAAAGTCGTTTATCATGAGGTTATAGAAGATGCCGTTGATTTTCTCAATAAATTAAACCAATATTTATGTATCTGTTTCATTATTAGAAGTGTAAAACTCTTAAAATTCGCTTTGGAAAAACTCAAGAAAAATATTCTTCAAACTTTTCAAGATGGTGTTTCAAATAAAATATTTCTTTACAGAATGCAATAAGTTGCAAATCAAATAAAGCCATATTTTATTAACAATACAACATAAGCAACATGTCAGAAGTTGAGACAGTTAACCATTTCATGAAAATTTTGATTTTGATAGCAACAACACATCCCAAAAAAGAAAGGACAGGGCCACATTTACCTTTGTGTAGCATCCTCTCTTCATTTAACAACAGCCTGTAAATGTCTGGGATGTGAGAGGATGAGTTGCCGGGGTTTTGGGAGAGGAGTGTTGTCCCATTATTGTCTGGTGTAAAGTTCTAGATGCTCAAAGGGTCTGGGTTTTCTTTGCTGTTTTTTTTATTTTAACAGGCTCCATATCTTCCCTATTGGTGAAAGGTCTGGACTGCAGGCAGGCCAGCTCAGCACCCGGACTCTTCTACTGTGAAGCCATGCTGTTGTGATGGATGTGGCTTAGCATTGTCCTGCTGAAATATGCAAGGCCTTCCTTGAGAAAGACGTCTTGATGGGAGAGTATGTTGCTCTAAAACCTTCATCTGCTTTTCAGCATTGATAGTTCCTTTCCAGATGTGTAAGCTGCACAGTTATAGGCACTAATACAACCCCATCCCATCAGAGAACTGTGCACTGATAACAAGCTGGTCCTTCTCCCCCTGAATCCACAGGACACAGCGTCCGTGGTTTCCAAGATGAATTCCAATTTTTGATTAATCTGGCCACAGAACAGTTTTCCACTTTGCCTCGGTACATTTTGAGTGAGCTTTGGCCCAGATAAGACAGTGCTGTTTCTGGATCGTGTTCACTTAAAGCGTATTCTTTAAATGATACAGCTTTGACTTACATTTGTGGATGACGCAGCCGACAGACAGTGATTTCTGAAAATTCTCCAAGCATCCAATTCTGACCTCCAGCTTTGTCCCTTGTCCACAGATTTCTCCAGGTTCTCTGAATCTTTTGACGATATTACAACTGTAGATTGAAGGATATTTAAAGTCTTTGCAATTTTACAGTGAGGAACATTTTTCTCTCTTGGGGTTGTAAAAAGCTGTTCTTTCCTGTTAGCCAGCCCTGGTGAAATAAGATTATGCATAAATCAGTATGAATGATATGTTTTTATTTACCATCTTCTGTAAATTGACAGGTTTGTTTAACTTACAACCTTGTCAGCAATCATCATAACAACTTAACAAACTCTGCCAAACAAGTGTGGTGTAAACATCGATGTGAAAGTCAATAACATATCACAAACAGAAATGCAGATTGCAGAAACTAAGTCACTGTATGACTTCATACTGACATAAATTAAATATTATATTTTATTTTTATTATTTTTTTATTTCTAATATTTTTTTATCTTATTTTTTTTATCTAACAATCAGATTTATTTCATTATACATTGACTGTGTGGTATTATTTAATATTCAAATTTATGTTATGTGTAAAAATTTAATGTATTTAATTTTTTATTTTTTACACTGCTTTGGCAGTAAATTGAAATTGAAAATAGGTAAAAATGTAATCAGTGGTTCCAAAACTTTCTCTGTCGGGCCCCCCTTTGGCAGATGAAAATATTCTTCATTTCCTAAATATAATCCACCCCCCCCCACCACCCCCTTCTGCACCTTTCAGAAAATGTGTGTTGAAACAAAGCGGCAACCTGTGCAAAAAATTGCAAAACCGCGACTGTCCACTTGAGGCTGGCTGCAGGAACACCAGATGTCCCGTCTGCACATATGTTAAACAGCCAGATTTGACACTAGAAATAAACTGGTTTACAGCCTGGTTCAAAACACCAAACGTGTCTCATTAGCTAGTGTCTTATTGTGCTCCCACTGTACAGGGGGTGATTTTTTTTGTACCACTATCGTTTGGCTTATATTTAGGATAAACCTCACTTCACAGTGATTGGCGCGTCTCATTTGATAGACAGATAGCTCGGCAGGCAGAGGCTCCGTTCCTGTCAACCGGAATGCTAGCTAGCAGGCTGACAGGAAGTCGCGCTTAGTGGGCGGGCCGTTAGGTTGATCCAAAGTTCGGTTGAGACTGCAATTTCAATATGGAAGCATCCACGGATTGGCTTCAAAAGCCGTTTTACTCCGTCTATTGTAAGCAGACGACTGACGTCACACAGGGTTTGTCCAATTCTTTCTACAGTCTATGGTTGAAACAAGCTGTACTCAGATTTTCCCCCAATGATGTCATGTGGGGAGTTAGCCCCGCCCCCAGGTTGGGTTGGCCCTCCCCACTTGGAAGAAAGTTCTGCCCTCCTCTCCTGATCCTCCTTTCAGTTGAGATGCTGAGGTAGCTCAGCGGGTTACCCTGCTGGCTTTGGTCTGGGAGATTGAGGGTTTAAAACCAATCAGCTCCTTAATTTTGTATAAAAGCATCTGTAACAATCAGGAGTGCCACATCCATTTCCTCAGAGGGGTGTGGTCATGTGTGAATTAAAAAAAAATGAATAAAATTGTTACGAAAAGATGAAGCTTAATGATCTCCAGTCAGTAACACATACCTGCCTTTACCATTGTGAAAATATTTAGGTGAATCAAAGTCACCATTTGGGCTGAACGAGTCTGAAAAAATCTAATCATGATTATTTTGACTAAAATTGCACGTTTGATATGCACTGTTTTATCAAAGAGAATGGACATTTTTGTGTCATTCTTGTTATAATTCAGAAAAACACACAAAAATATGGGAAAGCAGGATTTTTGCAAACTATTCTGAAAGAATGACACCTGAATGTTTGCATGATGTTTAGACCAGGGGTCATCAAGTACATATGTACAAGGGCCAGTTTATGTCTAAACTGACTCTGTGAGGGCCGGTGTATTAAATGAATTAATTAAATAATCATTTTTGTCTGAATAATTGTATTTTCTTTGAAACATACCTTACGAACTCAGTCCCTTTTCACACATTTTAATCCTTATACTGCAGCAAGCCACAAGGGGGCGATTGAGATATTTAAGCTACATATTTCTGGAGCAACCATGTAGTTTGATCATAGACTGTAGAAAGAATTGGACAAACCCTGTGTGACGTCAGTCGTCTGCTTACAACAGGCGGACTTAAACGGCTCTTGAAGCCAATCTGTGGAGACTTCCATGTTGAAATCGCGGTCTCAACCAAACTTTGGATCAACCTAATGGCCCACCCACTAAGTGTGACTTCCTGTCAGCCTGCTAGCTCACATTCTAGTCGACAGAAACAGAGCCTCTGCCTGCCGAGCTATCTGTCAATCAAATGAGACGTGCCGATCAGCTTTCCTAAATATAATCAAAACAATCGTGGTACAAAAAAAAAAAAAAAAAATCACCCCTGTACAGTGGGAGCACAATAAGACACTAGCTAATGAGACACGTTTGGTGTTTTGAACCAGGCTATAAACCAGTTTATTTCTAGTGTCAAATCTGGCTGTTTTAACATGTGTCCAGACGGGACCTCCGGTGTTCCTGCAGCCAGCCTCAAGTGGACAGTCGCGGTTTTGCAATTTTTTGCACTTCTGCATTGGCTTCATTTTTCAGGACCAGAGGTTGCTGCTTGAGTCTGATATGAATGCTGTGTCGTCATTGGTGAAAAACACATGGAGGGAAAAAGATAGTTTGTTTTAATTCTTAGGCAGTGACAAACGAACTCTCAACCCTCTCCCTCCCAGTAATAGTGGGGATTTGTCAAACTAATCAAACCAAGCCAATCTTTTAAAAAATGTTTCAATCTCACTCATTAATATTTTAAGGATTACTTAAAAATCTGTGGGGATCATAAAAAGAAAGAAAGAAAAGAAAAGACACATAAATACAGCAATATATTTTTTTCCTCAGGGCTTTTTCTGAATTTAATCCAGCTTCTGGGGGCCTGATGTGGCCCTCAGGCCTCCAGTTGATGATCAGTGAATTAGACCATAACATCTCTGCTGTAAAAATGCATTAAAGTGGAAATATTACACCTTCTGAGACTTAAAAATTGTAGTAGACCATAATGCAGTTTAATTTTAATTGAGAATAATTTCCTGGCCTTATTCCTTACTAAGATCAATCTAACCCTCAATCAGAGAAGTAGAACAATCTCCAATCAATGATTTATTTTTTCAAATTTCTTTATAAATTAAATAACTCTCTGAGATTGTATCCTCTATTAAAAAATGCAGTTAATTTGGACTCATTCAGAGTTTAAGGTTTGGAAGATCATAAATAATTTCTCAAAAACTGCTTTACACAGTCAGCATTTCTTATATCCAAGCTGTGATGTAAACAGACGACCACTAGAGGGCAAACTTTCATCTGATAATTGTGCATTTTTTTCCTCTGAGGTTGTTTTTTTAATTTTCTATTATTTTACAGGTTCCTCCAATCTGTTTGATCTTTAAAACGTTTGCTTTTCCACTATTTATTTTGACTTTTAGCATTTTACCACAATAGACAGATGATGCAAAGTGATGTAAAGCTATGATGTTTTCTTCCCCAGGCTGCCATCTGCCCTTCTGTGCAGATGCATTATGTCTTTGTCAGGATTTGTGGCTGCAAATTGTAACAGCTTCTGCAGTTTTTAGAAGTAACAGAATACCACTTATGTCCTCAGTGACCCTGTCTGTTGCAGTCCCTAGATGCTCCCGCATTTATCCCCGCCTACTCACCCCCCTCCACGCTCATCCTTACCCCACCCCGTCTCTCCTTTGGCTGAGAGTGGCTGCCTGGCACCATTATCAATTCCTTCTGTCAGCATGCTGGAAAAAAAGCTTACGTCACAGTCATTACTGGGTCTATAAAAGCCGAAGTAATGCAGATACACAGTGCAGTCAGCCTAGCTACATTTCTCGACATAGAGCGCCCCGTCTCTCAAGTCATGGCTTCCTTTGACCCTTACTACCCACCTATTTACAAGCGGAGAGTAGTTGTGCGCAGCTCAGGATATGGATCAGGTGGAGGAATTGGATCAAGGCCTGCTTACTTCAGCCACTCTGCCCCAATTACCTCTTATGCATCTTCCCGCAGAAGTTATCCAACACAGGCCAGAGCTGTTTCCAGCTACTCCTCTGTGCTTTCTGCTCCTGTGTCTGTAGCCGCAACCGAGCTCCGCCTAGACCAAGCAGCCCAGGTAAGCTCTGAATTCAAAGTCCTGAGAACCCAGGAGAAGGCAGAGCTGCAGGACCTGAATGACCGCTTTGCAAGCTTCATCGAGAGAGTCCATGAGCTGGAGCAGCAGAACAAGCTGCTGGAGACTGAGCTCCTGCTGCTCAGGCAGAGGCAGACGGAGCCCTCCAACCTCCGTGGCCTGTACGAGCACGAGATCCGTCAGCTCCGTGCTGCTGTGGAAGAGGCCCGCCATGAGAAGCAGGCAGCCCAAGACCACAGAGATGAGATGGAGGACGTGCTGAGGAACCTGCAGAAGCGCTTTGAGGATGAGCTGCTGCACAGAGAAGACGCAGAGGGCAGGCTCTTGGAAGCCAGGAAGGGAGCGGATGAAGCTGCTCTTGGCCAGGCTGAGCTGGAGAAGAAAGTTGGAACCCTGCTGGATGAGCTGGCCTTCCTGAAACGCCTCTGCGAGAGCGAGATCGCAGAGCTGCAGGCCCAAATCCAGTACAGTGCACAGGTGTCAGTGGAGATGGAGGTGGTCAAACCTGACCTCTCCGCCGCCCTCCGTGACATCCGTTCCCAGTATGAGAAGCTGGCCCAACACAACCTGCAATCAGCAGAGGAGTGGTTCAGCAGCAAGATGAATGTGATGACAGTAGGAGCTGCTCGCAACACAGAGAGTGCACGTACCGCCAAGGATGAGGCAGGAGAATACCGTCGGCTCCTCAAATCCAAGACGCTGGAGATCGATGCCTGCAGGGAGATGAACCAAGCTCTGGAAAACCAACTGCAGGATGTGGAGGAGAAACAGAGTCAGGAGATCTCTGCACTGCATGTGAGCAAGACAGGCTGCAAATGGATCTCTATGATCCTTGAAAGTGCTTTGCAATTTAGATATCAGTTTGCAAGAAATGACAAAAAAGGTCTAAGCTCATTTTGCATTCAGCTTGTAATGAGACTTTCTCTCTTCTCTGCAGGATACAATAAGTCAGCTGGAGGACGAGCTGAGAGCAAACAAGAATGACATGGCTCGCTACTTGAAAGATTATCAAGACCTCTTGAATGTTAAGATGGCCCTGGATATTGAAATTGCTGCCTACAGGTGAGTGTTTTGTTTCCTGTCCCTCGGGGATGGACAACTTTGGTTACCAAGAGGGCTGCATCAATTTTATCGTCAATACCAAAGGCCAGAATTGTTACAGATTGTCAGATACTCTCAATTTAACCATCGTGATTGCTAATCTTTCAAAGAAAGGACAAATATGTGGCTTTCATGATCTTTTATTCATCATGTTATCTTTGTTTTGTGCTTGTACAGGAAGCTCCTTGAAGGTGAAGAGAACCGTCTCAGTGCGGCAGCCCCAGGGTCGGTCAGCGTTTACTCCCAATCCATGTACGCTGCTCCGTCATACGGAAGAACACAATTCTCTCTGCAGACTCAGCTGAGCTCTGCCCCTCCGTACCTGCTGAGCTCCCGCTTGTACACCCCATCCCTCCTGACAGAGGAGACAATATCTGCGAGTCAGGCACAGCAGGCCGAGGCCAGCCCACCTGAAGACGAGGGGGAAGTAGAGGAGCAGGTGGAAGAGGAAGATAAGGAGGAGGAGGAGGGAGAGGAGGAGAAGGGAGAAGAGAAGGAGGAGGAGGAGGGAGGAGAGAAGGAGGAGGAAGAAGAGGAAGGAGGAGAGGGCGAGGAGAAGGAGGAAGAAGAAGAGGAGGGAGCAGAGGGCGAAGGAGAGGCGGAGGGAGGAGAGGAGGGTGAGGGAGAAGAGGAGGAGGGTGAAAAAGAGGAGGAAAAACAAGAAGAGGGAGAGGAGGAAGCAGCTGGAGAAGGTTAGTGTGGTATTAAGTTTAACACTACAGAGACTGGGAGAGGTTTTAACTCATTCAGTGTGACATTAATCAATATTATCAGTAATCACATACAGCAAACAGAATCATTCCATTTAAAACAGCTGCATTTGCAGTACATAACTTGTCTAACTCACTTGAAACAAGAAAATAACAACTCGGTTGCATCTGATTTGATGATGGAACATTCAGCATTGATCCTTTTTATACTTGATCAATAATATCCAACTTTTAACAGATAATACATTTTGGGGTCGGTATCGTTTTGCTGATCACCGGAAAGTTTGGGCATGACTCTGACGATAAATACGTTAATGTTGTCCCCTAATGTACTCTTGTTTTACTGGTATTTTTACTCTAACAGCACAGAACTGTTTGCTCGTTTTCTATGAAATAGATGTTTATGCCATTCGTTAACCCGGAAAATAACATTTCACAAAATCACAGCTTCACCAGGAGAAATATTGCATGCTAAGCTAAAGCAACATTGAAAATTATTGTTCATATTATTTCTGATGTCAATATCATTATTCTTTTTTATATATTTTTGAAACTGGTTTTATATACAACCAATTTGTTGTCTTTGTCGATGCTAACTTTGCGATTTTAGTCAGACTTCTCCGTGCTAAAATAAGAGCTTCAACTGGTAAATGAGGTAAAACTGTTATGAAACCATGATAAAATGTTGTGATGACAGCCTAAACAGTTTTTTTCTGTCTCTCTCCAAAACAGCTGGATAGACGTGCTGTCCCCCTGAAATTGTCATTCAAAGCAGCCCTTGATCAGCACCACAGAGCGTCACATTTATCCTGACTAATAACAGGATTAAACCTCCTCAGCCTGGTTTAATGAAACTACTAGACACCTAAAACCGGTCCAATAGGCAGATTACCCTGTGAGAGACAATAGATAGAATCAGTGCAGCGTCACTTCCTGTCTCCAGAGGGACCACACCCCCTTTTGGGACAAAACACTTAGGCCGTTTTCGAATTCGCCTACTATACTAGCAGTGCGTACCGATTTGCCCATAAAGTAGTATGCAGTGTGCGAACAAATGCAAAAGTTGCAGTATGCCAAAAATATCTAGATGACGTACTGAGTCGTGTAAATTTCACAGTCTGCATCGGACCAGTCTGCTTCGCCTACTGTTACCCACAGTGCAAAGTGCCGGGTCAGAGTGCGTAATAGCTGAGAGTGGCGGAACTTTTACCAGAGCGGCTGACGGTTCCAAAAAGTGCCATTACCTTTTATCTTTACCTTTTTAACATGTACTATATCGAAATAAGTTGTAATGGGGTCACTGTTGTTTTTGTTTTGCCGTTACGGCTCGTAACAGCTGTAAAGGTGCTGCCAAGTGTGTCCTTTCGCTGCACTATACATGCTAACCTAAAAACAACAGCTGTAAAAATCCCGAAAAATCAAATAAAAACACTTCCCAGATTTTTTCTGTAGATAAATGGATGGAAAACACTGTAGCGCCATTTAATATTGACCAGGGTATGATGTACATCTTTATGCTGGAAACCAGCTAAACTGGGCCAAGCATAAAACACAATAACGTCTGACTGGCAGTCAGACTGCATACTACTGTTGAACGCAGTACGCAGCGCCAAATACACTGTACACACATACAGTGTTTGGTAGGAGTGTGCAGTAGGCCAATTCGAAAACAGCCATAGACTGTAGAAAGAATTGGACGAACCCTGTGTGATGTCAGCTGTCTGCTTACAATAGGCGGACTCAAACAGCTCTTGAAGCCAATCAGCTGTGGCTTCCATATTGAAATCGCAAACTCAACCAAACTTTAGATCAACCTAACGGCCCGCCCACTAAGCTCGACTTCCTGTCAGCTAGCTAGCTAGCTAGCATTCTGGCTGACAGAAACGCAGTTTCTGCCTTTTAAGCTACCTGTCAACCAAATGAGACGCGCCAATCAGTGTGCAGTGAGGTTTTTCCTAAATCTAATGTAAATGATTGTGGTACAAAAAAGTCACCCCCCATATAGTTAGAGCAAATGAAGACATTAGCTAATGAGACATGTTTGGTGTTTTGAACCAGGCTGTAAACCAGTTTATTTCTAGTGTCAAAACTGGCTTTTTAACAGGTGTTCAGATGGAACTTTTGGTGTTTCTGCAGCCAGCCTCAAGTGGACATTCGCTTTATTGCAATTTTTTGCACTTCTTATTTTTCAGGACCGGAGGTTGAGGCTTGATCAAAACAAGCCCTGTGTCTGATGGCAGTAGGTCAGGAAACGCTGGTAGCATTTTGAGCATCAAATAACTTAAAAGCCATAATTTACCACAAGGTTTTTTCTTTAATTGACGAAAAAGTGTAAAGGAAGAGCTCTGTGTTATTTGGCGGAAACTAGAGAGGATTTTTGTGGTAAAATGTTGAATAGTTATTTTGTTTTCACTGACTCTAATGGTACCTATATGGTACTCTATGGGTACCGCTACAGAAGGGTGCCAAATAGTGGGACAATACGGATCAGTTTTCTTGGGACCCTCTCCAACTTTTTCTATATGGAAACGCAAAAAAATGCGACAACTGAACTGAACCGGACCATTGCATTTAACATGGTTTAAAAGCAAACATAAGGTATGTGATGTCGGTTTATGGCATCTACCGTCACAAGATGGGTCATCTGCCTTGTTTGACTGGGAGTCTTACGCGCCACGTATTCACGTGATTCGCACCGCCCAAGGCGAACAGGCATCAACTTGCATCTTTACATTAACTTTACATGTAATTCACTAAATTTATTCACGCTTGGTGTGTACGCACAGTCAGCAGACGTTCATTTTCGCAGAGAACATTTTGATGGTTTTATCATTTTAAGATACCAATCATTACTCTGAAACACCATATTTTTATGCATGACTCATTAGCTTTTGGATTTGGACTCTCGATATCCACAAAGCTGTATGTTTTTTGTATTTTAAGCTTTTAAATTGCAAATGACCCAGTCTTTTCCATTTACCGCCATTCATTTTGATCAAACATTTCCATCCTGAATGGGGTGGACAGACGTCATTTGGGCAACGTATCCGGATGGGTTGAAGCTATCAGTGAACGCTGCCCAGCAGCTGAGATGCTGCTACCACTGCAGACAAATGGATCAATATAAGTGCAACAAAATCTGTACAGTCAAAACGACTCCCTGTGTTTTTTCTGGGTAGAAGTGATTGTATTTTCTTTGCCTTTAGTGCAATTTGTTAAGATAACTTTTTAAATTAAAATACAGATACTTTAAGGAAAAGTCAGGGACCAGCAGAGCGGTAACTTACAATTCAGCAAGGTTAAATGTCTTATAAATGTGAAAACAGTCAAAAATAACTGCCATGGTCTTTCTTTCCTGGATTGATATGCACATATGTGTCGTTAAAGATTTCTCCTTTCTATCCCCCCTCATGTTTTTTAAAATAAAGAAGGTGAAGCCGAGGATGGAGAAAAAGAAGACGAAAAGGAAGGAGGAGAAGAGGGCCAAAAAGACAAGGAAGATGCTGAGCAAGAGGAGGAAGGAGAGGGAGAGAAGGGTGAGGACGAATCTGAAAAAAAAGAAGAGGAGGCCGAAGACGAGACCAAAGGAAAAACAACCGATAAAAAGGTTTAAATCTGAACGCTTTGGTGCTACAGATGTATTTCTCTCATTCAAACTAAATGAAATTCTCCTAAACCCGAGGGCAAGATGACAAATTCTCTCAGTCCTTCAACTAGACTCACAGCATGTACCAGCAAAGAGATAAATCAATATAAAAGCTAATCTAAGCATTGATTAAGGCAGGATGTGCTGAGCGCCCAGAGTAGAGATTCTGCTTTGTGGAGATTTACTTTGCAAACACCTGTGTGCTTTACTCTCACCACTACATGCCTACAAAGATTGAAATGCCTTACTGAAGTCCTCACTGAGGGCTTTAAGTCCATGATGTGCTGCACTGAACTCTAATAAAGCCTTGAAGCCTTGTCAACCCAGAGCTGGTCTTTGAATTTTCATTTTCACACAGGAAACAAATAACATTTCAAATGACAGGAGCACTTTCACGCTCCGAGACTCATATACACAAGCACAGATGGACTCTTGAACTCTCCAGTTAGCCTGGGGATCCTTTTACTGAGGGATGGAAACAGAATTGGTAATTTACTTTATTAATTTAGCATCATTCATACAAACATGCTTCATTTCAAAAATGCACCCATAAAAGTGTTGATATGTTTTTAAAAGATTAGTGAAATCTAATCACAAGGGGGATGGAAAATTAAAACAGATGCTTAATTATGACCCACACAAACAAGACTATAAGGGAAAAGCCTGATTGTTTCTTTATTTTACATTTGCATTCCTGCAGCCTCTGCCACAGGGTAGGTGTATGATGAAGAGGTTAGCAGCACGTCAGAGACATTCTCCAAGCCAAACATATTTAAATTTAGTGAAAGGTTTGACCATTAAATAAAAGGATGATTTTTTTTTTTGCTAAAAATCACAACTTAGGTTGGACGATATTGCCTGGTCCCCTGCCACCCCCGACAAAGACGGGCTCCAGCCCAGTTATGCTCATTGGAAATGGCCATTTTTCCACATATAAAATGTACAGAGTCAATAAGAGTACTTTACAGCCCCGATCTGGTCGTAACCTCTCTGATTTGTAAATATCTCATGCCTTATATTTAGCACTCTCAATCCCGCTGCCTCCAATGCAAGACCTGCAATAGCTGGTGAGAGCAAGCAGACCGGGAAGAGTCTCTAACTGGACGCTTTGCACCATTATGGCTCAAAAACATGGCCTCAACTGTGCTCCGAGCCAAGTGGAATTATTGCAAACAGACCAGTGCCTTCATGCACCATGCAAAACACACCACAGTAGGTCTGCAGGGGGCATCACAGTAGGTCTGACAACATTCACCGCCCGCAGAGAGCATCAGAAAAACTGAAACTTCTTCACAGGAAGTCAGAATATATGCATTAAAGTGTCTGAAAATGTTGCTTTCTTGCTGCATTCTAATGAGGGATGATGGAAAAGCATAAGCTGGCTGCCAGAGAGTCCCCTCTATTGTTATTGACTAACCCGTCTCCTGTGTATTCAAAGGGGCGTCTGCAGCAGAGTCAGCAAGTCTGAGCTGCTTTTTGGCAAAAGCCAACCTTTAAAGGGATGATGCATAAAAATAATCTCTTAATCAACACAGACACTGCAGTATGTCCAACAGCATGGTTGGAAAAGTGTGCATGCTCTGTCTCCTTAATTTCATCTGTAGGGTGGATCGAGTCTCCATGGCAGCAACTGAGAGACAAGATGGTGGATCTACTATTATGAGCCAACATAAGGAGTTTACACCTTCAGAAAGGTGATGAAAAGTGTGTGCTACTTTGTAATCATGCTACTTCCATGTATCCCGTGTTTAAAGACAGCAGCATGTCTTAAAAAAAAAAACACTAAATTTTTAAAGTAAAATACCCAATACATTCCAATTAAAATCCCTGAATAATATCCAAATATCCCAACAAATTTCCAAAATTTCCAAGAAAAAATGTACCATAAAATTCCCCAAAACATGCTATGAAACTCTCCAAAATATACAAATATATCACTAAAATTTCCATGAAATCTTTGACAATTTTGACAGAGGAAACCCCCCAAAAATAACTCCAACCAAAGTCCAAAACTTTAATTTTCATGAAAACTCCCAGAAATTTTGAAGCAAATCCCACCAAATATCCCAACAAATTTCCCAACTTTCTAAGAAAATGCAAAAAAAATCCCCTAAAACACCCAATGAAACTTTCAAAAATATACAAGCATATCACTAAAAATTCCTTGAAAATTACTGAAAATTCCTGTTAAATTCCCCCTTAAAACTCATAATAATTTCAAATAATTTCCCTAATTCCCTTGAAACTGACAACATTTAAATCAAATTTTCCCCCATAGAAACTTCCAATGAAATTCTCCAAAACATACAAATATATTGCAACAAAATTCTTGAAAATCTTTGCAAAATCCCGACAAATTTCCCCCAAAAGTTTAAACAAATTTCCCTAATTCCCATTAAACTGACAAAATTTCAAAGTGAATTTTCCCAAAACAAAACATCCAATTAAATTCTTCAAAACATACAAACATATTGCAAAAAAAAATCTTGAAAAATCCCAGCAAATTACCCCCAAAAGTTCAAACAAATCCCACCTAATATCCCAACAAATTTCCAAGAAAATGCACAAGAAAATCCCCCGAAATGTGCTATGAAACTCTTGAAAATATACAAACATAACACCAAAATTTCTTTGAAAATACTTGAAAATTCCTGACAATGCCCCCCCAAAACCCACCACAGTCCAAAACTTTAATTTTCATGAATACTCCTAGAAATTTTGAAGCAAAATCCCACCCAATATCCCCCAAAATTTCCTAATTTTAAAGAAATGCAAAAAAATCCCCTAAAATGACCAATGAAACTTTCAAAAATATACAAGCATATCACTAACAGTTTCTTGAAAATAACTGAAAATTCCTGTCAAATTCCCCCTTAAAACTCCAAAATAATTTCCCTTATTCCCATGAAACTGACAACATTTAAATCAAATTTTCCCCCAAAGAAACTCCAAAGAAATTCTCCAAAACATACAAATATATCGCATCAAAATCCTTGAAAATCTTTGCAAAATCCCAGCAGATTCTTGAAAGTTTCAAAGGACAAAATTCCTGAAATTTTCATAGCAAATTCTTCCAACATTTCAAGCAAATTGCTCAGACTTTAATGGATATCCCTAACAATTATCTCAGCAATTCAAACAGCAGAAATCATCCAGGCTCTAGTTATCAGTGATATTAGGAGTAACTTTGACACTGTCTCCACATACCTGCTGTCAGATTAGGTTTCTGCCCATGCAAGCAACATCTGAAATATCTGACAAACAAGGTAGAATGGGTGCAATCGTTTCAGACACAGGCTACCGTTGCATCTTTTCCAGGTAAGGTTGTGTATTTTGGTGAACATCTTTATGATGAATCTTGTCTACTTGGCACACAGCCCACTGTAAAAATCTGAGAGCATCTCTGACACAGGTAGGAGCTCTTTGGTCATGAAGTGATAAGATCTGCTCAGTTCTGATGGGAAAGAACAGAAAACCGGGACTCAGTTTATGCTGTTTACCCTGACAGAATCATTCTGTTACATTACTTTTATTTACCTTTTATTCAGGGTGAGCAGATTTACCAGACACTGCTCAAATACACTCGCATTAGCCCAGTGGCGGGTGCTAATTTCCCGCCCTTGTCCAACAGTCTTACATGTCACATTTTCAACCAACTCTAGCAGTAATGCTTCATCAGGTTTCTCTTGCTGTGGCTAAAACCAAAGTCTGTAAGAAATGAGTTAGAGTGGTGTTTTGGTCTTTATCTCCAGTCAGCAGCTCATCTCACACAGTCTCTGTGTGATCAGTGAGCTGACACCGGTGTTTTTCCTGCTGCCTCACCCTCATCCACATCACTGTCCATAAATCAAGGCGGGCTGAAACCTTTATGACTCAGCGAGTCGACTGCACCAAAGAATCTGGCCAAGTGTCAACTCACACGGGACAGCCAAAGAGAAAGACAGAGTGAGAGAGGGGAGGAGGGGGAGCAATTTCATTATTTTATCGTGGAGAGCGATGGAGGAGAAATATCTCACTGCATTAAACCTTGACAGAGGACAGACTGTGTGTTTTTTTATTCAGCAAAGAGGTTCAGAAACCAGGGGCTTCCTTTAGGCATCTGCACAGATGCAATCAAAAATGAACCTCCAAACACTCCCTCTCTACTCTCTTCAAACACACATTTAGACAACACGGGAGTGGATGTGAAGAGGGAGCGTCTGTTTGATGTATCTTAAGCTCTCTTTGAAACGCTGCATCTTCTTATCACAAGCACTTCACTTTTCTCAAAATGTGCTGTATGTTTCTTTGCGGATCTCTTATGTGTCAAAGCATTGCCCCAAAACTGTGTGTAATCTTCATCTTCTCCTCCTTTTCCCATCTCCCTTGTCCTCAGTTCACCCAGCCCCTGGGCGAAACTACATTATCCTCCTTCTGCTGCTCTCAAAGCCGGTCCAAAGGAGCACTCCATTTAATCATTAGAAAGTCTACTTTGCAATGAATCTGGCATCCCACACCTTTCTCTGCACAGAGATAGCACACTGGTAATGTTTTCTTATTGATTAGGAGTGTAGCTGCATTTTTATACACACAAATCCTGCAAACATAACGCTGAAGGAATGATAGAGCCCTGAGAAAATAAAACACTCGGTGTATATATAGAGGCTCCTTCAGGCGGCCTTGTGTCACCTCTTCTCGCAGGATAAAAGCGTGTAAGTGTTGGTGTGTCTGGGGTTACAGATCCGTTATAAAGGTAACCTATCAAAGTCGAGCTGTATCATTTTTATATCACATTTCATCTTCCACATATTGAGTTTCATTCTCCGTTTCATCTGTCATATTTGGGCCAAGAACAGACCAGTGTATAAATCTTACAACTGCCTCTACCACATGTGGGCAAACGGTGTGTCAGAGGGAGAGAGGCCCATCACTGAAGCCCACAGAGACCTCCCAGACTCGGGATGCTTTGAAGGAAAAACAAAGAGCTGAAGGGGCAGGAAACATAGCTGGGAGCTAGTTTCCTGTAAGAAGATAAAAACAAATATGTTGTGGTTTTACAGTAAGCCTGAAATAGATATGATTGTTTTTCAGGTAGAAGTTTCACTGTTGACTCCCACATTTAAAGCTCCTGTGAGGAACTTTTTGTTTGTGTTGCTTCTGAGGCCTCCTGTGGGAGATTTGTACCTTTTAAAACTCGGCTGGTTTTATCCTGTCTGTGTAAACAGTCAGTGTGTTCCAGATCGCATTCTTCTGTTAGTATACTTCACTGCAGGATAGTGATGCTCCAAGCCGAATAATTCATCCGATTAAACCCAAATCATAATAGCTAACTAGTGTAAAGCCAAATAAATACAATCTGCACCTAAACAATAGAAAAACTGGTTTGCAAAATGTTGCTAACGTCAGCAGTGCTTGCACCACAGGCCTTCAATCCTTTTTACAAGTCAACATTTGCTCCTGAGCTGAACATCGTCTTCAGATATCATTTCGCCTGCGTTGGATCAGGAACACTGGTGCTAGCATCCTGGCTGCTTCATGCTGAAAAACAGGAAAGTGTTAACCTTGCAAAGTAGATAGATACGCCCGTTTCCTTGTTTCTCACTGGGGAATCCATCTGGCAAAGCTCCCGTCTGAACTGTTTGGGCCCGGTTAGAAAGTGACAGGACCAATCAGCGACGAGGGGCAGTACTTTGGGGTGTGGCGGAGATTGACATAAGCAAGCAGCAACAAGAAGCTGGTGCAATTATGGCGGAAGAGATTAGCGTGGATGCTGCGAAAGCGCCAGTTTTATCAGGACTTGACGACATTTCTTCATGAAAAGCAGAACAAGGAACAGCAGAAATGTGTACTGATATGTCTACAGTCACCGTAGTTTGCGTTACGCGGCTCTATATGGAGTTTATTCCTCAGTAGCAGCGATGAAGTAACGTCTTTTGATGCTCTGATTGGCCCGTAAAGATGTGACAGACAATTATCCAATCACCATCCAAATTTGTTTTTCAAAGGCTCTGCCCTTTCCCAAACCCTGTGTATCGAAGGTTTTCCAGATGGATGTGTGGAACAAACCCATCTGGTGTGTCAGGTTTGGAAAGTGTGCTGGGCTATTATTGGGTTCTGCTACATTTTAACCACTTTTTAACCCATTTTCACCACTATTTTTGCTCTATTTGCAGAAATTTTTCAAATGTAAGCAAGTTTTTCCCACTTTTTACTCTTTTTTTTGGGCCTCTTTTTAACCTCTATAATTACCTATGAGTAATTTTTGCCACTTTTTGCTACTTTAAATCCATTTTAATCACTTTTTTGGCCCATTTATGCTTCTTTAACTCATGTTTGCCAATTTTTGGCCTGTTTTACCACATTTAAATCATTTTTACATCTCTTGGCCAAATTTTTTTCAACCCATTTTTCCTTCTTTATGTAGCAATTTTTGCAGCTTTTTGCAGCTCTGAACAAATCTTCAACCCTTTCTTGCCCATGTTCGTCTCTTTGACCCATGAATGCCAATTTTTGGACCATTTTTACATCTTTTGGGCCAATTTTTTTCACAGTTTCAACTAATTTTTGCCTCTTTTTAACTTATTTTTACTCCCGTATCTAGCAATTTTGCAGCTTTTTGCTACTCTTAATTGTTTACCCCTTTACGCCCATGTTTTTCTCTTTAACCCATTTAAGACTGTTTTTCACCCATTTTTACCTTTTCAACCCATCTATGTCTATTGTAAACCCCTTTTACTATTTTATCTGGTAATTTCAGCAATTTAATGCCTCTTTAGCCCATGTGTGCCCTTTTTTGGCCTGTTTTACCACATTTAAACCATATTCACATCCTTTGGACCAATTTTTTTGCCCATTTTCAAACCATTTTTCCTTTTTTATCCGGCAATTTTTGCAACTTTTTGCTACTCTTAACAAATCATTTACCCCTTTATGCCCATTTTTATCTCGTTAACCCATTTATGCCTATTTTCAACCACATTGTACTTTTTTCTGGTTATGTCAGCAACTTTTTGCCTCTTTAACTCATGTATGCCAATTTTTGGCCCATTTTTGCCTTTTCAACCCATTTATGTCTATTCTAAACCCCCTTTCACTGTTTCATCTGGCAATTGCAGCAATTTTTTGCCTCTTTAACCCACATTTGCCAATTTTACTACAGAAGTATGCCATTTGGAACACACCTAGTGTTTCTGAACAAATATCTCATCCTGCTTTCTTTTCACAGTTAATTGCATCACTCATTAGAAATATTTGATGTTTTTAAAGGCTGTTTCTGCAGCATATTGCAATTCATCTTCCTGTGTTGCAGCAGGTTCAGGGACTGAAAATAACTTTGTGTCATTTTATGCTGATGAGCTCGATTGCTCTTGCTCATATTGAGGCTCTGATGCTAATTCAGTCAGTTTCATAAACAGCTAAAAACTCCTCAGAGAATCTTTAAAAAGATTATCACAGCACAGGGAGTTAATTCTAATAGTCCTCTTTCATTAAATCACAACATCTAATTATGACAAATAGATGTTTTAACATCACTGACTATCAGGAAAGGAAAACAAGTGACTCATCAGTCAGTTCTTAGAGCACATTGTCTGCAGGCTCGCCTGGTCCCCGAGAATGAAACATTGTCTGCATGAGGAAAACAGTATCAGCTTTCATTGTAACAAATGCATATTCCCTTTCAGGGCAGATAGAGAATACAGAAATATATTGCTTTGCACTCAGGGTCACAAATCTAATCTGAAAACAAAACCAAAACACTTGTAGTTGTTATGTTCGTACAGAGGACTGTGTGATAACCTTGCAGAATGCAACCAACTTTTCTACCTTAAAACAGTTTCAGATTTGATCTGATTGCACAATAATTTTAACAGGAAAGCATCCATCCTATTTCTGCAGAGCCTCTCTGTTGCCTGCTCTCAGCGTGTGACTTTGGCAGTAGGATGCAGTTCTTTCTCAAGAAGTACAGCTTTACTTTATTAGTTCACACACCAGGCTTCAGCTCAAAAGAAACCAGTTATCTTGTCACAATGTCTGAGGCAAAGAGACAGAAGAAGACAGTGATAGATGAAGCTGCAAAGAGAAAAAAAGTCCCAGCTGTCATTGGGTGAGAGGCAGGGTACACCCTGGACTAGAGGACAGTCAATCACAGGGCTGACACATAGGCTGGGTTCACACTGCAGGCCTTAATGCTTAATTCTGATCCTTTCTCAGATCTCATTGTTTTGTTTGCCTGTTCACACTGCAGTCAACTTCCAAAAGATCGGATATGTGTCTGATTCAAAACCACATACAAAAGTTGCCTGAATCTGATTTAAAAATGTAACTTGTGCTGTTCTTGTGCTGGAGTTTGCAAAAATGTACCTGAGTAAGCCTCAGTTATTCTGGGAGAACATTTTGTGGACAGATGAGACTAAGGTAGAGCTTTTTGGAAAAGCACGTCGTTCTACTGTTTACAGAAAACGGAATGAGGCCTACAAAGAAAAGAACACAGTACCTACAGTCAAACATGGTGGAGGTTCAAGGATGTTTTGGGTTTGTTTTGCTGCCTCTGGCACTGGGTGCCTTGACTGTGTGCAGGGCTTGACATTAACTTTTTTGCTCACCAGCCATGGCGGCTAGTGGTTTTGCAAACTTACTAGCCATTCGGTGTTTCCACTAGCCACAATTTTGGTGTTTGGAAACTGTGAGCTATATGTCAAATTTGGTAGAAAGGGTATGATATGACACACATGCTCTACTTTCCCTCATCAATATGATCAGTATCAGCTCTCCTCTTAATAAAGCACTTCTCCCCTTAACACAGCACACTACAGAGATATGTCATACTTCACTGTTAGAGACAGTCATCTAAGAGTCAAGACTATTAGATTTTTATTTTCTTCAATGGATATTGGGTTTATGCTTTTATTAAAATACTGTTAACTGGCTGTTTATTAGGAAAAACTACAGGAGATTACAAGACCATCTCTAATTTTCACTCTGACAAACCTCCACCAGAGAATGTTGACTATCAAACTTCTCCTGTCCTCCCCTCTATTCTCCTTTAACCTGTATGGTGGAAATGTCTTCATATGTGTCTAAAATTAATTAAAATACCTGTTTAAATAATAGATGACTTAAACTTGGTGTATGGAGCTCACATTTGGAGAACATTAAACAACTGGACTGTCTATTCTTATATTAGAAGCAAAAAAATCCCTGTTTAGTTGAATTCTCTTTGACTCCTAAGTGAACAGTTACAGACTTTTATCCTTCTGCTTCTGTTTCTCACTGCCTCAGTGAACTGATTTAAATTTTCGGAGTTTCTCTCGTCTTTTATATCTGTTATTTTTTGATATATGGCAAATCATTATACAAACGTATCAAAGGTTTAAATAACATTTAAATAATGCCGTGTTATCATTTAGATCGCCCTTAACAAACAAAGAATACAGATAGAGTATTAATCAAACAAACAGACACACTACACACCCTAGCTCGCACAGAGACACACAGCTGGAGCACACACACACACACACACACAGACGGCGCTGATGCGCTGATCCTCCATGGACAGAAAGAAGCTTTAAAGCAGAAGGAGAAAGTTCAGGTCTGAGTTTATCCTCCAACATTCTGAAACATTTTCCCTAAACAGATAGAAGCCTTCAGTCTACATTACCAACACATCAGTGTGAGTGTGTCATGCAGCATCAAAGCCCTTGGCGCTGTGTAAAAACGCACAAATGGATGAAGAGACCAGCCCTTTCAGTTATTTTGGAGGGAAATTTGAGCCTTTATGTGCTGAATGGCCTCTCTGTAACAAACCTAAATCATTATGGCTAACAGACTAGCACGGTCAGAGTGAAGCATTAGTTGTGACACTGATAAATTCAACCTGCCATCGTGGCTAGTTAGAGTCATGCTGCTACCCACCACGGTCAAAATCCACCCGCATTTGGCTCATTGGCGGATGTAAATGTCAAGCCCTGTGTGTCAAGGAATCATGAAATCTGGAGACTCTCAAAAGATTTTGGGCCGCAATGTAGGGCCTAGTGTCAGAAAGCTGGGTCTGTGTCAGAGGTCATGGGTGTTCCAGCAGGACAATGACCTCAAAAAGCACCAAGAAACGGTTGGAGACAAAGTGCTGGAGAGTTCTGAAGCAGCCAGCAATGAGTTCGGATCTAAATCCCATTGAACACCTATGGAGAATTCTCAAAACTGCTGTTGCAAGAAGCACCCTTCAAATCTGAGTGACCTGGAGCAGCTTGCAGAAGAAGAGTGGTCCAAAATTCCAGTTGAGAGGTATAAGAAGCTTGTTGATGGTTATAGGAGGAAATTGGTTTCAGTTAATTTTTCCTGAGGTTGTGCAACCAAATATTAAGTTGAGGGTGCCAACAATTTTGTCCAGACCATTTTTTGAGTTTTGTGTATAAATATGTCAATTTTTTTTTCCTCTGCCTTTTTTGTGTTGTCCCACTGTACATAAAGGAAATAAACATATGTGTACCAAAAAAATTTGTAATTGCAACAATTTCTGGGAGAAATGGTGTATTTTCTGTAAAAATTCCAGGGGCACCAATACTTTCGTCCATGAGTGTAAATGTACATACTGCATCTGCAAACAGTTTGCAAGCAACAAGCTTTACTTGCTAGCAGAGTCATATCTCAGCAAATACTGTTGATGTTACCTTGTCAGTCACAATGGCTCACTGGTATCTCAGAAACAGAAGCACAATTTTTATAAGGAGATGGACATAGCACTTAATCTTGAAAAGCAGATGGATTCATCCGTTTCTGTGTTTCTCACTGGCGAATCCATCTAGCAAAGCTCCCATCTGAACTGTTTGGGCCTGGTTAGAAAGTGACAGGACCAATCAGCGTCAAGGGGCGGTACCTCTGGGCGGGGGGGAGTCGTGACCTAAGCAAGCAGTAACAAGAGGCTGGTGCAACTATGGCGGAAGACATTAACGTGGATGCTGCTAAAGCGTCAGTTTATTCGAACTTGACGACATTTCTTTATGCAATTTGATTTGAGGGGAGAAAGTTTGGGGCTACGATGTCATGTGTTTTGTTGCTCTGATTGGCCCGTAAAGATGTGATAGACAGAACGTTCATCCAATCACCCTCCGAGATTTTTTCAAAGGCTCTGCCCTTACTCAAACTCCGTCTATTGAAGGTTTACCAGATGGATGTGTGAAAAAAATCCATCTGGCGTGTCAGGTTACACAGCACTGTGAGTGTTTTACAAAAGTATAGTTGCAGTGAGAGCACCTTGGCGGGCATCAGAGTGCACCAAATCAAATTCCAACATGAGTTTGTTTTAAAGCTTCTTTGGGAATCTTGGTTTGTGTTGATTTTGGCGCCCCCTGTAAGCAACGCAGTACTTCTTAATTCTTGGCTCTTGTTTCCCTGTGCAAGGAGAGTTTATTGACAAAAGTCATAATCTAATGTCCTCAATTAACTTAAATGAATCTATGGCTTGGAAACGGTTAAAAGAGCTATTTTTTCATGGTGCATGCTAATCACCTTTCCTGACGCCTACCCCACAGCAGAGGTGTGAAATAATTATATCTAATAGTGTGTCTTGTCCCCCTTTTTTAGTTCACATCAGTCTGTTTCATAAGCACCTAAAACTTTTATGAGCTTTATTCTGAGGTAAAATGCAGCTCATTAGTGTGCAGAGAAGCAGGAACCTGCAGATGAAAAACCTTACAGTTAAAGAGTACCTGAGTGAAAGGGAAACCCAGAGTTAAATGCAGCATCTGCCCTTTAAAAGAATCAAACTTTCACCTTGACAAAGAAGCTTGTCCTTATTATGACTTTTAATTTGTATCTGGGCGTGCTCAGTCCTCTCAGACAGCTCAGGCCCTGGTCCAGACAATGAGGGTGGTCACGTTGCAGTCTGGTTTTTTGGGTTGTCACACAGCAACGCTTTGTCTCCACAAAGAAAGGGAAAGCCTTAGATAAGAGTTGTGGCTCCCTCTACTGATCCCAGAAAACTGCTAATTAAAAGACTCACTGGAATTGGCCTGAGAGTCAGCAGACAGACACAATTTCATTGAAATATGTGTCATTTTAATGCACTAAAAATAGATTCTACGGCGGCATACATAGCTACAGTATTCAGATGGCCTCATGTAGCCACTACAGGGGCACAAAGGATGCTTCACTGAGTCAGATGGAGACAAATGGGGGAGCCTCCGGGCACATCCGTCCTCATGCATCACAGCCTAGAAATGAGATGTTGGACTTGTGGATATAAATGTGCAAGCCCTTACTTACCAGCAGAAGACTGATTCTGCGGCACATGCATGAACGCTATATATTTCCAGCTGTCATGTCTGTGCTTCTTCGGTTTGGGCCGTGGGTGTAACCAATCTGTGCAAAATAACTCGCTTTACCTGGCCAGCATGTGCCTCTCTGACATTGGATGCTATCTCACAAACAGAGAGAATATACAGGAAGGTGCAAATATTAGAAAGGATAAATATTGACAGCTTGCATCAGTGACCAAGCTGACGCATATGCAGGATTTGATGTGCGTCAGGCGGGAAGGGCTAAATAAACAAATCTGGTACATCACAGTCTGCAAAAGTCAAAAAGTTTGGATATACCTGCAAAACAAAATCAAACAGCCGCAGGATGTAGAGCTCTGCTGCACAGATAGCGCTTTGACTAATCTGCACAGTGTTGTGGGAGCACACTATTACCTGAATCTGCCGCCAGACTACCAGGTGGAATCTAGGGGCCCAATTTGCCACTGGCGTCATGCGGTGCTGGCACAGGCCCTGTAAATCCATTAGGGCCTTTTGTCTGCTTTTGTCCCAGGAATTGAACACCTCAGTGGGGGCTATGACCACTTTTTAGAGAAAGTCTCTGAAGCACAGTAGTTCCTGACATCATAGACACCACAGTTCACTGAGTTTAGTAATGTCAGCTGCTGAGTAAGTGGAGTCAAGTCAGGTCAACCTTTATCTAAATGGCACATTGCATTCATATGGATGCTTCATCTTTTTGCCTCCCATAACAATAAAACAAACACAGACACATGCACTCAGGCATGTGCGCACACAAACAAATAATCAAATTCTCCAGAGTCTAGGAAGTGGGATGCTAAATGGGGAACATATGTATTATTCCCTTTGCTTATTCATGCTAAATGTTCATTCATAGAGTAGGGAAGTACTGAGAAGGCTTCAGGCAGCATAAACAGCCAGAATAGCCTTCCTTCTTCACAAAAATCTGAGAAGAAGCTACTTTTAACCCATTTTGTATCCCTTTTTGGCCCATTTATGCCAATTTAACTCATGTTTTTTCAGAATTTTAACTATTTTTTGTCCATTTTTAACTAACTTGCATTGCTTTATCTAGCAATTTTGCAGCTTTTTGCTACTTTTAACAAATTGTTTACCCCTTTATGCCCATGTTTTTCTCTTTAACCTATTTAAGCCTATTTTTGAGGCATTTTTACCTTTTCAACCCCTTTATGTCTATTGTAAACCCCCTTTTACTATTTTTTCTGGCAATTTCAGCAAGTTATTGCCTCTTTAACCCATGTTTGCCAATTTTTGGCCTGTTTTACCAAAATTTTAAACCATTTTTACATCTCTCGGCCTAATTTTTTGCCTCTTTTCAACCCATTTTGCTTTCTTTAACTAGCATTTTTTTTTTTTACTTTTTGCAACTCTTAATAACAATTTTACCCATTTTTTTGCACATGTTCATCTCTTTGACCCATGTTTGCCCATTTTTAGCCTGTTTTACCATATTTAAACCATATTCACGTCCTTTGGACTAAATTTTTTGCCTCTTTTCAACCCAAATTTCCTTCTTTATCTAGCAATTTTTGCAGCTTTTTGTGACTCTTAACAATTTATTTGCTTCTCTTACAAATCTTCAACCCCTTTTTGCCCATGTTTGTCACCTTAACCATGTTTGCCAATTTTTGGACCTTTCTTGCATCTGATGGGCCTTTTTTTTTTTGTTTGTTTGTGTTTTTTTTTTACAATTTTAACTAATTTTTGCCTCTTTTTAACTAGATTTTACTCCTTTATCTAGCACTTTTTGCAACTTTTTGCTACTCTTAACAAAGTGTTAGTCTCTTTTTGTCCATGTTTGTCTCCTTAACCATTTATGCCTATTTTTAACTCCTTTGTACTATTTTTTTTTCTGGCAATGTCAGCAACTTCTTGCCTCTTTAACTCCAATGCCAATTTTTGTCCCTTTTAACCTTTTTAACCCATTCATGTCTATTTTAAACTCCCTTTTACTATTTTATCTAGCAATTGTAGCAACTTTTTGCCTCTTTAACCCACGTTTGCCAATTTTACTGCAGAGGTCTGCCATTTGGAACACACCTAGTGTTTCTGAACAAATATCAAGAGGGACCCAACTGCAGTCAAGATGGCCGACATGGGCGTCGCTATACATACAATCCATGCCGGAAGTCCCAAGCGGAAGTTTCTTCTTTGTGTTGGACTCAGCTGTCAGTGTTTGTCAGTCTTTTTCGTGCCTAAGCCTAACCTTTGGTGCTGGATCTCAAATATATCACCTTCCCCACTGCCTTACCCTGAACCACTCTGGTTTTAACGCCTAAGCCTAACCTTAGACGTACGGACTTCCGGTTGAGACTTCTATATGGATTGGATGTATGTCGGCCATCTTGTCTGCAGCAAGGCACTCTTGCAAATATCTCATCCTGCTTTCTTTTCACAGATAATTGCACTCACTCATTAGAAATATCTGATGTTTTAAAAGGCTGTTTCTGCAGCATATTGTAATTCTTCCCATGTTGCAGCAGATTCAAGGATTGAAAATAACCTTGTAGGAAACAGTCATTTTTACGCTGATGTTCTTGATTGCTCTTGCTCATGGAGGCTCTGATGCTAATTCAGTCAGTTTCATAAACAGCTAAAAACTCCTCAGAGGAACTTTAAGAAGATTATAACAGCACAGGGAGTTCATTTTAATAGTCTTCCTTTCATTAAATCACAACATTTAATTATGACAAATAGATGTCCAATCTATAACAATAAAACAAACACAGACACATGCACTCAGGCATGTGCACACACAAATAATCAAATCCTCCAGAGTGTAGGAAGTGGGATGCTAAATAGGGAACATATGTATTATTTCCTTTGCTTATTCATGCTAAATGTTCATTCATAGAATAGAGAAGCTGAGAAGCCTTCAGGCAGCGTAAACAGACAGAATAGCCTTCCTTCTTCACAAAAATCGACGCTTTCAAAATGAGAATAACTGCAGCCCACTCACACCAGAACCTGTCCTCACTTTTATGCAAAATGTGAATGCAATCAGCCTTTGTGCTGAGCTTTTTCTGGCTCTGGATCCACGTGTGCACCTGTTTCCATTTACCTCGCACATGTGTGCATGCTTGGATGATATATTTTTCTTCTTTACTAAGCATCCAGTTGAAAAAAAAAAAAAAAGGTTTACAAAGACATAACCCAAGCTGATCCAAATTAGAGCATGAGCGGAGTTGGGATCTCCTGTGAAGACTCGGCCTGTCTGCTCCGATTGCTTATGGAGCGCTCAACTCCAAATGAACTCCAGAGTTCAACTGTGCTTGTCAAAATGTCACAAACTCTAAGGCGAGACATGCACGCACACATAACCCCAGACCAGAACACCATCTGAATATGATAGTCTACTCTTTAAAGGTTCTGCTGGGTAAAAGTTTAACAATTAAAGTGGATTTTTAAAACACAAAGCCACATGTAACACAATCCCCAGGTTCTGATTAACTGCCCCTATGTATGCAATAGCACAAAGCAGTCAGGTGATGGCAATATTGTATTCTTTTTTGCAGATTTGATTGTTTTCAAGTTCTGATCACCCAAAGCAACTCCTCACATTAGATGATGTGTGAGATCGTTTGCTGAAGGCATTCAGAAAATCAGGGGTGAAAAGAGCAGGAGCACATTCAAAGACCCTTTTAACAAGGGAATCAAATACTCAGCAGGCACCTGCAGCTCAGTCAAAAAAATAGGTCACCATATTCATGTGTAACAGCTTGAGCTGTAACCTTGGAAATTCTAGATATAGCTGCAAAACACATCCCTCATTTTCAGGATGAGCTCAGTCAATTTGTGTGAATGTTTCAAGCATGTGAGGTTTGTTAAACATCCAGCACAAAGAAAATGCACCACAGGGTCTGAAGAAAAGAATATGCATAGATTTACACTCCTGTGTTACTTCTTTTCATTGAGAGAAAAGAGCTCAAATAAAAACATTTCATCTAAAGGCATAATTATTGAAATTACAGTAGTCTTAATTATAGTTTTGCCCAGTACACAGCCTCCCTGTATACTGTTTTTCTGCAGTTATTCAGTGGCTCTTTCCTTCACAAAATAATAAGATGCAATAAAAGCTTTCAATCAGACTTTGTGTTATGTTGCTACGTGCTGCTTTTAAAGCAGCAGCTCCACAATGGATGGAAAATAAATGGACATCACCCTGTCAAAGGGAACAACAAACGCCATGAATGGTAGAACATTATTGACAGCACCATTTGGCCGACTGGAGGCTGCAGAGAGCATGCTCACACACGTGTCTACACACACTATAGGCAAACAAAAGGCTAAGTGGGCTACCAGATCTCCTGCAGCAGCTGTAAATGACTTTAAAGGAAGAGGAGGGAGGGTGTCGAGCAGCACTGGTGGCACGCTGGCCATGCTGGGATGTCATTTAAATTAACCCTTGGAGGGTGCTGAAGGCATTTTTGGTCATTTTTTTCTTATTTTGATTATTTTGACTGTGTTAATGCTGAACACAAGAATCTTGGAAGGTATGTGTTTTTTCCAAAAGAATTTTGAAATTTTTATATCAGAACTGATTCAATTATGAGCTCTGTACACATTTTGTGTACACTCAGGGTGTTCATGACCAAAAATGTCCCATTAAAAACCCATTTAAACCACATTTTGTGGTCATCACAATAAAACAAACAAACAAAAAACAAACAAAAGTCATGCATTTCATGATATGAGGCTTTTATTTTGGAGTCACTGATTAAAGTTTGCAGTTTTTTCCTGTTCGGCACCATTTCCCATATTCAGCATGTGCAGCAATTGCATGATATTTCCAGGTTTCTTGTAGGGTCACCGTTCTTTCTAAAAAACATGCACAAAAATCATAGTTATTTTTTTATTATTAACATATTCATGACTGTGATAATACTTCTCAAAGAAATCTACAGTTTGCATTAAGTATATCAAATATATTTCCTTTTTTTTTTACATTAAAAAACGTACAGGTTCTTGTTGTTAAAGTGGCATACTTAGGGTCATCGTAAAAAATTAATCAGTATTCAATATTTAAGATCAGGACTGGTCCTGATTTAAAAATTGCTGAAAAAAAAAGTTTATAATGTTTTAATGGGGCACTGATAGCCTAGTGGTTAGGATGTTACCAGGTTAGAGTCAGGCCTGCGGCTCCTTTTCTACATGTGAAAAAAAGAAAGTGGCATTGAAAGCGTTAAATTCCTAAAAAAAATTAATCAAAATTCTGTATTTATGCTCAGGTTTGATCTCAAATGAAAACTAATGGGAAAAAGTTTTTAAAAACTGCTCCAGTTTTTGCAATAAATGTATATATTTAATGGTCACAAACAGCCTGAGAGTAAAAACTTATTAAATATTGAATAAAAGATGATAATAGTAAAATTCAAAGTTGTTGCTCATTATTAACATATACAAGGCTGTGATAATCCCTTTCAATGAAAACCAATTTGCATGTATTATAAGAAAATATTTGTTTTTTTATATTACGATTATCAGGGTTTTTTCCCATTTAAAGTGGCATTCAAAGGGTTAACTTCCTAACAACTAATTTGTATTTGATATTTATGATCTGATCTGATTTTAAAAAAAAATCAATGCAAACAAAGTTTAACAACTTTAAATGTGTTGTAATTTGATCACTATTAATGGATGGTGTCCATTATTTG
Source organism: Cheilinus undulatus (assembly GCF_018320785.1). Taxonomy (NCBI): domain Eukaryota; kingdom Metazoa; phylum Chordata; class Actinopteri; order Labriformes; family Labridae; genus Cheilinus; species Cheilinus undulatus. Next base: position 6,463,908 of record NC_054869.1, read on the forward strand.
TCACCCATATAACACCATAAGTGTAATGATTTATCAAAAATAATGAATAAAAATAATACTTGTCGCGAATTAATCACATAGTCATGGTTTGTTTTTGTAAAAAACAAAACAAAACAAAAAAACATGCTTTTCATGATGTCAGGCTCTCAGTCTTGATTCAAATTTGCAATTTCTCTTATATATCATGATTTCTCATATTGGCACATGGGGCGATTGCATACTTTTTCTTGGTTTCCTGTAGGAGCACTGTTGTTTATTTAAATACAAAACAAAGAAAAAAGCACAAAAATCAAAGCTGTTGCTCATTAACATATTCAAGACTGTGAAAATCACGAACATCAGAGATTTTTAAAGTAGAATTAAAAGGGTTAAATCCTTGAAATTAATCAATATATAATACTTATGATTAGGTTTAATCTTGATTTGAAAAAAAAGATTATTATTATTTTTTTTTTATGTATAGTATTTTATTGCTTTCAAGTTTGGCGTCCATGTTAGATCATGAACACCCAAATAAAATGTTAGTCGTTATTAACACATTCAAGGGTGTGACAATCAGCTCCAAGGAATTCAATTTACCTGGTGAAATATTTCAATTTGTTTATTTATTTATTTATTTATTTTTTACAAACATTAGGGTTTTGAACTTAACGTGCTATTGAAAGGGTTATACCCCCCCCCATAACTGATAAATTATATTATGTATATAGATTTAAAAATCAAGGCAAAAGAATAGGGAAAATGATATATAGTATTTTAATTGTAATTTATGTATGCTGCCATTTGCACCTGTACACATATTTATACACCCTGAGTATAACAGTTTTATCTGAGGGCATCTTATTAATGGGACTTGAACACAGTTGTTTACACCATGCCTACTGTACATTATATCCGGTAAACATTTAATTGTGTTGCTTATATGAAACAGCCTGCACAGTCAACTCAAATATAACCTAAAGTGATCTCATTATGTCCCTAGTGTGGGCCATTCATGCTCACTCAGAGTACAGTGGCTCTAAACGAGTTAATGTGAGCAGTAGCTGGGAGTTTTTGCAACTCAATCTCATTTTAAATTAAAAACAATAACCAGGTGATTATTAATTTATGGCGCATAAGTGATTTATAACGCACAAGATTGTCAAATGGTGTGCCAGTTGTTCTGAAAGTGAAGTGCCAACACCGTGAGGAGTCCTTGAACTAAACACAGGGTCGTTCATTCTCGTTATAATTTTCCCACAATTCAATTCTGGTTCATTGGAAGATTTATGAAGAATTGGAGCAGGTATCGATTGAATCATGATTGGGGCGGTAAAAGCTGCTCGGATACGGCTCTTGGAGAAGGGAGCCGTGATGAAAAGAGAGTAAGTGATGTAATGGGAATATTTTGGGTTGTTATTGTGGGGGTTGAGGAAGGTTTAGGAGGCTCGTGGTTGACGCCTACCCTCGTCTCTCCTCTCCCAGCCCCGCTGTGCGTGTTTGCGCCCTCCCCTCCCCTCTCCGTTCACAAGTCATGATGGCGGAACTGTAGAGCTCAGGACGAGCAGAGGAGTGCACCGCCCGTCCTCTTTCACCAATTGTACATAGTTATTTATTTATTCCGCCGACTCCACGTCTTCCACTACAATGACCCGCTGGATTCCCACTAAAAAAGAGAAGTACGGAGTCGGTAAGTTCTCGCAGTGGGGCTGCGTGGGTTTTTTTCAGTCGCCGTAAACTTCCAACCACTAAACTAACTTGAAGGGAGAGGGGACTGTGGAGCTGGGAAGCACAAGTTTTAGTGGTTACTTTGTTGTTGCTGGTAGGCTACACGGATATAATTAGCTCAGGTGGGTTTCATAAACTTTTATGAACACAAAAAAACTCCGTATTCACCCTCCTGGTTGTCATAGAGACTGTAGATATTTCTGTGCAGTTAGGAATCAATTGTATAACAGTCCTTATGAGGTGTTGAGGAAAAATGGTAAAAAGCCAAAGTGTTCAGTGAGCATTCCAGTCATTCTTGTGCTAAATCTCTCAGAGCTCACTCCTTGAAGGTAAAGTGAACTTCAGTGAAGTCTCATTTTGCTGGAAGGTCCCTGAAAGCACCCCTTTAGGACTCCTAGAGGGACCCACATGGGAGCAGAGCCACTGCTGTGACTTTACTGTATGCATGTCAGATAAGGAGAGAAGCATTTGCATGGAGCAGTGCTTCCTAATGTGTGGGCCCTGGAGGTCCTTTGGGTGGGCCACGACAAGACATATAAGAGGTGGACTAAGTACAAGACCATCATACTCAAATAAAAGTACAGTGACTTTGGTTAAAATTGATATAAGTAGACGTAAAAGTACTGGTACCAAGGAGCACTGATACCCTTTTTTGAGTATTTTTAAAACTCAGTTATTTTGCATTTACTTATATATTGGGGAAAGTATTTAACTTCCCTACATTTTAAAAAAGCAACAAATATTGAGTACAAATTTAGCACTAAGGCTACTTTCAGGGCAAGATGCAGAACTTTGGTTGCATTTTTGCTGTCTGTCTAGGGGTGTGCATCAAGCCAGTTCCAGTTGCGAACTGGTTCCAACTAGTTCAGTCCGTCAATACCATTTAGATTTAATCTTAACGATTCCCTCATCGATGCGGTACAGCAGGGATCATCAACTTCATTGGTATAATGGTCATTTTTTACTTGAGAGATGCAGCAGGGGCCGGACATTGAAATAAACTTTAATAAATTTAATAATTTGGTCTAAATAAAACATTGTTTTCTCTCAAAAGTAAGGGACTTTTAAGCCTTTATTAGTGTGATCAGCCCATATAGCCTATCCTGCATCCAGCCACAAGGGGGTGATTGAGATATTTTTGGGACATAGCCTAAATCTGAAGCTCTTATGTTGACTGTCATTGAGTTTGATGCTAATGCGCTGTGTTGTCACCAGGCAAAAACACATGCAGGAAACTGATCTGTTTTTAGATTCTCAGGAGGAGAAAGGACACGCTTTATGAGAAATAAGTGGAAAATTGATACTAAGGCCCCGTTTACACGATGTTTTGCTTTGTTTTCAGTTTAGTTTCCAAAAAAGTTCCGCGTTCAGACGGCAACGTTTTCAAATTAATCTCTGTTCACACGAGACTGCAGGAAACACCAAAAACAACGTGGTCAGGCCAGTAGATGGTGATGTGATTTTGCAATGTCCAACACTGCCTTCGGGCTGCCCTTCGACGGCGTATGGGTCGAGTCAGAATCAGGTGTTTCCCCGTTTACACAGAGATGGAGATGGGGCATTTTGAAAAACTTCCACTCTAGAGCCTGTTTCCAAAAAGTTTCGTCTTCAGGCACCAAAACGCCGTTGCCGTGTAAACGGACGGCCAAAACGCCACAAAACTCTTGCATTTTCACTTGAAAACGTTGTCGTGTAAACGGGGTGTAAAACTGGCAGCTGTAGTCAACAATGGACTGATAAGTATACATTTACTATGCTAACTTACAGCAATACGATACCTGAGTGCTTCGTATTTCATAAGGTTGATTTTTTTGCTACACTTTAAGACATAGTAAAAAAAAATAGTAAATTGCATGCAGTTTTTTTCATCCATAATTTCTTAAGTTAATAATCTTATGGGGGCCAGATGGAAAGCTGTGGGGGGCCTGATGTGGCCCTGGGCCACCAGTTGATGATCGCTGCCATGCAGGCTATAACGATCAAAAGTGTGGCTTAATTTCTCAAAAATGACATGTGCACGTCTGTTGAACAAGGATTTCAATCATGAATCTTTTTGCACAAGAACTGTTAATTTTGCACAACAAGATTTTAAGTTATTTTATACTTCCAGAGATCAAAGGATCCAGAGACTGAAAATCTATTCTAAGGTTTTATCTTTAAAAGAAAATGAGCAGTAGTATTGTATTCTATTTCAACTTCAGAGATTAAAGATCCAGGGACTAGTTTGTTTTAACTGAGATAGTTCTAACAAAAAAGAGAATTTTTTAATATTTTAGCATGTTCTCCTCCCAAGCACTTGATAACATTTAAGGTTACCAAAACTGATTGGCATAACAGGTTATTTCAGTGTGGCACTTCAGTTCACTGAAGGTGGCATGCATCCTGGTCAGTGTTCAGAGAAAAAGAGACTCAACAGTAAAACCATACAAAGTCTACCTTTTCCAAAAAGAAAATTCACAGGAAGGAATTGAAAAAGAATTGAATCGATAAAAGGAATCCATAATGGCATTAATATCAATAACATCTTATCAATTCCCATCCCTACCAAGGAACCATTATGGAGATCTCTATGGAATGACTAGTGATCTGAAGCTTACCTTTTTTGCTGATCTACAGACTGCCCTTGGCAGTCAGATCCCTTTCAGAGCATTTTTAATCCAGGTGCAAAGCATGGTGTTAATTCAGAGCATTGACACTACAAATCTTCCTTACTAAATTCACAATAATGGGACTATTTATAACATTCACAGTGAAAACTTAGGAGTGTTGGTATCAGACCTCAATTTTGACACCGGAAGTGAAAAGGCAGCATCTTCCTGTTAGCCTGTCGGCCAATCCCAACATTCCAATTTCTTGTCTTATGGCCCAAATCATGGAAAAGGACTTTTGCGCTCCTGAAATGGGATTTATGCACATTTTATGCATTGAATTTGTTTCACATGGGTAGTTGTTGGTGATAGCTAAATGTTCTGTTGTGTTTTTGTCAGCAAGTTTTTATTTATTGTCCTGATAGACAGGATCTTGGTTCAGATGTGGAAAGGCTTGGTCATTGTTTATCTGATGTGATTTGTATAAAGTTCTGTGTGGTTCAGTTTTGTTCTTCAGCTTTTTTTTCTGATAGTCCAGGCTGTACTGAAAAGCAGATGTCGCTAACTTAATTGTGCTTGAAAGGGTTGAGATTCTGCAGGCATTTTTCAGTCAGACATAGGGGCGGACCAGACAAAGCAAAAACTGGCTTGGGGTTCCAGGAGTTAAGGTTGAGTGTAGTGAGTCTAGTCCACTCACTTCCTGATTCTAAGAATTTATTAGTTAGTGCTTTTGGGACTTGAAACGAGTGCGCAGAGCTGCAAAGTACAATTAAAGAGATGAATATTTAAGAAAAGATATGTAGGTGACTTTACAGATGTGTGATGAAAATATGCAAAGAGTAGTGCCTTTTTAATCCTACTTTGTCACTCTGCAAATCCTTCTTTAATAAACTTTATGCCACTGGAGGTAATGATGAATTATTATGGGAAGCAGCATGAGTCGGCATAGAGTTAAAACTTTGGCTACATACTTTTAGGACTTTTCCATGCATATCTTGTAAGTCGATTTTAGAGTGTCAAACTTTGTAGCCTGATAGATTTTCAGCTTCACTGCAACAGTTTCCAGTAAGGTGTGGCCCTCCTGTGTTTGAAGCCTTCAACTAGCACACATGCATATTCCTGCTGTCAGGTAGTCCTCCACGCCCTCAAGGCAAATCTGCACAACAAGTCGGCGCTATTATAAATTCCTCACAGCTTTACTGTAATTACTTTATTGTTTGCCTTTATTGTCTGCACAGGTCGTCCGATCATTGGTTACCGCTCTGACTCATCTCTGATTCTGCTTAAAGCTACAGGCAGCGTTTTCCCGTGCCGTGCTGTATGCAGCAGATGTGCTACACCTGAAGAAGAGCCTGCCTGTTGTGATAGTGAAAACACCCAGTGTATAGTCTCTGGTGTGTTTGTGAATCACAGCCCAGGCCTGAAAATACCTCAGCTTTGTGCTCTGACCTGGATCTTTCAGCGACTTTATCTCAGGTTTTTTAAGAAAGTGCTGCATGCTCTGTTGACTAAAAACATCTTTAACCCACAAATTCACGTGGGTGTGGAGTGCTCTGCAGCACGCACACTCCCTCTCTTGATTATATACGACCTTGTTTTAGCAGCCAATGTTGGGGAATGTGTTTGTGCTAATCCTTTTAGATCCCAGTATGGTGTTCAAAACTGGTGCCCTGCGTGATGGTGTTGACTGTGCCATTCTCCTGCCATTCGCCGCAGAAACAGGGCAGAAGTCACCCACACTGTACTTAATCCTTAAAATGCCATCAGACCCTGTACAAGGTCTTACATTTTTAATCGGATTATCATCCCAGGATGTGCACAAATACAGGCAACTTCCTTCGGGGATGAGAGACCAGATCACCAAGTCTTTGATAAAATCAGTAATATCATGCTAGCTAACAAGGAAGTGTGGGTAATATGGGGATTAAGATATCTCAATCTTTAATGGTGAATTTGCTACACAATTTATGAAAGGATAGTTGCATAATTCTTACATCCTGAAGAGAGGCAATCCTCTAGAGACTTATGCAGCTTTGAAAATCAGCAGGTGAAAACATGCCTGTCCCTTGCTGTTTTAATTTATTGCGCCTCTTTTTTAATCAGTTATGAGCACCTGTGGCGCTATTATGTTTCAGGAAAATGTCTCTCTGATGTTTATATGATTTTTAACTAAACCCAGATAGACCTCACCAATGATATTGAGTACCTAAATTAATAACAAAACATAGTGTGGCCCTCTGATGCCCTTGCAAGATAACAGTATTACAGGCACGTAAAGGGGAAGTCCTCCTTTTAAACCATCAAAGTCTGTTTACAGATCTTTCTACTGCATATGAGATAAAAACTTGTATAAACATGCGGCACCAGAGGGAGTTTCATAAGATCTGATAAAAGACGTCACCTTCAACAGCCCTGGTTGGTGCTTGGTCAAACACTTCTACTTTGAAATGTAGAAACAAAACAAACAGAACATGTCAGGGGACTCACTGAAGCTTGAGATCTGCTTGAGGTTGCAGGCCAGAGGTCACATAATAATACAGTCCCTTATGGAACTTAAGACAATTGAGTTGCATTATGGGTATGCAGGTGCCAGGTCTGATGAAGGCTGTATTTGCAACCAGCAACTACATTCTTCTGTCAAACCATGTATTCATTATAAGGCTAAGTGTTTCAAAAACTCTTATGATACGATACGTATCTCAATACACATTGATTTACGAGAAATAAGCCTGTCCTAAACTTCATCAGCTCGTCTTTTTTTTTGTTGAGGATAACAAAAGTGGTATAGATTAAAGGTTCTGAAATTTTTAAACACCTCAGATCCTCAGAGATCCAAGTGAATTAAAATAGTCTATTCTCACTCATTTTAAATGTCCCTCTCTATGGTCTCTCTTACTGTTGTTTTGTCTTACTTTTCAGAAAATATTCTGCTTTCATTTTACCATAAGCCCACTTAAATTTGTAGGATGAGCTTCAGCTTTACTTCTCCATTAAAAGGCACCGCAGTTTCATTAATGAACCGATGAGTGAGGATTAAACAGCGTCTCCCAGACTACCTGAAGCAGCTGTCTGAAGCCTTCGTTAGCAGCGCTGCTATTCAGCTCAGATGTTTACAAATAAAGCAGAAGTGCTCCTAGTGATGCACGAAAAGTATTTTTTTAAACTGATACTGATGACCGATAATTTCCTACCCCTGATGGTCAATAACTGATAATAACTGATATATTTTTTCAATTGTTGATTCAACAATGCAAGTTTATTTGATGTATTTATGCATATCTGGGGGTAAGAAGGGGTTAATATGCAGTGAGCAAAGATATTTATAACTAATTTTAACTAATATCGCTCATGTTTTTCAAAAAACAAAGAACTATTCTGACTATATAACTGTTAATATAGTTAACTTGTTTTAAAGATTTGTGTACCAAGTTTAATGTACACAAACAACTGACATAGGTTTTCCCTCATAAAACCAAATGATAACAGGTTATGCTTTACAAATGGGGATATTTGGGGGTCTGTTTTTTTTTTTTTTTTGCTACTTAAAGAATTAAAGCTGATTTTTTACATAAAGATTAAAAATATGCACTGAAATAAGTCATATCAGAGATGGGTTAAGAATGTGAAGTCCACCGTGGTCTGTTGCCAAACTTCTGTTCCTAACGTTGATCAGACTGAATGAAACCATGTCAAACAGAGCAGGCTACTATGAAAGTAGCGATGGATCAGGAGACTGTCAGACTGATTTTGTTATTAGAACGTTGCGCCTTTTGGCTCTGGCAAACTTTCTGCAGTTTTCACTGCCTGCTTACGATCAGTGCTCTGCCTAATGCCTGCTGCTGAGGCTAGTGGCTGCTGCCGCTTCGTTTTAACGTTGTTAAGATGATGACTCTTAAGTGACTTATAAGATCCCTCAAGGACTTCTTTCTACTCTTTGCAACCTTTGCAGGTTTGTTATCCTCCCCGTAAATACTAAATAACACCACCGTGTTGTTAGTATTTTAGCACAGGGGCTGCTTCCTCTTCATCTCTGGTGCTTAACAGCGGGTCATGTACTGCGGTGCCACCTGCTGTTTCAGAATGTGCACTGCCGTGCTGACAAAAATATATATATGTTATCGGGGCAAGTCGTCATGATATCGGACTTATCGGAATGACGTAATAATTTCCTGTTATCGGCCCGATAATTATCGGCCCGATAGTTATTGTGCACCCCTAGGTGCTCCTCATGGTCTCCTGATCAGAAGTTGAGGGAAGCTTTGAGTCTACAGCATCATTCATTGCTGGCTGTGACAGCACACATTTGCCCTATAAGCTGTCCTGTTGTTGCTATCAGCTACGTGTCCTGGTGTCCTGTGTCGATGAAGGTTGGTGTTGCTGCAGTGTTTTACCTTGTTTATTGTACAGCGTGCATGTAGGATTGGGCATCATTTGGGTTTTTTCTGATACCAGTGGTATATCAATACTTTCATGCTGGTGCCTAAACAGTGCCTAAATATATACTTTTGGGTGAAAGTTTTTTATTTAAAGTCAGCGGGAGGATAGAAGCTGTCTTGGTATCATGATTTACAGGTATATTTTTATAAGGTGCCAGTCAAGCATGGGAATAAGAACAGGAAACCTGTATAACTTCACAAATTAATCCAAAGACTTCCGTAACGGATTTCTTGCCTTTCATTTTGGATGGCAGGGGGTCGCATCGAGGTGGCAGGGGTATTGATATCTGTGTTGTAATTTGGTTCGGTTGGTATCAGAATTGTTTGTATTAGTACCAGTTTTCAATACTCATCCCTACATGCATGACTCATATCCAACTCCTGACCTTCTGCTATTTGTAGATAGAATATTTGCTTTTAGTCTGTTGGTTGTAGTTAAACACTATGATCCATGTTATTTGTCTGAGTACCAGCTTGTTTTGGTGTGAGATGTGCGCTGCATCATGCAGTCCTACAACTGCTGCCATCTGCTGGCTTTGTTGTTAACTGCACCATGTGGTATATTCATCTTAAAACTTAATGATTTATTGATTCTGTAAAATCCGTATCCATATGTGTCTTGGCAAGGTGCATGTGATGATATACTGCTGTATTATTTTACTAGGGCTGACACCTTCCAGTCGGTATGGTTGATGAGCTCTCATCCGACCAAGATATCTGTAGTCAGGTGGTCATGAAAGTGAGAAATGAGAGGTATTTAGGGAGGAGACAGAGAGGAGTGTTCAGCGATTGGCATCCAGGTAGAGAGATGAACACCAACAGCATTGTCTTACAGCGCTAACACTCTAAATAACTTGAAAACAACTTATCTCCAATTCGACTCTATGATGATGTAAGCTGTTTATTTTGAAGTGCTACTGCTGAGTGTCTCTGCTCTGCCCTTTGTGTCCACTCCAGCTACCTGTTTGATTCACCGGTTGGCAGATCTGTTGGATTGTGTTAGTTGGCTGGTCATGTAGTTAAAATGATCATGTTCGTGTTGGTGTCTGCTACAGACAGAGAGCAGGAGAGAGAGAGAAGATGTCGTCTCCTTGCCCTTCAGTCTTAACCTGCTGGTTGTTTTCTTCCCCTTCATCTCCGTAAATAAACACTGCATGCTGTCTGATATATGCTTAAATGACCCAGCACAGGCTCAAACAAATGAGTCCTGTTTATAGTTATCTTTATAATATAAGACAAAAACAGTGATCTGACTATATACTAAATAGTTATCGTGCCTATTGCATACTAGTACGGCAGTCAACCAAAGAAAAACTTGATTGACTGAGATAACACCCACACACTGACCAAGTGGGAAAAATAAACATTTCTCATTATCTCTTTATCAACTAATCAGTGACGATTTCCTCACTGCATCTTAAACATAAACCTCAACATAAACATTACAAGCTATTCTAGCATAATTATATTTACCCTGCTTATGTTGGACTGAAATAACTCATTTAGAGCCAAGCAGCGTGCTCCTGCTTATATCCATATAATTTCCATAATCACAGCACAATAACTATTTTGAATTAAATATAAAATAACAAATATTTTTTTTGTCTTACTGCATTGTCTTTTTTTTCCCCAAGGTGAAATGAAAATAAGTCCACAGGTCAGGACATAAAGAAAATCATTTAGAGACCAGGAGACATTGCAGTCTCTCTCTTCTTCTGTATTTCTGTCTGTAACAGACTAACATTAACGTCTGGCTTTGAAGAAAGGATAAAGGTGGGTTTTCAATATCTGATATGCTGATATTTACAACATAATTTTAGCTGAACTCTGGAAATCAATAGAAAGCAAAACAATGTCAGCTGTAACAGTTACAACAACAGTAGGCTATCTGCCTCTGCCACACTACTCCGCTGACCATGGTATGATTCATCTCTACCCCAATCGAACCTCGGCAGACAATTAAGGATGCTGTCTTTAGAGCCCATCAAAAAAGTAATTCATAAGCTTTGTGCAGATTATGCAAATACATTTTTTTTGCACACTGATGGTTCAGATAAGCAAGACACAGCTTCATATAAGATCCCATCCACATGGAGACGAATTCAGGAGTATACACACAAACAACAATGGCGGGTTACAGGATAGTGTTCGTGCTGCAGAAGCTACTGAGCTTATTCTGATTTTTACAGCCAAATCTCATGCTCCTTTACCACCACCGAGAAGAGCAGACACCAGATGTTCTTAAATCCATTAGGAAGAACATGTAGAAGGGCAACCAGGAGAAGGTTTGTGGCGGTTTCTGTAATCTTCTTCTCTCTTTTGGTGCATTTCCGTGGCAGTGTTACAGCGCCACTTATAGGCTTGGCATATTTAGTGCTTAACAAATGTATTAGACCACCTGTCATATTTGTCTCAGAGACCATCCAGCATCATGAAGTGCTTTAATGCGGACTCTTTCATTTTCAGTGAGCTCTCGCATTTTACCAGTTTGAACAGGAATGAGGGATTTCAAACTGAATTCACCTTTTTATACCCAAATTTGAGCCGGCTCACTGGGCTTCTCTGAGAAGTCAGAAATGAATCAAGCATAACATTCAACCACTAAAACTCATTTTTCTGTTCAGGAATGCAAGTAAATAACTATAATTTGACATATTAATCAATAAATTATAATGTGCTTTACTATTTTTTTTAGTTTTTTTGTAAATCAGTACATGTGAAAATTCATGGATAATAATAATTACATTTCAGCATTAAAGCTATCATTTTGGTTAAAGAGCTTCTACATACTGGTGTATTAACCATTGCAGAAACATCAAAAATGATTTTGGTAATTACCAATGCTGTTAATTTAGGGCAGCTGTGGCATAAACCTTACTTTAGGTGGTGGTCTAATAAATTTGTTAAGCACTGTATACTACAGAGTTTTAGTCATTTTCAGTGGATCCGTGTTTACGTGGACATTTTCTGAAATGATCCCGTGTTTACAGGAAACTTTTTCAAAGCGAAATGGAAATATATTGTTTTAGGCTCTGTGTTGCTAAGGCCTAAGACAGAAAGAACTAAATCTGAAGTTTCACTTTTATTTGCAGCGTGAATCACTGCTGCATCAGGAAGCAAAAGGGAAGGGGCGAGAGGGATTGTACGATAAAATAGCTTCAGCAGATCGCTGATACGTTCTTTTTCTTCATGATCTGAGATCGTCCTATTGCACACCCCTTATAGCGACATTTTTATGTAGTTCAGAATAGGGCTGAACGATTTGGGAAAATAATTTAAATGCACTTTTTTTCCCCAGTTTTGCAATTGTGATTTAGGTATGCGATAATTTCTTAAATTCCTTATATTGTGTTTTTTTTTAAACAAACACAAGAAATAAATACTTCTATATCATAAACAACACAATATTAGATAAAACTAGAGCTGAACAATTTTGAAAAATCTATTTGTGATGATTTTGACTCATATTACAAATTGGATAGGAATTGATGTAGAAAGGAGTCAGAATTTTTATTTCATTCTCATATTTAATAAGAAAAACATACAAAAAGTAGGATTTTTTAGACTATTCTGAAAAAATAAGTCCTCAAAACACAATTTCAAGTCTAACAAATTAATAAATTTCAGCAGTTGAACAGACTTTAACATAAGGCAGTGGTTCCCAAACTTTTTCCGTCAGGGCCCCCCTTTGGCAGGTGAAAATATTTTTGCCCCCCCCCACCCCCACCACCACCACCTTACATATCAACATGTGAAAACATGTATGGGCTAAATGTACAACAAACACATCCTACATTCACAATTTTTGCAACAAATTCCTTTTTGTCCAGAAATCACCACAACATGAAACCTAGAAAATTTTGAAAAATCTAACTCTGAAGATGAACAAATCTCTGAAAATAAAAACTGCAATAATCCCAGTAAAGACTGGGCTTATTTGATGCTACAGATATTCTTTAGTCCTGGGTGCAACTCTGAGACTGCCAATGTCTGTTCATTTTCAGTGACCAGCTTTGATTTGTTTTTGTTTTTTTGTCTTAATTGAATCTTACACTGGTAGGTTGTTGCAAAAGAAAAGAGTGGCCAAGGCTCTCGAGCCTAGCAGTGGATACTGTACTACTTTTCCACTCCAATCCAAAATGCAGAAAATGTCTTGGACTTCAACTGCAATAACATTGTTGAATCTGAGGTAACATCAATGAACTGCTCCTCCTCTGCAGTGCTAAAGTCATCGACTGGTGTTGCTTGGCCTTGCCTTGCTGCGCCCCCCTGGGGGGGGCCCACAGCCCACTTTGGGAACCACTGGTGTAAGGAATGGTGATAAATAAAGAATAAGACTTCATCTGATGCAGGTCTGTTGGTCCATTGTAAATATCTGCTTACCCGGATATTTAGCTCTTTGAGCTTATATCTGCTATTATGATATCATACCCAGAATCTCACGCATCCCTGAACAGAACTGTTTAGATTGTCTTACCTTGGCTTTTTTGAGTGAAGGGTGACTGACGTGCTGCAGCAGTGGTGACTCAGTTGACAAAGTGTTTCTTCAAGAAGACAACTGAATATTCTGCTGAAGGAGCTGCAATTTTATTTGACTCACAATGCCAATGTCTGTTAAATTCAACGTCTAAAATATAGTGCATTCAGAAAGTAATCAGACTTTCTTCACTTTCATAAAGTCTGTCATGTTGCAGCCTGATGCTACAGCCTTTAAAATTCACTCCTTCTCTCATTGATCTACTCTCAGTACCTCATAATGACAAAGTGAAAACAGAACTTCAGAAATGTTTGCAAATGTATTAAGAATAAAAAAGTAGAAGAATAAAAACCTGAAATATTAAATTGACATAAGATTTCAGACCCTTTACTCAGCACTTAGTCGAGGCACCATTGGCAGAAATTACAGCCTCAAGTCTTTTTAAATGTAACGCAACAAGCTTGCACACCTGGATTTGGGGATTTTCTGCCACTCTTCTTTGCAGATCCTGTCAAGCTCAGACAGAATGGATGGGGACCATTGGTGGACAGACACTTTCAGGTCTCTCCAGAGATGTTTGATAGGGTTCAAGTCAGGACTCTGGCTGGACCAATCTAGGACATTCACCTCCATTTTCCACATACAGCCACGGCGCTGCAGTCCGCCTGCGAATTGTACTGCGGAGCACATCGCTCCCTCTCTAGTCTATCAGTACATTTTCACAGCCGGCGTTCCAGACCAGCAGCGGCGCATCCCTGGAGCGCCACTTCGCTCCACTTTGTTCGAGATACGCTGCAGGTCTGTTTCCAGCGCTGGCTGCTGCCAAACCGTGTCAATACCCGTTGATCAGAAAGCTCCAAAAAAGGAAGTCACAAGCATAGGGCTGGGTATTGTTAAGAACCTCATGATTCAATTTGATTTCGATTCTTTAGGTTGCGATTCAATATCGATTCGGTTTGATATTGATTTAAATGCTTCAATGTCGATTCAGTAAGAAGTAGAAATACACAAATAACCTGTTGACAATTTTTTAATAATTATTTTCATGCCCATGTGAACATATTTGGTAAGTCATCTCACATTTTTTAGCAATAAAACATCTGAAAATAAAAATTTGCGCAATAATAACTCATTTGTGCATATGGAGTACAAAAGTAAAAAAGATGACAGTTCTGTATAAACACTGAAAAAGTAAAATGCATGTAAACTTAAATTATATTTCTGTCCTCTTGGAAATTGTGATAAACCTCAAATAACATGGTTATGGTTGGTTGTTGTTTGGTCGAGTGTGGCCTCCATCCATACAACGCAAATCACACGCACAGTGACCCCACTGGCCAGGAGGTGAATCGATTCAGAGGATTTGCTGAATCGATATTGAATTGGGGGAGGAAATATTGTGATGCGTCGATTAATCGATATTTTTACCCACCCTTACACAGGCGTAGAATATCTGGTGCTTTCAAAATACAACACAATGCACGGACTCTCGATCGTAAATCATCACTTCAACAAGAATATGTCTCATCCTGCAGCGAGAGCAAAGGGTCACCGAGAGGTCAGTGGGTCACAGAGCTACAGCGGCACCATTGATGAGGAAAAATTAACTTTTGAGGACATTTAGCCAAAGAATTTTACATAAAACCACAGATCCTTTAAGCAAACATTAACCTTTTCACTTTCTAATGTACTCACCCAATGGAGGAAGCAATAATATCATGGACTTATACAGGAAAGGATGATAAATTAAGCCCAAAAGGTAAAATAGTTCGCTTTTGACATACTACTCCTGCGTGAACTTGCAGTTGTCCCATGAGAACATGCTTCCAGTGGGCGGGGTCGAGGTAATTGCAGGTTACAGTCCTGTGTTGTCTTGGCTATGGTCTTCAGGGTCATTGTCATGTTGCAAGATGAACCTTTGTCCTGGTCTGAGGTCCAGAGTGCTGTGGAGCAGGTTTTCACTGAGGATATCTCTCTACTTTGCTCCATTCAAATATCCCTCAACCCTGACCAGTCTCCCAGTCCTTGCTGCTGAAAAACACCCCCACAGCATGATGTTGCCACCACCATGCTTCACTGTTGGGATGGTATTGGGCAGGTGATGAGCGGTGCCTGGTTTCCTCCAGACATAATGTTTAGAATCAAAGCCAAACAGTTCAATTTGGTTTTATCAGACCAGAAAATTTTGTTTCTCTCAGCCGCAGAGTCCTTCAGGTGTTTTTTGCAAACTTCAAGTGGGCTTTCATGTGTTTTGCACTGAAGAGAGGCTGAGGAGAGAATGCATTGTATGTTTTGCATCAGTTGTTTGATTAGAAAGTAATGCAACACGACCCACAAGACTAGCAGCACCAAGGTTGAAATCTTTACCTTGTCAATTCAAACACTATTATTGTCACAGTGTTCACTTTGTATAGCTGTATTTTCATTGCCAGACAATATGAGTAGCAGTTCTTCTTTACTGCTGTACATCTTTTGTTGTTTAAACTGGAAAAACAAGACCTCCAAAACAATTTCTGCTTGAATTTCAGCATTGTGAGTGAGCCAATGGGCCACGTTTCTTCTCCACCTGTAGCCATGTTGCATGTCACGCAGCCTCAGTTTTCTAGCAGTAAGGGAATTTACCTTCACCACTCCATCTGGGGTCTCTTTGTGGAAAATAGCTGAGGGCCATTTGGAGAGTCAGTGCACCAAGACCCCGCTATCCCCAAAAGAAAATGGACACACTATCCTCCGCGGGAGCTCTCATAACAGAGGGGTCGGGCCAGGTGGTAGGGCTAAGTGGGGGAGGTAGAACGCTAAAAAATATTATTGTCTGAGAGGGAATTTCCAAAAAAAGCTCAGCTGAAATGCCAAAAGTCTTAAACAGCAGATCTGCTCCTTCCCCCTAATTACAAAGTCTATAAATTTTGAATATGCAAGTGTGTTTCATTTTAAAAGTTAAACAGCTGGAAGCAGAACGGCTCCTGATTGACAGAGAAGTGCACTCTTAACTGTTTGAGTCATCAGGTGTCCACATAGCAGTTGTGCAAGCTGCCTATTTGGCCATGACTTGCTCTCTTAACAACTAAATCATCCTCATACTTCCCTCCTTTGTCAGATGAACATGAAAATGATCTTTCATTTTCAAAGTGTGCACAGGAACTCAAATATACATTTCTTTACAACCACGTTTGTTTCATCCCAGCAAACATCTAGATTTGACCATGTTGCACATCTCTGTATGTTACTGCAGTGAGTTGAAGGCCTTTCACATGCTTACAGTGCTACTGCACTCTACAAACACTTGGTTTTTCTCCAGAGAACTCCTGTTCACATCACTGCAGTCATACATGAATGTTTGTGGTCATCTTAAAAAGTCTTTGGGTATAAACTTCCTCTTCTTAATATTATGCAATAAATTACAAAGTTTCCCACACAAAAGCTGAAGTACTTACAGTTGTTTGCCCTGCAGGTGATTTATGCTGCATCACTATAATTTGCAGAGTCTGTAGATTGCAATCTCTTCATCCCTTGCAATGTCAAACCTGATTGCCTCCTGTGGAATCACCCTGTATTGACCTTGTCTTTATACGAACTAATCAGGCATAAATTCAGAGGGATTCCTTGCAAACCTGGAAAAAGACATCTGTGCTTTTTCTCCTTCTGATAAGGCAGTGGTAATTTTCTGTCTCTTAAATGTTGCAGCAGGGTCTTTATCCAGACTTAAAAGATGAACCCTCCATGGACCTAATTCTATCCCTTTTTTGCACTATTAGCTTTGAACTTGCGAATTAAGTTTTTGATTTATGTATAACCTATAAGGACTTATTAGCTGGAGCACCATTTAAGAGCTGCAGATCGTTTTTAGCTGTCTAGACAGCTGACGGGAGGCAGAAGACCTCTCTTACTTTTGAAACGTCTTGCCTGAGGAGAGTTGGCTCAAAAACACACATTAATAGACCTGCTTTTACCTAATGGCTTTTTGTAGACGTACTCTACCTCTCTGCTTTGGCAGCATTTAATAAATATGCTTGAATTTGAGTTTTATGAAAGATATGATTAATGCACTGAACACTGATCTAACTGAAGACCTTCTTCTAGTCATACTAGGCCTGAGCGATATGACTCAAATATCAGCGGCAGTGTTCACAGCTGCATCTCTGACTTAAGTTTAACGCCACAGCCCGCTTCCAGGACTTGATATGGACTTACATCAAGAAATTAATTCTATTAAGCACCTTTAAAGAGTTGTTCAAGCTGAGATGACCCAGCTTGTGTTAAAGCCCCAGACAGACCAACAGATTTGTTAGGTTTTACCTTTTTATTAGGTTGCAGGTTGCGTACAGCAGCATGAGTGATGGTCAGTCAGTTTCCTGGCTGCATGGGATGCTAGCAGTTAGCTTCACGTTTGCATCACAATCTACACATTAAATCTGGCCAGGATGGTGTTAGAAAAATCCAAGTTTTAAGGACTGAAAATTCTTGATTTGCCTGTCCTCAAACTTAAATTTTGTGTTTTAAGGACTAAATTTTTAAGTATGAAGTTCATTTAAATACCAGTAAATAAATACCAGTAAAAAAATCGTGCACCCCTGATCAGGGCTGGGCAATCAATCGAAATTTTGATTAAATCGCAATATGTCCTCCTGTGTGCAATAATTCTTAAGAATCAGAATTAATTTAAGATTTTTGAAATTTTAAAAATGAAGAAAACATGAAAAAAAATCTATTTTCTTTGTTAACTTGAGTATGTTGGTAAAATTACAGATATAATTGGCCTAAAGTGGAATAAGATATTTTGTATGCATCATTAAATGAATTTTTATAATAACCTAGATGCAAGTAATGTAAGTATACTAAGATAACCATGAACTTTTACGTTATAGCACGTTTATTGTGCTATAAAATTACTTTATACTGGTTTATACTGTCAAATACAGGTTCAGTACATTCATTTTAGCAGCAGGGATTTTATGCACAGTATGCAAACATTCAAGTGTTGAAAAGCGATTGATATCAGATTTGCAATATAAGCAAGAATATTTTTTACATCGTTTGGCCCTAGTCCATTCTATCTAATATTGATGAAATGAAGCGTAACTTCAAGAAAGCCATTTATTTTGTTTATGCATTTTATTTAGATTTATAGATCACATTTCCAAGAGTGTCACACAGCAGCACACTCACAGAGTTACAAACATGAAACACTACAAAGCACAGCTCAACCAATGCTGAGTCACAGATCAGAATGTCATCAGTCGAAACATCTACATCCTGATAAGTCTCCCTCCAAAGCCTTCAATCTACTTTTAAAACAATTTAAAAAGACCAGCTCCCCAAGACATACATTTTCCTGCAGAAGATTCCAGGCTGCAGGATCAGCATACCTGAAACTCTTTTTGCCCATCTCGAGATGGACCTTGGGCATAGAGAGCAACATACTCCCAGCTGTGGTCAGCTGATACCAGTTATCATCTCCCATCTCCCACAGCCAATCACAGCTCTTTCTCTATAGACAGCGGTCAATTTAGATATGATGTACTTCTCTCTAGTTCCTGCTTACATTAATGCTGATGCACCACACTGCTGCTGCCGGCAAAGCTTAACCTCCTCCACCCCAGCCTCCACATTTATAGCTTAAAGCTTGTTGAACCCTCATTCAGATTCATGCTGCTATTGATTAATTGCTTCTGAAATAGTTTCATTGTCTTCAATACACATTGTCATAAATGTGTCCATATGGGGTTTCTAGCCATGCATTCCCTGGAAAGTCGAAGCATGCTGCTTGACTAAGCCAGGAGCTTCTTTTAAGCAGAGCCTTCTCCACCAAGCTAAACGGCATATTTTGCAATAAAATGGTTAAATGTATGATGAGAGTGTTCCTGACTAATTGTAGGTTGTAATATGGAATGATTTATTGCTTGAATTTGTTGAGAAAAATGCATAAGATGAGAAACCTAATAATAACGCATAATAAATCGCAGTATTGGGAAAACAGTCGCTATTAGATTACTTTTGCAAACCATTCAGCCCTATCCCTAATATTTCATAACGGTTTTTAAACACCTTACAGCAGCTTTAAATGATTTAAAACACATAATGAATATTTAAACAGTCTACTGTTCCTCACAGACTCTTCTGTACACATGAAGATTCAGTTTTTTATTACAGTAAACTCTGTGCTGCTTGTTTTATGTCTGATGACACTTTACTGTCTTTATAATTCCATCTCTTTCATGTGCTAAATTGAAAGTTATTCCTGCTGGGAATGAAATAGATTCAGCAGACCAATCTGCCCATAACATTGTAAAATCAAGGCACGGTGACTGGGCTGTTGTATCTTGCATCATTTCTGCTCATGATTGTGTGTGCCATTTCACTTTTTAATCCTCCTGTGAGTTGTATCCTGGCTGTAACTTGTTCGAGTTGTTTATGTTTTGCTTTCACAGCCGCTCGGTGACGAGAACAATAGATTCACATTTAATGGCGTTAAGTTTGACGAGCTGCCAGCAGCTGCTCAAACCGTTCAGCCGTGCTGTTCTGTAATTGTTGGCTAATTTACTTCTATCATAAATCATTTAGAGTGAATCAGGCTGACTTTGATTTAGAATTAGTATTCACATTAACATGAACCTACACAGTCAGAGACCTCTGAATTTACAGCAGCAGCTTCAGGCTGGGTGTTGCTTGTGGAAGAGGAAGATGGGTGTCAGAGTTGCACAGATGAGCTGTCGAGGCCCACACTGTTGCCTTTAGTTCAGACAGTGTGGCATCAGACCACGCTCAACTGGGACCCAACCATTGGCAAATGGCCATGCCGTTGCCAGGCCTGCACACTGTGTCAAGCTGGTGAATGGAGCATTGTCACTCTCGGCATGACCAGAGGCACATGTCATTTCCTCAGCGATATTGTTGTGGCTGCATAAATAACTTCCTGATAAAAAACAAACACTCTCTGAATAAGTGATCTCCATGTCTGTTTATTTTCCTGTCAGTAATTCATTTTTGAATCAACACAGTTTGTGCCTGTGTTGGCTTTAAAATGCTAAACCTTCTGGTGTTAGAAAACAAACTGTCATGAAGAATATAATAACCTTCCTTTCTGACAACATGAAACATTTCAGCTAAATTCAAATTATCTTTGTGCGTTCTGCAGGGCCTTGACATTTTTACTGCAATCACTGCAACTCTTTACAAAAGTGACCAACCAGATGATGACATTTTAGTCATTAAATTCCCCTCTTTGTTGTTGAAAACATAAATACTTTTAGATCCATGTCAGGGATATCTTTTCTGTATCTGTAGTAGGGCTGAACAATTTGCAAAAGTAATGTTAATAGCTATTTTTCCAAGTATTGCGATTGTGATTTGATATGCATGCAGTTATTAATAGGTTCTTCACCTTGTGTATTTTTCAACAAATTCAAGCAACAAATCGTTCTATATTACAACCTACATTTAGTCAGGAACCCTCTCATCATACATTTAACCATTTTATTGCAAACCAGATCTACAGTTTTACTTGTTGTAGAAAGCTCTGCTATAGAGATGCTCCCTGGGTTAGTCAAGCAGCTTCTTTGACTTTCCAAACCACTCATATGGATAGATGCATAATGTGGACTGAAAACAATGAAATTATTCAGAAGCAATTAATCCAAAGTAGCATGATTCTGAATATGAGGGTACAGCAAGCTTTAAACTAAAGGAGGAGGCTGGGGTGGAGGAGGTGAAGCTGTGCCAGCAGCATCGTGATGCATCAGCATGAATTCAAGCATGGATCAGTGAGCAGTACGTCATCTTTAAATGGACCTCTGTGTTGAGAGGAAAAGCTGTGATTGGCTGTGGGAGCTGGCAGGCAGTATTTGGTGACAACTGGCTATCAGCCAATCGCAGCTAGGGTCATGACTTCTGTGAACTAACACTAAGCTTCATCAGTATTAAAATGAACTAGGGCAGAACAATTAAAAATATGGATCTAATTGCATTTATGGTTGCGCATTTTGCAAATTTGATATCAATTGCTTTATTGAATGGGGATCATTGTTTTTAATATAATATGAATATTTTAAAATAGGGTTGTTCTGATACCGATACTGCTTAAAATGCAGGTATCAGCATCGGCAGGTACACGAGTTTATGCACCAATCCAATGCTGTTTGGTTTAACTTTATATTTTGCATCGTTTAGTCATGCTAACTGTTAGAAACTGGAAATAAACTGGAAATCAATTCTTCTTTGCTGCCACTGTATGAATGGACTTCCGTTTTTGGCGCAGCAGCAGCGAAGAACAAAAAAGGGACCTGCTGCAGCTGCAAAGAATGGAGGCTGCGTGACAGTTTTTCTCAGAATGTGATCTTTAAAACACCTTCCAGACCCGCACTGTCGTACAAGACAAGACGTGACACAGTTCATAATAAGCTAAATAACTTTGAACCATAAACCGCTGCATTTTACTTGTTTTTCCTCTTGAAGCTAGCCATTGTGTTTACCCATTGCTGCTATTGATGCCTTTGAATCATTGCCGCAGCGTTTTGAGCGAGCGTCTTGGGGAATTTAATTATTAAATCCACTCCAGTAAACACGATATTGAATGTCTTTTTATCCATGTTTATCGAATTACGATAATTTTTTTACAGCTAGCTCAAATGCTAACCGCCATATTGTTTCTCTCTGTGAGTGTCTGTCAGCCAATGGCAGGCTGTTTCGTAATCACGTGATATTGCACAAAATAGCAGAAAGGAGAGATAGAGTTCAATACATTTGATGATTTTTACAACTGTATACATTAAGTACATATCTGTAAACAACAGTTGTTAATATGCAAGTTGTAAGTTTTATGTTGTATTTGGAAAAGTGCAATAAAGTTTTTATTTAAAATAAAAGAGATAGCGAGAGCCTGTGATGTAGCCCCCTGCTGATTATTGTTAATTTAATCAGGCTTTACACGATCAGGATTTTTGGGGCCAATCACCAATCACCGATCCGATCACATGAGGGAGCAATATGTCTATTTAAAAACCTTGTTTATTTACTGTATATACTTATGTACTGTTTACTGAGTATCAACAAAAGTATTCTCAAGCATTTTTGCCAATGTTTAACAATCTTGCCATACCCCAAACTGACAGAGATGCAAGGGTAAAACATCAGTGACCTCTAGAGGGCATTTAAGGACTGGCCAGACATAAGTTCAAAGTACAGTCAGGTCAAACCAAAATAACTTGAGACCGAAATAATGAGCGCAACAACTTACTGTAATTCAATTACTTTATTGTAATTAAATAACTTTACAGTAACAAGTAAATACTGCAAATAAAGGGCAGTAATGTCCCTTATTGTCTAAAGTAGTTTGCTTTAGCATCCGTTTCGGTGTTTGTTTTTCTTTTTCCACGCTCCGTTTCTCGAACTCGGCATGCTTCTCCTTGTGTTCCTTATCCAGTTGCCTGATTAAATTTGTCGTGTTGAAACATTTTGCAGATGCTCCCCCACGAGTTACTATAGTGTTACACAGATTGCAAATAGCTTGAGTTTTATCTGTCTCAGACACTTTGAAGAAGTCCCACACCACCAACATGTTTGTTTGAATCCAACAGCTAATGATTCAAGATTAAAAAAACTTTATTGTCCGTCACGTCACATAGTGACAGGGTTAAAAAAAAACTAGCTGTTGGGTTCAAACAAACATGTCGGTGGTGTGGAACTTCTTTGGAGTAAATGAGACAGATAAAACAATGCAGCTGGAGCATCTGCAAAAAGTTTCAACACGACAGTGATGTCATTGATCGGATCGGCGAATTAAGACATTACAGCCAATCACACAAATTGCATAAAATGCAAAATAACGGCCGATCCGATATAGCCAATCAGATTGGCGGAAAGCCTAAATTTAACATTGAGCAGTGAAACTCAATAATCAGCAGAAAAACAACTTTAGACACACAGAGATGCTGCAAATTATAATTCTATTTGTTGAGCCGTTCTGAGTCAAATATAGGTCTAAAATAATTTGCTAGTCTGCACAGTCAGTTCAGAAAGTTTAGACTGGTATCAGATCAGTACTCGGTAACGGTCGATACCCAACACCCGATTATCGGAATCATATCGGAAGGACATAATAGTATCGGAACATCCCTAACATAAAACATAACAAGGACAAGTTTTGTCATCTATTTGAATAAAGACACCTGAATGTTTGCAAAATGTGCATAAAATCTCTGCAGCTACAAAAAATGAATGTATTCAACTGGTATTTTGATATATTCCAAGCTAAAGCAATATTGCAATGTCTGTGATTTGTATATTGCAGCATGCCATATTGCAATGTAATTTTATTTGTGATTTATTTCCCAGCCCTAATCTGCAGTATCTTTCCAAAGCTGCAGAGCTGGTTACAGTCTGTCTCTCTCAAAGGGATCTTTCTAACCCAGCGTCAAACTCTGCTGTCTTTCTGGAAACTTCATCCAGTGAATCCATAATAAAAAAATAAAATGTTTCTTCAATTAATTTCTCCAACCAACTCAAGACTCTGTCATTGATGTGTGTCAGTGCTGATCTCAAAAAGTTATCGTGCATTGTAGGGTAATCCTGCTGTTATCTTATTAATCATTAACTATTTGCTCAGCAGGCAAAATAATGAGCAGAATTTTTCAAATGTAATAAATAATGTGTAAATCCCTTACATGCTAAAAGAAGCATTTCTTAGCAAAGTGGGGTTGGAGTCTATTCTATTTGTTTTTGGTTCCTACAGTAGTATTTAGTCCAAATATAGCTAGTTGTCACAATCTGATACTTTCCGATACCCTGAAATTTTAAATTGATTTAATCTTTCTTATTTTAATAGTCTAAAGCCAAAACTTAAAAACACTGCAGCTCTTCAGTTTACTTTTTGACCAAAGCTACTAGGAGTAAGAGGGAGAGCAGCAGTGGACCATTCAGTGAAAACTGACATTTCTCATGTTCTTTTTCTGCATCCTAAGGTCAGAGATGTACTTGCTTGCTGCATCCAGCTGCATCATGAAAGTTCTTGCTAATATGAGAGCCTATATTCAACTAGGGCTGGGCAATTAATCAAAAACTAGATTCAATCACAATATGGCCTGTTGCAGTTTTCAAATCACTGACAGTGCAATATTTCTTTGACTACAAGTGTCGAGAGGATCTGGCTGCAGACCTCTATGGTGGGGCTTTTTGGTCTCCTCTATGGCAGACCTCTACAATGGGGCAACCTGGACTGTGGGGCATCAGTGATGTACATTATCCAAGCTGCTAGCTGCAGGAAAATATTTAAACAAATGCATTAGAAGCTTCAGTTTCACCTCGATCAGTGCATTTTAGGGCTGAAACGATTCCTTGAATTATTCGGGTGATTCGATTAAAAAAATTCCTCGAGGTGAAATATCTGCCTCGAGGCTTCCCTTAAATCAGTCATGTATCCGTACGCCCATGCTGAAAGCCTGGACATCGCGCTGTGTGTTGCACTGCATGCTACGTTTCACACGGACGGCTGTATGTGTGGCACAATGCACTTGTTTTTGCTGTTACTATACGTGACATGCATGATACGAGGCGTGAAAATCAAGAAGGAAGAGAAGTTGATGCAGTGATGTTTACAGGCACTCGTCCTGCGTTTTTACACAGCCACTGCCTGTGGCTTGGGCAGATATGGCACTACACCTGCACCGGTGAACCTCTATGAGGAACCCCTAAGATCTACGAGTTTACGTGCTGCCTGCTTGACTCGCCAGAGTGAGACAGCACTCATTTTTTGTCTGGAGATTTCAGGGAATTTCATAAACTTCTCTGAAACCTGGCAGTTTCAGAGAACACAATCAAGTCCTGCTTTGGTGCTTTCTCTCTCTCTTTCTTCCATGTGCGCACGTTATACATTTAATTTTAGATTATTTGAAATTCAACGCACTGATGTCTTGATTGCAGCATCTTTTTCAAGAAGTTTCAGCATCCTGAATAATTTGACAAGACTTACATTGATAATGAATTGACACCAATTAAATAGAAACAAGCTATTGCCACAGACAGTGGCTGAGACTAAATAGGTCAAAGTTCATCATCACGTAATCAGGATTCAACAGGTCATAGAAGCAGCTTTATTCCTTTAAATGTGTTCTCCATGTCAGTGAATGGTCTTAAAGGTCAGATTTTTATGGTGGAGGAACTCACAAATAAAAATGTGCAAGAATTAAAAGTGAGCACCCTTTGAAAAATAGACCATATTCCTGTACTCTAAAGGTTCACCTTTCAGACATCATCATACCACTGTGTGAATGACAGAAATTTATTTGTTGCTATAATGTGAAATATTACATTCATGCATAAACTAGAGGATGTTAAAATGATTTTCTCTTTACTTTAATGACAGATTGGAAAGTAAAAATAAACTAAAATAGAAGAAATAAAGTGTTGGCGCCAAAGTTTCCTTGGAGAGATCCCTAAAACCCCAAATATGACATAATTTAATGTCATTATTTAACTTCCTTTACTCGTAACTTTAAGAAATGTAAACTGTC
Organism: Cheilinus undulatus; assembly: GCF_018320785.1. NCBI lineage: Eukaryota > Metazoa > Chordata > Actinopteri > Labriformes > Labridae > Cheilinus > Cheilinus undulatus. Next base: position 6,489,619 of record NC_054869.1, read on the forward strand.
ATCAGAACTTAATTGCACTTTGTAAAATATATTTTCTTTGGGGAATCTGTTAACACAAATTTTTAATAAAAAAGTCGTTCATTTAAGGGACAATCTTCTTTTCTCATTTGTCTACTACTACTTCTCTTGAAAAAGCAAAAGTGACTGATTCATAAAGATGCGATATTTCTTATTAGAGTACTCGATTAATAGTCAAAAGCATCGATAGAGAACTCAATCACAAAAAGAATCCATTACTGCAGCCCTAGTGCATTTACTACTTTTTCCTTCTCCCTCTCTCTTGCACATGGTGCCAAAAATGCAAAAAGCTGGGCAATTATCCTTGGGCCACATGAACTTACCTGGAAAGCCCACCTGAGCGTGGGTTTAAAGAATAAAAGTAAAACAAGTGTTTTTCTTCTATTGAGTTTTTGGACCCACGTTGTTTTCAGTGTTTGTGTTTCTTTGGGACGCCAGGATGAGTGACTTCACAGCAGGGCGCCATTTACAGGAACCTGCACAGGTGATATCCCGACAACATTAACCAGCGTGGGTCTAACTTAATATTTTAAGTGCCTGAGGGCTGGTACCACAAACACAGTCCAAGAATAAAACCAACTCCCTGTGGAGATGTTTTGTCTGGGTAAATGTTTTTATGGAAAGCTGGAAGAATCTATCAGTGTGAGGGAAGTCATGGAGGGAGAAGGGTAGTCACATTCAGTCAAGTCAAGTTTTGGTATTCAGACTGAGGTGTGATAAGCTGAGCCAGTTGAAGCGTGCTGTGAAATCTAGCCTGCAGCAACAAGCATTATCACCATGCAAGTCAGGGCAGAGCTCTGTTCATAGTTCCTCTATTTCCCTGAGAGAATGAGTGGCTGCATGCCGCTGCAGCTCCCTCAAGTCATGACAAAGACCTCTGCTACAGTATTGTTTGCCAAGGTTTCTCTTTTGGAATGACTGGGTTTGTGCGTGCGTGCGTGCGTGGGTGCGGGGTGTTGCTGTGTCTGACGTGTTCTGGTGTGATCCCTCCCATATGTGTCCTGGTTAGTGAGTTACAAAGAAGACAGGAGTCTCCTCCAGGAAAGCTGTTAGGTTAATAATCTGAGTGTAGGCAGGGCCAGGCCTCACAGGTGAGCCAGCTGGCAGGAAAAACACCCCGCAGACTGTAACTACTGACCAACGGCCGCACTGGGAAGATAACATCAGAAAAATAGATGGGGCGGTGCCAGCTCCCTCTCAGCTCTGCTCCTGACTTTTGACACCGAGGCTACCTGCTGCAGCACAGTTCCCTCTACTGCAGTGTTAAACGCAGCCGCAGGGCATGCGTTTCAATTAAGAATTATCAGAATGCTCTGAAGGGTTGAGTCACACCGTTCTGCTGCAAGAACACACTGCCTGCTGTTACAAAAGATGAGAAATAAATCAAATATCAAGATCCTGAATTCCTGCAAGTTCAAGTTCTGAGACACAGGGTGAAACGCTTTCCTCTTCTGTGAGCCCCTGATCCAGAACTTGCAGTAAAATCAGACACTCCTGTGTGCAAAGAGTAATTTAAGAAGGGATTTGGGGTTTTTACTCTTCCACTGGACCTTTTGGGAGAAGACATCATGTCTAACTAGCTGTAGGAATCTTCTCTTTGTTAAAGTCCCTGTAATGCAGAATCAGAAATGTGTGTTTAAACACACCAGATATGTTCAAATAAATCTACTGTAAACATGTGAAAAGGTAACTGGGTGGAGCAAATAAAACACCCTGTGACGTGTGAGGGCGGGAGTGAATTATCCCCCCACCAAACGCTGCAATGATATGTAAACACTGAGCCTGATGTGTTGTCTGTTGTTTGAGGATGTTCCTACTTTCAGAGGAAATTTGCGTCCAGCTAAATGCTGCATTTTGTTCAATGTGTTGGGAATTAATCCAGCCTACCAGCCACTTTGGTGGAGGAGTTATTTAAAGTAAGGTAACAGAGGGCTTTGTAACAGAAAACAATGTAAATTTTATCCCAGACCTCTTCCTCTCCTGCTTTGATAGAGAGAGAGGCAGCTGTGCTTTGACCTGAGTCCACTGTAATGTCAGGGGGCAGGCTAATTACTGGAGTGGCTGTAAAGCCTATTTATTTGTCACTTGAACAAGTGCAGCAGGACCAGACATCTTACCTGCTGAAGGTGTGTTTTAGTCGATATCTCCCTTGTCTTGAGTCCTTGATAATTAAAAGGGGCAAGCTGTGGCTTTGTCTCTCTCAAAGCAGCGGCAGCCTCTTTCTTTGTTATTTACCTAATGTGTTTGCCTTATAGCTCAGAATATAGGGCTCAACAGTGTGGCTCCAGAAGCAAGAATCACATTCATTTTCTCAATAGTGGATTTGATACTGTCTGAAGTACCTAAATAAGATTTGCCACGAGCTACCTTAGTGTGAAGCAGTGGTATATGCTCCTGTAGAGAGAAGTTTTCAAGATATCAGTATGCTTTAAGAAAAACCTAGTTTATTTGTGATCTCAAAAATACTTCAATACCCACAATCCTTGAGTGTCACTGATTGGTGGGGACTCCAGTTACCATGGAAACATTTACCAAGCTTGCCAATGAAGGCTGTCGACCGTTGATGATGACATTACTTACTGCATATGTAATACTAGGGGTGGGAGAAAAATCAATTGCTAATATAGACGGAAGTCTATGTTAATGGGAAAATAAAATCAATTGTTTGCCCAGTGAAGTCAGCAGACATGACGCTCATAGAGCAGGAAAAAAAACATGGCAGCACCAGGGGAAGAACATTAGGCATGCAAGGAGAGCACGAATGAGATGGACATGACACATGAGGTTTGCAAGAAGTGCTACATGAAGACAAAATACTGCGGAAATACAAAAAACATGAAGACGAAAGCTAAATCAGCTAAACAGTTGAAAAATGGTACAGATTGCAATATATCCCAGTTAGGGATGCACAATATTGGACTTTTGCCGATATCCGATATGCCGATATTTTGAAACAAATTTTGGCCGATACTAATACCGATATTTAATTACATTTTTTTCCACTGTTAAAAACACCAATTCTATCATGGACTACAATTAGTTTTAAATACTGGTAGTCTATTTTTGTACAAACTGACAAAACATTTGATTTATATCAGAACTGAAGGATATATATATATATATTTTTTTTTTTTCAAATACAGCCATACACTAATGACAAACTTACAGTAATGTCTTTGGGTTACATGTGTATTACATGCTTACATGTATTTTTAACAGTACAGCCAAAGTCATCTGCATTTTTGAGGGCAATAAGCAGCAGCAAAATAACCTGCTTACTCTGAACTCCACAGTGCAAAAAAGAAAGCTTATACATTTAGACTGATTCTCCTTATTACTCAGCCAGTTTGCAGGATGGCTCCCTGTGATACTCCTGACAAAGGGCTTTAAATAACAACAACACAGATTCTTAAATGCAAAAAAAAAAAAAAAAACTAGCTATAGTTCAGAGCTTAATTATAATTCTAAATTTCTGAGACTCAAGATGAACAGAAATAAAACTTCAACTAAAGTAGTTCTCCTGATTCTGCTTTAAACAGCACAAACTAACTAAGAAACCAAGTTTAATGGGCATTTCACTGTAAACAGCTCTGTAACAACACAGTGACACAAACATCTCCAATGCTGGACACACCTTCGTGCACCTTCGAGTGTGCACAGGAGACGGCACTCAGAAGTCCGTCATTGCTTTTGCCATGTTTCACGCATGTCACGTAGGACGACATGCACGTTCTTTTTATCTCTATCTAAACATGTTATCAAAAGCAGCTGCAACTGCGGCTGCTGAGTGAGCACTCCTGTGAGTGTAGGACAGACTTTATTAGAGTAAAATCCTCATCTGTCCACGGAGGCAGTGAGGCTCAACGTGATGATGTCTATATATCCGTGGTGAAGCTAATATTTTTAGCTTTAACGAGGAGCTTCTCTACGTGACTTGAAACGAAGTTTTGCAGTTCAGGTAAGGCTATAAGTGCCTGCTGGGTGTAACGTAGCGGGGCTTTAAATGCATCACAAGCCGGTATATTCCACCACGCTGAAAGGCTGATTATCAAGAGCTATGAATTCAAAGATTTTCCTGTTCAGCTCCTTCCCTTGGGTGGTCACTGCTGTATTTTTTAGCTTTGTTGAATGACTTAAGTAGAGGCTGCTGCCGAGTTTTCCCTGGCACGAAGTTTTGCCATTCTTTATAGTCCTTGTAGTCATCAGGTTGGCGGTTTTTTAGATGCAAAATTAAACTGGTGGTGTTAAAGGCATGTTGTCGAGCTCCTCCACGCGTCTGATGTACTTTACAAGCGATGCAAACAGCTACTTTGCTGTCTTGTTCCCACACCTCAGACTTCTCCCACACAGCTGACATGTTATTTATTGTTGTTCTTTGCACATGTCTGGCGTCATTGCGTGCGTTTAATTATGACGTCGTATTATCGGCTGTACTCATCGGCGTAAATTTTACTATCGTCTGATTTCGATAATTAACCTTTTAAGCTATTATCGGCCAATACCGATATACCAACGATAATATCGTGCATCCCTAATCCCAGTATGTGATATCGCAATACTCAATGTATTGCAAAATGTTAAAAATCGCAATAATATCGAATTGTAACCCAAGTATGGTGATAACATCGTATCGTGGGGCCACTAGTGATTCCCACCCCTAATACATTATCATTTAAAATTCAATCACTAAAACAATGATAAGTGTAGAAAAAAGGTGCAAATATGGTTTGAATGCTTATAAAGCTATCATTAACAATGAATAAATGGATTATGGGATGTGTAGTTTCTTCCTCCTTGTAAAGAAACATACACTCATTCTTGTACCATTGCCTCTTTCTCTGTTTTTGAATGCCGTTTTTGCACCAAATCAATTTTTAATGCCATGAGTACTCAGGCAGCTGGTTAGCCTGGTTCATGCATTAAAAGTATTGTAATCAGGATTTTGCAAAATGTCCACGGGGGATTTCAATAGGAAATATTGCTTCTGCAATTAGTGCCACCGAAAAAGTGGGTGACCACTGTGGAGCTCTATTTTCACGGTAGTGCAATGCTGCTGCATTAAAGACTGCCACAGCAGGTCCCATAATCAAGAAGAAAAAGAAGGTAATAACAGGTTTCTCATTTTCCAAGTGGAATAAAACAATCTTTCACAGCGCTAAGTAATATGGTATAAAAGACAAGAATGTTTAACTTTCACTGGTACAGCTGCACTGTTAAAGTTCTCTGCAATTTCTTCAAGTATTTTTTTTTTTGTAATGAAATTTTCCTTCCGTTATTCCATTTGTTTCTCTCGTTGTAAGCCACAAAAAGAGCATAAAGTGGGAATTAGTTAATGACCAACTGATTGCATTCCTGCAAAGTTGGCGCCCCTCGACCCTTGGCAACGCTACATGACGTCATCTCCACATTCTCTATTTCCACCAAGTTTGTCAGAATAAAATCTACACTTCTGATTTTAATTGAAAGCTTTTATTTAAAGAACAACATCAGGAAATGGAGTGTTTTAGCAGCAGCTGAACAACCTTGGATGTCTCATGGATGTCATGAGAGGAACAGAACTTCACAATACTCATAGAGAATGAAACAATGGGCAGTCAGAGTCTATAAATGCAGGATGAGAAAGGAAACTCAGACTTTATAGCACTAAGCTATCCGCCTTTCATGACATGATGATTGTGACTCTGGTGGCTCAAACATTGAGCTGTCAGATCCAGTAGAGCAGTTAGATGATGCCTTCATTCAGGTTGTAGCACACTTTGAAGTCTCAGAGAGGATTGTCTTTCTGGTGAGTGAGTGGTGCTTAAAACAATTCTGCAAAGAAGAGTGGACCAAAATTCCTCCACAGTGATGTGAAGGACACATATCACAAATGCTTGCTTGCGGTTGTTGCTGCCAAGGGTGGCACAACTAGTTATTAGGTTTAGGGGGGAGTGACTTTTTCACGTGGGTCCAGGTAGGTTTGGATGGCTTTCTTCCTTTAATAAATGAAATAATTTAAAAACTACATTTTGTATTTACTCCGATTATCATCTGATATCAAAATTTGTTACATGATTTTAAACATGTAAGTGTGGCACATTTGCAAAAATATTAGAAATCAGGAAGTGGCAACTTCTTTTTTACAGCACGGTATCTTCAGTTCCAGATGTTTTTCATTACTGAAATTTGGCCTGGTGGTTTATAGCACAGCCATCTGTCCAGATTTTCTATCACTTTGCAGAGACTTTAAGAGACTTCAATGAATATTACGTGTGCAGTTCTCCTAATTAGACGCTCTGTTTCTGTCCTTCAGCGATCTACAATTATGATCCAAGCGGAGAACAGGAGCTGTGTCTGCAGGTGGGGGACACTGTGCACATACTTGAGAAATTGGAAGGTGAGTGAGCTTGAACACACAACAGGCCCTGACATATCCCTTTCTTCCTTTCTCTAAAGCAAGCTGGCACAGGCACTTTAAATGAAACTCTGAACTAAGCTGCACTCAATACTCTATGCATAATCATGTAAATGAGTCGACCACACTGTCCTTCTGACAGACCGGACTGTCATCACTCCTGTGTCGTGCTCTACCTCCGCTTTCCTCTAACATGTTTCTCTCTTAATTTCTCTTTCTTCAGGCTGGTATAGGGGCTACACGCTACGAAAGAAATCACAGAAGGTACGTTCTTCATCAGCATTTTATTATGCTCTTAACTGCTGCTGTGATGTGTATATGCTAATACTACCTAACTGCTTCCTCAGGGCATTTTCCCAGCATCCTACATCCATTTAAAGGAGGCTACAGTCGAGGGAATAGGGTGAGATCTCATATCAGTAAACATAACATCAAGATGATTGCCCACTTTGCTTTTTGTGTTCCAGTAATATCTGCCAATAAATATCAGTGTGCTTGTAATCAGCACAAGTGAGCATTCAGTAATGCTTCACTTGGCCGTGTAGGGAAACCATCCAACTATTTATCATGTTTAAAAATGCACTCGAGTCTTTTTTTAATGATATGACATGACCAGTGAAAGATGAGCCATTTTCCCAATATCTTGTTATTGTCTTCTTGTGGCTGGTAGCCAGCAGGAAATAATTATTCCTGCAGATTTACCCCTGGTGCAGGAGCTCGGAGCCACTCTGAGGGAATGGGCGCAGATATGGCAGAAGCTCTTCGTGGTATGCATGGATTCTCCTCTCTCTATCGACCTGTCTGTTTAGAATCCTCCCAGCACTGTACACCTCTTTGATTCACAACACTGACTCATTTTACCTGCTTCACAACAATGATGGAATTGCTAGTGTAAAGTGTTTACCCCACAGGCAAACAAGACTACACAATTCAGGAGTGTTCAGCAGATGGCCTACAGCCTCATTGAGTATCGATCCCAGATAGTTTCAGGAACGCTGCCGAAGGACGACCTTGTGGAGTTAAAAAAGAAAGTCACTGCAAAGATTGATTATGGAAACCGGTATGAATCTTGCTGCCTTATTGTAGGGCAATGAATCGTCTTCTGACATAAAAGCTGCTGTAAAGTTTTATTTGTGTGAGTCATAGCTGTAAGATTGTCTCTATAAAGTGAAGTGATGCTCTCTGATCCTCTGTTCTGTAAAGGATTCTGGGACTCGACCTGGTGGTGCGAGATGAGGCAGGAAACACGCTGGACCCTGACCATACCAGCACAGTCAGTCTGTTCAGGGCACATGAGACCGCGTCCCGTAGTGTGGATGACAGGATACAGGAAGAAAAGGTATGATGTCAATATTGGCTCCTCTCTTTAAAAAGTTAAGTAAATAAATGTTGAATATGCAGGACAGTGCAGAACGTTTAGGCACGTTTGGGACAGAACTTGAGGCTGACATAAGGCGTAGATGTGGCGAGTAAGCTGCCTAAAGGGCACCATCGAGCAGGAAGTAGGATTGACACAACCCTGAATGTGCTCTGGATGTCCTTGTATATTACGAGGGACATGGGAAAATAATCTGTGGGAAAAAAGGAAAAGAGGAATTGCGCTGCAGAGTGGTTCGAAACAACTGGGCCTAGTGTACAACCGCTCTAAAGCCCCCCCTATTTGTATCTAGGAAAAGTTTAGGCCCCATTTGGGACCCAAATGAGAGAAAAAGCAGTACATTACAATAAAAAATAAACATCAGTTTTTGTTGATTCATTGCTAAAATTCTTAGAAAATAGGTGTGCACATGTTTTCTTATTAAAAGACCTTTTTATAACCTATGTAATGAGTGTTTTCTCATGATTTTAGTCAATGTACACTCATCTTATTTTGGCAATCTCACACCAGACCAAAATGCTTCCATGCGTCAGATTTAGAAGTCACCAGAGCCTCCACAATCTCAAACACTTCTGTCGTTGGGGTGTCTCCCTCGCCACTTGTGGTATATCCACCATTTTCATGCTGTTTGATTATGCTGAGTGGAATGCAAAGGATGATGGGTACATAAGGGCTGATGGGAACTGTAGTTCCCACTTCCCTTTGCTCTGCCTCCACCCTCCCCTCTCCAGCCCCTGGTTATGGCCGGTGATTAATCCTTCGCACCCCACATGCATAAAACTTATCCTCATAACTGTATATGGTTGCCCTTTTCCAAGGTTCAAGGTGTCTTTATTAGTACCTAAAGGGGGAAATTCCTCAGGAGTTTTGGCATTGCAAAGATAACATCATCAATTAAAAGCAATACTTACCCATAGGGGTGTAATGACATTTGTATCAGTCCTGAACTGTCACAGTTCAGGGGTCATGGTTCACTGTGCAGTCCCAGGTCAAATACCATCTGAATTTCTCCTACAGTCTAAGGTCTGAATGGACAAAAAAAAAAAAACAATCACGGATGGCAGTATCACCAGCCATTACTTGTGGCAGTGATCATAAGTGTTAGCTAACTGCTTGAAACGACCAACAAAGAAACGGAAGAAACCGGCAAAACAAAACACACGAAGAAGAAATTAACTACAGGCGCAGTAGCAGAGGAGAGGCGAGGCTTCTTCCTATCCTCCTCTAATCTGCGCTGTTTTTGAAAAGCCTCTGCATGTGAAAGCAGAGACTTTAGCGATGCTAATACATTTTAAAGGCCTGAAGCATATATGCAGAAGTAGTGTATTTAGCTGCTCTGTTTGTACGTCCCATCCTGTGTTTACACGAGCAGTGCTGTGGTCCTTCGCTGACGAACACGAGTTTTGATTTTGCACGAATAAAACACATATTTTATTTCTTTTATTACTTTGTATAAATTTCATAATTCTCAGGGGATATTAGACTTTTAATTTCTCTGTTGCTTTTTATTTTTCATCTTTTTAAAAATCTTTTTTTTTATGTTTAATACAGTGCAGGTCGTACCAATGTCACAGGCAGTTCTCACACTAGAAGGGTCAAAAGGTTAATTACACTACTGTCAGCTTAAAAGTCATATTTGAGGGAAACCAAGAATTAGCCCTATAAATTTGGGACTTTATGTTCCTCCTTTACCAATGAACCGAACTCCTACTGAACTGTGACCCAAACACCGGGGCACGAACCGAACCGTGACCTCTGTGAACCGTTACACCCCTACTCATCAACATAACTCTGACAAAATTCATTAAAAGCAAAAATTTTGAGGGTATGGCAGCATAATGGTCCTGATCAGAAACGGCCCTTCTTTGCTGAGTTTGCATGCGTGGGTTCCCTCCAAGTCCTCTGACTTCCTCAGACTGACCAGAAAATGCTCATTAGGTTAATTGGCAACTCTAAATCTACTACAGGTGTGATTGTGAGTGTGTATGGTTGTCTGTCTCTGTATGTCTGCCGTGTGGCTGGCTGTACCCTGCCTCTTGCCCAATAACAACTGGGATTGGCTCCAGCCCTTCAAGACCCTGAATGGGATAAGCAGTAAATGAAACTGACCATGTTAAATAGGCCTGCTTTATCATGACAGATCAGTTGTTGGCCCATGATTTGTTATAATTAAGCATCTTGGGTATCTATAAACTAGTGCAGTGCTTGCTATAGTTAAGTTACCACCATGGCTGGCAATAAACCTAAAGTTTATTTGTTGTCCACAATAAGAGCATTTTCCAAATTTGAAGTAAAGTATCCCAGGCGTAAGACAGTACAAAAGACATTCATAATGCATGTAAGACAAAGAAAATCTCTTTAATCATCAGTGCTAAAACATGAAGTACCATTTGATAAAATGCATTCTTAGATGAGGATTCATACTAAACACCAGGTCTTATTATTTGACATTCACTTCTTACTTAGTCCACTTTAGAGTGCAAACATGGTGTAGGCAGACAGTGGAGCAGCTGGTGCATCTAGAGGCTGCTGCTGTGTCATATCTGACCAAATGTTAGGGCAGATGTGAGGAACCAAAATGCCAGAGCAGAATTTTTCTCTCAGTCTAGCCCTGGAAAGAGCTTGGTAGTTGGGAGGGTTTTTAAAAGAAAAAATAAGCAATGAAAAATGATCCTTTACATAAAGAATCGTGATTAATAATTGTGAACACAATATTGATCAGGATTGTAATTTTGGCCAAAATCATGAAGTCCTTTCCACAGCAATGTAAGATAAATACACTGCTGTTCATATCTTATTTCACTTAAAAAAAAACCTCACAGGCTGCTCAGTGGACAATCAAATCTGTACCTTTTATTATCAGACATTTACCTTTTTCTATTGTTCACTATTTTTCCTTCTATAATTCACATCATAATCTTTGATAAACCTGAATTTTATTTTATTTTTTTTTACAGGAAGTCATTAAACCTTTGTTTAAGACCGTTAAACATCCAGAATGAAACAAAAAAATTGTTTGCTATGTGAAATTGTGGAATTTGAAAATGAAACACAACTGTGGAAAGTGTGAGATTGATTGCAAATGTTGATAGTTTGATAGTCTTAATTGTATCAACTGCCTTGAGAGATGCTACAATATTTGTGAAAATAAAAAAAATGTAAACATGTAATTTAAATTCGTATGACTGCAAAATACACTCACTAGCCACTTCAGTAGTTTTCAGCCTTCATGGCATAGTTTCAACAACGTGTTGGAAACACTCCTAAGAGGTTTTGGCCCATATTGACAGGATAGCATCACACAGTTGCTGCAGATTTGTGGGCTGCTCATCCGTGTTGCGGATATTCCATCAGAAGATGGATACACTATGGTCATAAAGGGCTGGACATGTTCAGCAATAACACTCAGATAGGCTGTGGCGTTTAAACATTGCTCAATAGGTAGTAAGGGGCTCAGTGAGTGCCAAGAAAATATCCCCCACACCATTACACCACCACCAGCCTGAACCATTGATACAAGGCAGGATGGATCCATGCTTTTATGTTGTTTACGCCAAATTCTGACCCTACCATCTAAATGCTGCAGCTGAAATCAAGACTCATCAGATCAGGCAACATTTTTCCAATCTTCTGTAGCCCAACTTTGGTGAGCCTGTGTGAACTGTAGCCATGGTTTCCTGTTCTTTAGCTCACAGTGGTACCCAGTGTGGTCTGCTGCTGCTGTAGCCCACCTGCTTCAAGGTTCAATGTGTTGTGTCTGATTTTTTTTTTTTCTTAACCGGCACTTTGTAAGATCTTTGAATCCTCACGTTGAGTCCTTTTTATGCTCTTTGACACATTGTTAATTTTGGCATCTATTTTAGTCTCAGTTGTAGTCTTCAAATGAAATGTATTTTAGTTTTAGTCATTTCTATCCTTTTTAGTTTTAGTCGATGAAAACTCAAAACATTTTAGTCTAGTTTTAGTCCATAAAAAGTCCTCACATTTTAGTATTTACTTTTAGTCCAAGCATTTATTTTCTTGCTTAAATCTGGTACCAAATCATGGTTGTGTGTTCTCTGCACTCTGCCAAACCTGGGTCCCTGCTTTCTACAGCTGAGAGGCAGAATAGCTACAGATACATTGTATTTAGACAGATTTACTCACTGTGGAGAAATATCATGGATTTGGAATGTCCGATGAAAACTACATTACATTTTAGTCTAGTTTTAGTCATTTTGACGAAAACTAAACTTAGTTTTTGTCAGTTTTAGTCATCACAGATCTATTTTTTTGTTAGTCTCAGTCTAGTTTTTGTCATGGAAAAAAGGCTGTCAACAAATAGTTTTAGTCATAGTTTTAGTTGACGAAATTAACACAGTTTTTGATTTTGCATTCTATTTTTTTGTTAATCACTTCAGTATCAACCAGTCCGCCCATTCTCCTCTGACCTCTGACATCAACAAGGCATTTTCAACCACAACTGTCACTTACTGGATATTTTCCCTTTTTTCAGACCATTCTCAGTAAACCCTAGAGATGGTTGTGCATGAAAATCCGAGTAGACCAGGGGTTTCTGAAACACTCAGACCAGCCCGTCTGGCACCAACAACCATGTCACGTTCAAAGTCATTTAAACCCCCCCCCCCCCCCCCCCCCCATTCTGATGCTCGTTTTGAACTTCATTTGAATGCACTGAGTTGCTGCCACGTGATTGGCTGATTAGCTATTTGTGTTAATAAGCAATTGAACAGGTGTACCTAATAAAGTGGCCATTGTGGGTACATTGCAGTGCTCTTTTTCTTATCAGCAGACAGAACTGTCTGCTTTTGGGGTACATTTTTTTGATGTTACATATGAATATCTTTTAGATTCCACAGTTGCTAAGTCTTACTTCTATTTAAAACATAAGGAGTATCATTTTTATTGTCTGATAATTAAAATAAGAGAACCATATTTATTCATAAATGGACTTAACACGTCTATATCATGCATTTATCCCCACATCCCTAACCAAAAATATTGGAAAAATTAAATTAAGTTTATAATTATGTTGTATGAGAAAATGCAAAAGTGTCCACTGTCATGAGCTATCTCAGTATGAGACATAAATATCTGATAAAAAATTTACATATTTAATAAAACCATTTAATAATACAGTTCATGGAAAACTGTTTTTTTTTTCCCTTTTCCATGAGGATAGCAATAGAAACAATAACTTAAGAAAACTCCTCTTTTTAACATGACCCATCATAGCTCTGTCAGAATATCAACATGGTGGACCTACCACACAGTGTCTCTCTATATCCTGACTGTGAGCAGGCTCATAGAGTCTACTTGCAGCACATGCATACTTAAGGGGAGCTTGTCCACTAGTTTATAGATCTTAGATGTTATTCTGATATAGGTGAAAAAGAAAATGCTTAAATGGTGGACAAATGTACTCAGGTGGTGGTAAATAATTACAGACAGCCCTGCCAACGAGGGTGGCAGTAATTCAGACAGTAGGGATGGATTGGAGGGTCGCCAGTTCAAGTCCTTGTATGGACGAAAGTATGGATATTGGCTTGGCTGCTGATGGAGGCCTGGTTTATTTCCTAAACATGTCCATGGGTCATTGTTTGTGAACGAGTGTTTTTAAGGCTTATGTTTGCTATTCCTCCCAGTAGCAGAGTGAGAGGCTAAATCTCTCCTTGGGGACAGTGTGAAAAATATTATCTGTGTTTCTGATAATAATGATCTTACCTGATCTATGTCTCTACATTTCTTTGTCCTTGCTTTTCTGCAGACGCGGCTACAAAACCTGGAGATGCGGCGTCAGAATCTGTTTAACTCCGTTCACACCTACAGCCTGCTCATGAATCTGAAAAACTTTGTGTGCAACATCGGAGAGGACGCTGAGCTGCTTATGTCTCTGTACGACCCTGACCAGTCTGAGTTCATAAGGTCTGAAAGCTCTTTTCTCTTCTTTCAAACATATAGTTCAGCTTATTTTTCATTTTAGGTCATTACATTTAAAACCATCATTCCTGAAGGTCATCGCTATTGATGCTTTTCTTGCATTTGTGAATTTTTAAAGTCTTTTCAAAGTTGAAGGGCACAGAATCAACTTTTTGAAGTCAGAAAGCATAAATTATTTATACTCTGTTTGAAAAGTCTGAATACCCGCTATGAAAAGAGCTCAGTAGACTTTGTAATACCGCTATTAAAAACTTCACAAATTCACAGGCGTTCGTGCAATCAGATTTGATCAACTTTGAACTAAAAATTAGTGCTGAGATATGAAAGTGTTAATTTTCCTCCTGGTGCCTCAGACAATGTCACATCTAACTGAAGTTTTTATTCCAATTCCTGCAGTGAGAACTTCCTGGTGCGCTGGGACAGCATGGGGATGCCTAAAGAAATTGAAAAGCTCAACAACTTGCCAGCACTCTTCACGGTAACTGAATCCCAACCCAGCGGCTGTATTCCCAGTGCTTCGGATTTGAACAATCCAAGCTCTGCCTGAAATTTGTGACAAAGGAGACAATTTGCTCCTGGATCGCTCCTAATTTTCTGAAAGTTTCACTGAATGGCACACATTTACAGCTTATCCTTGAAAATGTGAATAAATTTGACTCTGCAGTTTCCTGCTGTTTGTGGTAATGATGCAGACGGCAGTTTCCTGCAAAGAAGCAAGAGTGCCAACCTGCATGTGACCTTTATGTATTTCATAAAACCTCATTCAACAAAGAACCCTCCCTTCTTCCTTATCTCCAAAGCACACAAGACTCCTCTGATTCCCAAAGCATGCAGAAAAGTAAACACAGAAAGATACTTGAGAAATGATACGTTGGAAGATTTTACTGCATGCTTTCATCCTGTAATTCTTGCCATCTGGTGTGCAGCTCCAGCCATATGAATGCACTCATTAACTTGTGAGGTGGTTTGAGCAGCCCTACATTAAATGTACAACCTCATTTCCAAAAAAGTTGGGGCGCTGTGAAAAATGTAAATAAAAACAGCATGCAATGATTTGCAATTCTCATAAATCCATATTTTGTTCTCAATAGAATATATACAACAAATCAGATGTTGAAACTGAGTCATTTTACAATTTAATCAAAATATTAGCTCATTTTAAATTTCATGGCAGCAACACTACTCAAAAAAAAGCAGGGACAGGGCCATGTTTACCATTGAGTAGGATCCCCTCTTTTATCAGCAGTTTGTAAGAGTGAAGAAACAGTTTTGGGAGAGGAATGTTGTCCCATTCTTGTCTGATGTAGAAATGTAGCTGCTTAACAGTCTTTGCCAGATTTAATTCTATGATGCTTCAAATGTTTTCAGTTAGTGAAAGGTCTGGACTGCAGATAGACCAATTTAACACCTGGACTCCTCTTCTGTGAAGCCATGATGTTGTGATGGATGTGGTATGTGGTTTAGCATTGTCTTGCTGAAATAGGCAAGGCCTTCCTTCAAAGAGACTTTGCCTGGATGGGAGTATACAGTCATGTACAAAAGTATTGGCAACCCTGGAATTTTACCAGAAAATACACCATTTCTCCCAGAAATTGTTTCCATTACAAATGTTTTTGGTATACACATGTTTATTTCCTTTATATGCATTAGAAAAACACAAAAAACAGAAGAAAAAAGCCAAAATTTACATAGTTTTACACAAAACTCAAAAATGGGCTGGAGAAATTTTTTTACACCCTTTAAAATCTGTGTGTAATTCATTTTATTTCAAGCATGTGATGCTCATTTAAACTCACCTGTGGCAGTAACAGGTGCTGGCAATCTAGAAATCACACCTGAAACCAGTTAGAATGTCTAAAAGTTGACTCAGCCTTTGTGTTGTGTGCCTGTGTGTGTCACACCAAGCATGGAGAAGAGAAAGAAGAGAAGAAAGAAGAGGATTGTCTGAGGACTTAAGAAGCAAAATTGTGGAAAAATATGAACAATCTCAAGGTTACAAGACCATCTCCAGACATCTTGAAATTTGTCCACTGTGCGTAATATAATCAAGAAGTTTAAAACCCATGGAGCTGTGGCTAATCTCCCTGGACGTGGACGGAAGTGAAAAACTGACAAAAGAATGCAACACAGGATAGTTGGAATGGTGGATAAACATCCTCAGTCAACTTCCACACAAATTCAGGCTGTCCTGCAGACTCAGGGTGCAAAAGTGTCAGCTGGGACCATACGTGGTCATCTGAATGAGATGAAGCGCTATGCAGGAGACCGAGGAGAACCCCACTACTGACAAAGAGACCTAAAAAAGCCAGACTGGAGTTTGCAAACATGTACCTGAGTAAGCCTCAATCCTTCTGGGAGAACATTTTGTGGACAGATGAGACTAAGGTAGAGCTTTTTGGAAAAGCACGTCATTCTACTGTTTACAGAAAACAGAATGAGGCCTACAAAGAAAAGAACACAGTACCTACAGTCAAACATGGTGGAGGTTCAAGGATGTTTTGGGGTTGTTTTGCTACCTATGGCACTGGGTGCCTTGACTGTGCACAAGGAATCATGAAATCTGGAGACTATCAAAAAATTTTGGGCCTCATCAGAGGTAATGGATGTTCCAGCAGGACAATGACCCCAAACATACCTCAAAAAGCACCAAGAAATGGTTGGAGACAAAGCTGGAGAGTTCTAAAGTGGCCAGCAATGAGTCCAGATATAAATCCTATTGAACACCTATGGAGAGATCTGAAAGTTGCCGTTACAAGACGCACCCTTCAAATCTGAGAGACCTGGAGCAGTTTGCAAAAGAAGAGTGGTCCAAAACTCCAGTTGAGAGGTGTAAGAAGCTTGTTGATGGTTATAGGAAGCGGTTGGTTTCAGTTATTTTTTCTCAAGGGTGTGCAACCAAATATTAAGTTGAGGGTGCCAACAATTTTGTCCGGCCCATTTTTGAGTTTTGTGTAAAATTATGTAAATTTTGGCTTTTTTCTTCTGTTTTTTGTGTTGTTCCAATGCATATAAAGGAAATAAACATGTGTATACCAAAAACATTTGTAATAGCAACAATTTCTGGGAGAAATGGTGTATTTTCTGGTAAAATTCCAGGGGTGCCAATACTTTCGTCGATGACTGTATGTCACTCTAAAGCCTTGACATCTTTTTCAGCTTTACTAGAGCCTTTCCAGATGTGTAAGCTGCCCATGTCAGAAGCACTAATTCAGCCGCATTCGATCTGAGATGCAGGCTTTTGAACTGTCTGCTGATAACAAGCTTTAGTCTGCAGGACACAGCATCCATGGTTTCCAAGAAGAATTTAAAATTTTGACAGTGTTAATTTTGTCAGCTATTTTTACTTTTAGTCTTAGTCTTTAAAAGAAATTTTAGTTTTAGGCACATTATAGTCATGTCTGTTCTTTTTAGTTTTAGTCTAGAGCATCTTATGTTGACCTTCAGCCTTGCCCTTTGCTCAGAGAGATTTCTCCAGGTTCTCTGAACCTGTTGATGATATCCTGGACTGTAGTTGGTGGGATATTCAAAGTCTTCATAACATTGAGGAACATTTTTCTGAAACTGCTGCACAATTTTTAGATGCAGTTCTTTGCTGATTGGTAATACTTTGCCCACCTTTATTACAGAGATTCTGCCTCTCTTAAATCCCCCTTTTATACCCAGTTGTGTTACTGTACTATTGCCCCATAGCCTAAGTAGTTGCAAAATGCTCCTCCAGCTGTTTTTCATTAGTATCACTTAATTCTCCTGCCTTTTGTTACCCTGTCCCTACTTTTTTGAGATGTGCTGCTGCCATCAAATTAAGAAGGATGTGGTAAAATGTCTCAGTTTTAACATTTGATATGTTGTTTGTATTCTCTTGTGAATAAAGTATGGGTTTGTGAGATTTGCAAATCATTGCATTGTATTTACATCTTTTTGGAACTGGGGTTGTATGAGAAGCTTGTCATTATTCTGTATATAGAAATAGTTTTTGTTTGTTTCTTCCAGGACCTGAGCAGCAGTGACTTGATGAGGCAAAGACTCTTCCTGGTGTGTCAGATCATCCGAGTGGGCAGCATGGAGCTCAAAGAGGGCAAGAAACACACCGGAGGACTGAGGAGACCCTTTGGGGTGGCTGGTAAGCTCTTTCTAAAACTTTCCCAATATTTGTTTTATTTGTTTTGAATCCATCAAGAAAAATGCCACTCGTATGTGGCTGCACAAAATAGTTCAGTGGAGGTGTAAAAATGAAGGATCCCTGTGCTGAATGAAATGGGAACACCTGCTTCCTGACCTAGAAAATGCCTCGGCCCCGCCTTGGCAAAGGAGCCAGTGGAAATTGGTTTAGCACTCGTCTTTTTGTTTTTGGCCAGATGATTAGTGGATTTGATGAGAAATGCCTTCCTCTGCGGTTCCAGCAAATGGACTGAAACCAGAGACAGAAAGAAATAACATTATTCTTAGCCAGGAGAAAGAAAAACACTTTAGATAGAGGGCTCGGTGGACTGAACATTTCAGAGGCATTTGCAAGCTGCAGATCAAGAACCCTCAATCTGTTTTAGTTGGCTGGCTGTCTGCTTTTCCAGTCTACAGGTGAGCTAGATCCGGCACACGGCTCAGCCTCTGTTTCAAAGTAGAAAATGCAGCTTGGACAGTTAAAGTGTGTAAATAAACTTTAAGAAAAATCTAAGCTGTAAAATGTTGCATCAGGAAATGAGTTTACCCTTGACGACATTCTGCTGACTATGATGTTGCCTTTGTCTTTGCAGTGATGGACATCACAGATATCGCTCACGGGAAAACAGACGACGAGGACAAACAGCATTTCATTCCTTTTCAGCAGTGAGTTTTGTATTTGTCACACTCACGCATTGCTAACAGGCTCAACCTTGTTTTATAACGACGCACCTTTCAGCACAAATGACAGAGTCAGAATAGGGTTGGAGTTATATTTGCTTGCTGTGTTCCATCAGGTCTTTTTCATCTATGCTGTTCAAATTTTGCTGTGTTGCATTTCAAGGACAAAAACAAAAAAAACTTTTTGCAATCTGGAGTGTTAGTTTGTGTCAAAGACACGCTTCAAGGCTGCGTTTTCACAGCACCTGCAGGATGGGCGGATGAGGCAATGACACGTTCACAGACATCCTAGATGGAGCGCACCAAAAATATCTTGACTGATACCAAACATCTAAACCAGAATTTTCTCAGGTTTAACCTCTATTTGTCTCTTCTGCAGGAGTCACAGTTCACTGTGTCTTTTTGAGAAGCTTTATACAAAAACGCAGGGTTTTTTTTTTTTTTTGGCTTTGATAGCTGTTGTTAAACGATTTGTGGATGAAAAATGTCAATGTTGACTCAAATGACAGTCTTTAGCGTTTTAACTGTGGAGGGCTACATGCTTATCCACACTCGGGCATGGTTTGTTTTTGCACTAAAGTAATGTCTTCCCTTAAAAGTGAAGAAAAGCTTCCTGGACGTGTAATTTCCTGCTCCTTAAAAATGTTACTTCCCCATGTGAGCTCCTGACAAAAGACAAACTGTTCCAGAGCAGTTGTTAAGCTTCTCAGTCTTGACAAATGCATTTATATTTTATTAACACCCAGGGACTTAGTTTCCACTGGTAATCATGAACCAGACATTACAAATTAATCACCAAAAGGTCATTATGAAGGAATTTATTAATGGAAACGGGAATAATATTTATGATGAAATAACAACAAACTAAGCACTTTCATTTTTTGGAACAGTTTCCATTATATTGAGTGAGCAATCAATGCATCAGTCTGTATTTAATTTTCTAGCAGAAGATCATGAAAACTTCTAAACAATGAATCAGGCCTAAACAGTGTTATTCAAAGAGGACAAATCGCTAAGGATCATCATTCCAAGATTTTTGGATAGCAGTGTTAATTTTTGGCTTTTTTCATGAGGAAAACTAGACTGACTAGCTAAAAATAAATCTTTGGTGATTAAGAACTCTTGATGTAAAATAAGTTTATCACTCAAGAAAACTTAAATGAAGCTGAAATGTTAGCGCTGGACTGTTGGACACTCAAAGTCCATATTTTTCTACTGTGTATAAAAGTATTTTCATCGGTATGTATTAAATCAATAAAAGTATTGATAATGCATTAATATAACTGTTTAATATTTAAATTAATTTTACAATGTGGCTGATTAAATAAGTTCAGGAAGAATACATGTGACAAAAAATAAAGACTAAAGAATGAGGACTTTTTATTGACTAAAACTGGACTGACAACTTTTTGGATTTTTTACAAATACATCTATAAAAGGTTAAAAATCCAATCAACTTTATTTCTGTAGCACATTTTAAAAACATTAACTTTTACCAAGGTGCTGACTAAAGCAGCCTTTCTCAACTAGGGTGCTGTGGCATCCTGGGATGCGTTCTTGCATCATAAGGGGTACATTCAAAACGCTTTAAAATCAACCAAGAATTACCATGAATATGCAGATCATTAGCTACCCTGACATTCAGAATCAAAATTGTCTCATTTGCCCTTTTCCTGAGATCATGTTAGCATGATCAGCAGATGAATAGGTGCATGTCAGTTAGAACTTTGCAGGACTCTTTTATTGTCGGCTCTGCAGGATGGCAAAATGCACCAAAATGTGTTTTTAAGGTCTAGAGGCAAATTCCATGAAACCATAAGCATTTTAATTGGTTTATGAAAGAGCTTAAGAGCAGTGTCTCTCAACTAGGCTAGCCTGCAGTCTCTGTAATGACAAATTGCAACCCAGTACATTTCAACAATGCATACTAAATTGTTGCAGTCACGATCTTGGCTGGATCAAAACATATGACTGATAAAGAGACAGGACAAAATTAAGATAATGCACATCTCATTTTCCAGTTTTCTCAAGATCTTGTGGAATTGCCTCATTATAATGGAAGCTCTGCTATCCAAAGAAAGCATCACAAATGAGTTAATGCATTGAGAAAATATTAAATTTACCCATTATCTCTGAAATACAGTGTTACAGCCTCTTAAAAATGATTAATTTCAACCATAAAAATAAGGCTAGAACAAAAGAGACCATAACATATAAATGGACACAGACAACGGGTTTGAGTTTCAAAAATAATCCAAGCTTTATTTTAAATAAGCAATAATCAATTAATCAAGCAGTAAACAAATCAGTGAAATTAAAAAGGGCTGCAGCCGCCAGCCAAAAAGAACAAATGAGGGGTGGTGGACGTGGCTAACCTCGCAATGGGCCAGTGGACCAGCCACCACCCTTAACTAAAACTACCTAACCAAAGAAACTACCTATTAATAAAAGAAAACAACGAGAAAATAGGACTACCGACGACTACAGCCAAACTAAAACAACAAAACCTAGCAATCTAAACGTGCTTGGGGGAGGAAAAGAAGGAACGGGAAAATGAAATGCTTGGATAAACCAAATTAATTACTAATCAACGAAAAGCAGAAGGTTAACCAAATCAAACAAACCTCCTCACGCGCTTGTCCATGAGTGTGCCACAGTGTCTGGCTCAGCTCTGCTCTCTCATGCTCCTCTCCACTGCCACTCTAATACTCCCCCTCCTCCACCCTGAGTGCTAACAGCACACAGGTGTGCTGCAGCCACACAGGTAGTGGGAGGAGGGAGACCAGAGAGAGCAAGGAGAGAGGAAACATGCAGAGCCAGCCACACATAACATACAGAGTGCAGTGAAATGTGTGGATGAATGTTTGCTTATGGCCTCAGTACTTCATAGACCAGGGGTCATCAAGTACATTTGCACAGAGGCTGGATTTAGTCTTCAAAGAGACTCTGGGGGCTGTACTTTCAAATAAACAAAAATTAATTGAATTTTTGCTCTGATTAATATATTATTGTATTGCATTTGTATTTCCTTCCAAAACATAAAAAAGTATTAGGCATTACCACTAAGATCTATCCTTATTACAGGCCTGTCCCTGGGCCCCTGAAAACCCCATAGAATGGGCTCCCCCAGTTGTGATGTAGCCCCAGTATTAACTAATTTTTGCCACTTTTAACTCCCTTTTCACTAATTGATTTGGCCATTTCTGCAACTTTTTTTGCCCCTCTTAACCCATTTTTGATCATTTAGCCACTTTTAAACCAACTTTTGTAACTTTTGCCCATTTTGCCTCTGTTAAACTCATTATCCAACTTTCCTGCCATTTATTGCCCCTGTGTGCCACTCTTTAACCCCTTTTTACTACTTTGCCACGGTATTTTTGCTAGATTTTTGCCTCTTTTAACCCATTGTTGATACTTTTTGCCTGAAGCCCAATTTGTTTTCCATTTTTAACCCATTTTCAACCACTTTTCCAGCATCTTGTATCCCCTTTGTTCCACTCTTGTATCCATTTTGCCAGTTTTCATCTATTTTTGTCACTTTTTAATCCCTTACCTTTTTTTGCACCATTTTTCCCCTTTTAACCCATTTTTGATACTTTTTGCCCCCTTTTCCTCTTTTACCATTTTTTGCCATATTTGTACCTCTTTCCACCACTTTTCCTGCATATTTTTGTCAATATTAATTGGGTTTTTTTGGGGGGTTGATTTAACAGCTGCAGACATTTAAAGCCAAAAGATTCTCTTGAATCCACAATATCTTCTTTTTCTCCTTTTCTGAATTCAGTGATCTTCTGGGGGTGGAATGGGGAGCTGTGGGGGGCCTGATATGGCCCTTGGGCCACCAGTTGATGATCAGTGTCATAGACTTTTGACACAATTTTTTAACCTTTAAAGGGTGTCAGGACAGAAAAAACATTGAGAAATGCTGGACTAAAACAGAAATCAAAACATGAAACACAGCAGATATACCTTAATAAGTAATACAACAGACAGTGAGAACACTATGAAATCAATAACAAGGAATAAAAAAAATGACAAAATGGTTAATAAAACTTAAAAATGACTTATTTTATAGTAGTTTCAAAAATCAACACTGTTGGAAGGAAGGCCTCACCTTGCAAAGCAGTGTTTTGTTGCTCTGATTGGCCCGTAGAGATGTGACAGACAGAACGTTCATCCAATCACACTCCGAGTTTCTTTCAAAGCCTCTGCCTTTTGCAGACGTTTCCTATTGAAGCTTCACCCATTTGGCGTGTCAGTTTAAGGAAGGCCTGCATGAAATGAGAAAAATATAAAGTGCATTCAGAAAATACTCAGACCCCCTACACAGTTTTCACATTTTTAATGTTGCAGCCTGATGCTACAGTCATTTAAATTATTTTTTGAAATAATTAATCTACCCTCAGAATATTAGAAATGTTTGCAAATGTATTAAAAAAATAAAAACCTGAAATATCACGTTGGAATAAATATTCAGCCCCTTTGCAACAACACTTGAAATTTAGCTCAGACTCCCCCTATTTCTCTGGATAATTGCTGAGATGTTTCTACACCTTGATTATAGTTGACCTGTGGTAAAATAAATTGACTGGAGATGATCTGGAAAGGCACAAACCTCTATACAAGGCCTCATAGCTGACAATGATATCAGAGCAAAATCCAAGGTAGGAGGTCAAGGGAACTGCCTGGGACGAAGCCTTGGAAGAACAACCATCATTGCATCTCTCCACTGATCCGGGCTTGATGGCTGAGTGGCTAGGATGGAAGCCTCTCCTCAATGCAAAACACATGAAAGCTCACTTGGCTTTCATTTGAGGTTTTCTGCAAACTCCAAGCGGGCTTTCATGTTCATTCATTGAGGAGAGGCTTCCGTCTGGCCGCTCTGTCATTAAGCCTGCATCAATGGAGGGATGCAATCAGATCTTTTTTCAAATTGCTGAAAATGAAGCTAAATGTACACCTGTGTGGCCTAACATATTAGCTCACAAATGGAAAAAGCGAGGCATTGAAGGACATCTCATGACACCCCTTTGACCCCCACACCTCCAGTATTGCAGTAGAAGCAGGCACGACTCTGTGAATGTATGGATCCTGCAAGCACTTGTTACAGTGGGAGAAAACAAAGCACTGCAGCCTGCTGGCCTACTGCAACAAGTGCTTACATGTGACTGACCTGCAGTGGTCACAGACTCGCTCAGAGCTCCTTCATGTAACATCCACACCTGGATAATGAGACATGTTCAGAAGCCCAGGGTGTCGAGGTTAGTGATGGTGCCCACATGCTTGAAGAGGAATCTTTTCTGATAGATTTAATAACCTCTGTGATGCAGTATGCATGCACTAAGATCTGAAAAGCTCTGTCTCTGTCTGTGTGAGTGCAGTAGCACACAGAATCCATAAAAAATAGGCAAAATAGGCTGAAAAAAAATCCATCAAAGAAAGGAAGAAATGACTCCTTTTTTGTGTGAAATAGACATGGTACAGAAAGTTCTCCCATCACAGAGGGAGAATTTTGGGGGGAATTTGGGATCCAATGATTTGCCTTGGGTATCCATTGCATGAGGTGATGTCTGTGTCCTTTTTGTCCACTCTAAACCATCAGATTGCATTGAGATGCTCGACCATCTGGGTGAAGAACCCCAAACTAAAGTTGTTTCACCATCTGGATGAAAAACTGAGTCTTTGAGGGACCAAAATGTGCAAAAAGACAGAAAGACACCAGAATGAAAGTCATCAGTGATCATGAAAATATTAAAAGATGTGCAAGACCTACTTTTGTTCCTACTAAGGTTAAATGAGGATCTTTCAACTAACTAATTTGATCAGATAGTTGCGTTAAAATATTAAATGTTCTGACCAATGTGTGGCATCAATTCTGCAACAAAACCGAGCAAAGGAGGAAGGGACACAGCGACTGACTAACTATACTGGATGTGTTATTGCACTCTTCCCTCTTTGGTAGACTTAAAGTGCTGAAATAATCTTTCAAAATGCTGGAATCTTGTGTTTATAAATACTTAAATGCATTTAGGTAGCATTTCTGCACTTGGCTGCATTTTGTGGCACCAACTGTTTTCCCCTCGGGTGGGTGTGGTTTTTAGAGGATGATGCTGTGCACTTCGTCTCTGAACACAAAAACCTTTCAGCATTGGTGAAACTTTCAACTACATGTCTCTCTACATGCTGTGAAGGACTTTTTCCTTCAGTAACTGTTAGAGTGTAAAAGGTGAAAACTATGTAGAATGTATGGAGTTGCACAATACATGCATAACAAATATTAAAGAAACAGTCATACTAGTTTTAAATTTGCATATACTTAAACATAAACATGCATATAAATTTGCATCAATTAAACAGTGATAACTGTTATCAGTTCTTTGTCATCTTGCATCGTACACATATTCCTTTTTTAAAAAAAAAAAAAGATCTTAAAGGGGGACATATGATGGAATAAATTACTTTTTCATTTTTATCTAACAAAAACATGTGCCCCTGGCCTGTCCACAATCCCCGAAGTACCAGAAAAATCAATTTCATTCCCTCCTTTCTTTCTCTGCCTTTCAGAAAATGTGTGCTGAAACAAGCCATTCTCAGATTTTCCCCTCATGATGTCATGTGGGGAGTTAGCCTCTCCCCCAGATTCAGTTGGCCCTCCCTGCTTGAAAGAAAGTTCTGCCCCCCTCTCCTGATCCTCCTCTTAGCAGCAAGTTGAGATGCTGGACAGCTCAGTGGGTTACCCTAGCTGGGTTTCCATTACACTTGGAAATGCGCAAAATCTAAATAGCGCAATAAAAAACTGGTAATGGAAACACCTGAATTGCGAAAAAACCCTAAAATATTGATAAAAAGATTTTATGCTTTCATGAGGAGGTATATTGCAAAAGTTTAATGGAAACACTTTTTCTGCATTTACAAGTCACGGGACATGAAGTACGGTGTCACATGACCAGTCACTCCGAGACAACATGGCGCAGTACGTGTGAGCAGAAGAAGAGACAAGACTTTTCTTAACATCATACTTATACCCTTGTACGTGGCTTTTGCCATACATACGGACTTTACCTCTGAACTATCATCCGTTGCCTTCGTCTTTTGTTCAAAATTATCAAGGCAACCGCCGTAGTTGTAACCAAAACCGTACCAACATGCAACAGGTTTTGAGCGTCAAGCTTCCCTGCAGCGATTCAAGCGAGATGAGATTTTATGAGTATTGCAAGGCCTTTGCCCAAAACTCCCTTCAATGGAAATGCATTCAAAGCGCAATTGTACTTAATCGGAATTTAAGAAATATCGCTTTTATTTTGCAAAAAATCAATCTCAGTCAGGTCCTTAACTTTGGGTGAAAGTGTCTGTAACCTTGTAACATCAGGAGTGCCAAATTCATTTCCTGAGATGGTTTTGATCAGGGGCAGAGTCAACAGCTCATTAACATTTAAAGCCACAGACACAGAAACAGCTCGTTCTGAGCAGGGCTGAAACAGAGGAGTTTTTAGACATGCAAAAATCCAATACTGGAGTGTTTTTTCATCAGCAAACTTCACAGGCATGTTTTGGGGACCTCTGAGACCAATATAAACTTGTCTAAAAGGGGTAAAATATGTCCCCTGTAACATTCAGTTCAGACTTAAGCATATGGACTGTAATTTAATAGTATTGACAACTCATCTCTAACTCAGTTGTACAAGTAAAGCCAAAATACTTCTGTGATGGATGCTGATGCACCAAGACATGCAGATAGGGATCTGGCAGGTAGAACTTGCTTCTTCTAGCCAAAGCACACTTTTAAAGCTCCTGAAAGGAGTTCCCAAACTGAAATGACAAACTCTGATTCCAAAAATGCTGGGACGTTGCAGATAAAAACAGAACACAGCCATTTGCAAACGCTTTAACATATATTGACTTAAATACAGCACAAAGACAAGGCATTTCATGTTCAATCTGGTAAAGTTGATTGTTTTTGGAAATATACACACATTCTGAATTTGATGTCTGCATCATGACTGGAGCATGTTTACCGCTGTGTTGCATCACCTTTTCTTCTGAAAATCTTTCAGCATCTGGGGACTGGAAACATTCATTGCTGAAGAACTGAAAGTGAAAATTCTTTCCCATTATTGCTTCAAGTACACCTAAAGTTTCTCAGCAGTGCAGGGTTTCCACTGTCATATTTTGTGATTCATAATGCTCCATACATTTTCAATGGAAGATGGGCCTGGACTGCAGGCCAGTCTAGGCCCCGCCCTCTTTTACTGTGAAGCCATGGTGTGGCATTGTCATGTTGTAATAAGCAGGGAAGTCCCAGAAAAAGACCCTGAGACATCGTCTGGACATGGCGCCCTTACAGATGTGTGTGTTACAAATGCCATGGGCACTAATACGCCCCCATACCATCACAGATGCTGGCTGTTCACCTTTCTTTTGATAATTGTCATCCTTTCCTCTTTAGCCTGGGTGGAAGTGATGGCCATTATTTAGGAAAAAAAAAAAAAAAAGATTTGAATTGTGGACTCATCAGACCACAGCACATTTTTCCACTTGATGTTGATGATTTATTGCTTTTGCTCTGCATAGATAGAATAAAATTAACTTATATTGTGTTCTGAGCCCATGTCTTAATATCCATCACAGAGTGATGCCAGTTGTTAATGAAGTGCTGCCTGAGGGTTTGAGAATCAAACATTTGGTGTTAGTTTTCAGCCTTTCCCCAGAGATTTCTCCAGGTTCTTTGAATCTTTTGATGATATTGTGAACTGTAGATGGTGAATTCTCCAAATACCTTGCAACCAAACATTGAGGAATGTTCAAAAAGCGTGAAACTATTAGCCATTATAGTCTTTTACAAAGTGTAAAACGTTGCCCCATTGTTGATTGTGATTGAGTCTTTAAGGAGGGCTCCTTTTATACCAAATCATGGTACTATCGCCTTTTACAAATCAACCTGTTGAATGTTTCAGGTGAGGTTGATCATTCCATAACTTTCTCAGTTATTCTTCCCTTACTACCAACTTTTTGGAACACGTTGCAGGTATTAAATTTAGAACGTATATACAGCTCTTTTCTCTAGTGGGGACGAGTCCGCCTACAGGCAGGAAGTAGACTATCTGGTGAACTGGAGCAGTCAAAACAACCTGGAGCTTAATGCTCTAAAGACTGTGAAGATGGTTGTAGATTTCAGGAAGGGTGCTGCTCCCCCGTCCCAGCCTCCATTACTCTTTGTGACTCCTAAGCTTCCACAGTGGACCCTCATCACCCAGACCTCAATTGAGAGCTGAACATCAGCTCTCTCATCAAAAAAGCCCAGCAGAGGGAGTACTTCCTGCAGCAGCTGAAGGTGTCCAACCTGCTAAAGACGATGATGGTGCACTTTTACACCACCCTCATCGAGTCCATCCTCACTTCATCGATTAGTCTGGTTCGTTGCAGTCACGGTGAGGGACAGGAACAGGCTGCAGCATATCATCTGCTCTGCAGAGAAAGTAATTTGCTGCAACCTATAATCTCTCTACGACAGCAGTTCCTGACCTGTGGTCTGGGGTGGTGGTAGCCGGGGATCTCAGGGGGGCACGAGGCATTGTCTGCTCTGCGGTTGTCAAAATTAGAGTTGCAAATATTAATTAAAATCATGATGAAGCACCTTACAAACAGTGTTAAACATTGGTCTTTTGGTAAGAAAAACCTATGAAGAGCCTTTTATCAATGAAACACAACTCCATGTTTATTTTTGGCAATGATTTGATGATATAATTTTTTGTTTGGGTCCTGGGGGGGGCTCAGCTTGTCTTAGATACGAATAGAGGGGGTTCCAAGGAAAAATGGTTGGGAACCACTGCTCTACAACATGTATGCCTCTAGGGCTCTGGGGCATGCAGGTAAAATTGCAGCCGATCCCTCTCATCCTGGAAGTTGACTTTCTGAGGCTCTCCCCTCTGGCAGTAGGCTCCAGTACACCACAAGAACAGTTTCTCCTCCTCTGCTGTCAGCCCCATGAGCAGTACTCCAGCCCTCCCCCCACAGACTCTCACTGAACTCCAGAATCAGTAGACAAAAACAAAGCATGCAAGGTTGAGCATTATACATTTTGTCTTTGTGCTTTTTTCATTTGAATATAAGTTGAAAAGGATTTGCAGGTGGCTGTGGTCTGTTTTATTCACGTTTTAGGCAATGCCCCTAACCTTTTTGGAATTGTAATAACGATGCCTCCGTGCTTCCAATCAAATCAAGAAGTACGATCAATAACAAGACTGATAGTTTTAAAATAGTTCCTCTTAAGACCTGAAACTGCTGCAGCGGGGTAGGTGTCAGACTGAACGAGTTAGACGGCATCAGCAGACTTTGTTGACCTTTTTCATGGTAAAGAACATAGTGATATCAAGGACATTTATAAAAGGCACGATTAGATTTTTCCTTTTAAAAACATGACTAACACATGGAAAAGATAAGATCAGCAGAGATAAAAGAGGTACTGTTATGATCATGCGCTAGCATTGATGCAAACCAAAATTTCCCATGAGGTTGAAATTAACAATCAAAGATCCACTTAGTCAGAGTTCACAGCAGAGCAGCTTCTTTTGTCAGATTGCAGCAGACACCTGGGTTTATGAGAGTCCAATAACTATACCTTTTGTTCGATTTGATTGCATTTTTTTCCTAATTTTTCCTTCTCTACTCTGCTAAGACGGAGCCATTTTCACCAATCGAGCTGTCAATCAAGACTTCACATCTACTCCCTAATAACTGACTAAAACCAGTAAAAAAGGAACACTTGAACATAACTCAGTACAATAACAAGAAGAATGTACTGACATGCATTTTAATGTTCTAGTTCCCCTCATCTGTTACCATGGAGGAGGTTTATGTCCTATTCTGCAGCCAGGCTGCAGGAGGAGCTCTGAAGCTTTTGCCTTCATTAAGAGGAAGCTATTGTCCCTTCCATCTAAATACAGTCAGTGCAGCCTCATTATGAAGTAAGCACGCCCTCTGAGTATATTCATTTAGATTCTTTTTCCAAAGCCTTCAGTTCAGTATGAATGCAATTTATGCAGTTTTATAAGAGCACGGATTAAAGATTGGAGGGTGTTCGAGAAAAGTGCCCTTGTACTTTCTAAATTTTTGTATAGTTTCAGACCTTCATGTTACTTTTTCTGTAGTAGCCACTTGAGGTAAGTGGGCTGCTTGGAGGGATAATAGTGCATCTTGTCAGGAGATCCACAAAGCCTCACACTGCCTCTGCAGCTCCTCTGTCCATTTGTTTTGTCACCTGTCAGATGCTGGCAGCTGATTTTTCTAAGACTCACTCTGATGCCTCTCTCCCAGGATAGCTATGGAAACCTACATCCGTCAGAGGCAGCTCATCATGTCTCCGCTCATCCCCTCCCGAGTCATCGGAGAGAATGAGCCGCTCACCGCTGTCTTCAACAAAGTGATCGCCACGCGGGAGGTCAATCACAAAGGCCAGGGTAAAGTGAAGTGCGCACAGACACTACGTTCCCCTGTGATTTCAGAGGGTCACTCTAAATTGAACCTTTTGTTTTGAGGAGAATAAATGAAGTGTGAGGGGTCTTGGAGGTGTGTGCTTTGGGTGTCTGCTTCATTGAATTTCTTTACATGTTTGCTGGCAGGGCTGTTTGTGACCCTGAAGCTCCTCCCGGGGGATCTGGCCCAGGTCAGGAAGGACTACCCCCACTTTGTGGACCGCAGCACGGCCATCGTCAGGAAAATGGGCTTTCCAGAAATCATTCTCCCAGGTGGATTGAAGTCTTTGTTGCTAGGCTTTGCTCTACATATGCCATGGTCATGTTCATTTTAATTGCTTACAAAGCCGTGAGAAGGGTGCACAATTTCTTGGCACATCCACCTGATCCTCTGTTGTCCTTTCTCCAGGAAACGTCAGGAATGATATTTACGTAACCTTGCTGCAGGGAGAGTTCGACCGTGGTAAAAAGAAGACCCCGAAAAATGTAGAGGTCATACTGAGCGTGCACGACAAAGAGGGCAATCCAATGGAGGTAAAACAGTCATGTGAATTTATCAGTGGTGCTAAATTCTGCATATTCAGTATTCTGCTCATAATATTTGACTTATTTGATCTGTCCAAGCATTTTGCTCCTTTCAATTTCATTTGAATCTCCAGATATTTTCTAGCTTTTCTCTGATGTTGACATTTGTGTTTCTTGATGAAAAATCTCCCCAGTTTAAGATGTAGAACAACAATTTATTGGATGGGCATTCATGGCATTTATTTTCGCAAGCCCTAAGGTTTTGTGTGTTTCTCTGTGTTTGAAATGGGGAACATATCAATGTTAGGAAATACAATTTCCAGCCACATTGTCATGAACCCTTGAGTCCTTGTTAAACTTTAGAGATCTGTCAAGTTAAACTGCTCTTAATTGAAAAGCAGATACTTGTGCATTTCACTCTAGTGTCATCATTTCTCCTGTGAAAGGCAGCCAGGTTACTGAATGTTTGCCACTAAATCCACCAGAGGGTTTCTTAGAAAGTGATGTCAGTGCAAAGATAACATGTGGGATTGGCTGAAAAAAAAAAAAAAAACTTATGTTTGTATGCTGAGCCTAGTGGTGTTGAAAATAATAATTTCCATGATGCATCTTGATACAGACAGGGACAATTATGCATCAATGCAGATGCATCGTACAGATGGACAGTATTTTCCCCCTGCAGCTGGATCTATTGTAGATGCTCAAATAAAAACCTGTTCCCCTTCCAAACAAAGCTCCTTTCAATACATTTCAACATTAGTCTGTTTTTAAAGGTGTAGCTTTTCTTTTTTAGAGGTAGCACAACTCACACAGGACACTACTAAACTAGTTGACCTCTGTGTTTTGAGTATGTTGGCGCATAAACCTG
This sequence comes from Cheilinus undulatus, assembly GCF_018320785.1. Taxonomy (NCBI): domain Eukaryota; kingdom Metazoa; phylum Chordata; class Actinopteri; order Labriformes; family Labridae; genus Cheilinus; species Cheilinus undulatus. The sequence continues at coordinate 6,521,052 of NC_054869.1, forward strand.
GAAGTACTCAGGAGTCTGCAGAGTGCTGTCTGAAATACAGAGACACTGTGACGAAGAAAACAGATGTTTTAATTGATTGAATCTTTTATGTTAGTTATGTTTTTTGTCTCCACCAACAGTTTAAAACTGGAGTGTCTCAGTTGTTTCAATGCCATTAGCCCATTAAATGCTAGTGGTGTAAAGATAGCCGGTATGAGTGCATCGGTCCTTGGTCAGTGGAGCCCTGGATTGGTAAAAATGTGGCATGAATTGGTCTATGATCCGGTTTTATTGTTAAGAGATCCATTCACTGAGGCTATGCTGCTTATCGTAGCTTGTTTTGCCATGCTTTGGTTTAGCGTCTTTAATCTCGTGTGACCACGGTGACCTTTTACCTGTGAACGAGCGTTATGGTAGGGTTAGGGGTTTACTCACATGTGGGTCATCGCCAAAACCGCTTACAGTTACAGTTCTGTACCTCAGAAATCGAGTCATGTGGATTTAATATGAAGGAAGGCTAACTTTTGAAATGTCTGCCTGTCTGTTCGCTTTGGAGAAAAGCAATTCATTACAACAGCAGCACATACAGTAAATCTCACCTGTTGCGATGGCAGAGCTAAAGTTTAGCTAAGATGCAACACTCAACGTAACACAAACAGACCCTATAAGTAATAGAATCTCACGGAATATAGAGCTGCTTTTATTGTGAAATTATTATTTAGAAAGACAATAAGAAACTTAGGGTCTTAGGAACATTATGAATGAACTTAACCACAGAAAAGGAGCTTGTATATGATTGAAATGGTAATAAGTTAACACTAAAAATATTATTCATTCAGGGTAACTCTTATTAAACATTTAAAAATTATATTGCAAAATGGATATGCAGTTTTACTTGGCTGAGAGGGCTCTGCTCAAAGATGCTTCCTGCATTAGTTAAGTGGCATGCTTTGACATTCCAGGTAGTGCATGGCGTTTATGCAATAAAAGGGGAGGCTGGGGTGGAGGAGGTGAAGCTTTGCCAGCAGCAGCTCTGTGGTGCAGCAGCATTAATACAAGCAGGGATTAGGGAGAAGCATGTCATATTTAAAATCACTGCTGTGTTGAGAGAAAAGGCTGTGATTGGTTGTTGAAGCTGGGAGGCGATAGTTGGGATTAGCTGGTCATCAGCTGACCCTAGCTTGGTGTATGACTACCATTTCCTGCATGAACTAACGCTGAGCTTCATATACTTGATATCATAAGGGACAGATAACATTTTTCTTGGCCACTGAACTGTCTGTGAGTTTTTAAGTGAAACGAGTAATTAAGGAGCATTGGTGGCCTATTTCATTTGCAGGGAGATGCTGACATTGCTTAACCAAAGTGTGCTAAAAGGGACACTGCAGTATTAATCCTTATAGTCTCCCTTGATTTTAAAATCATGCCAAACTTGGTGAATGTCAACATGCCTATAAAACTAACGAAACTCCTGTGAGCTTCAGTTTATTGTTATGTAAAGTTTTTTAGCACTCAGTATCATGCTAACATGCTATATTGGTTATTTTTGCTTAAGATTTGCATGGTTAAGGCTGTTTGCATTCCAGCATTAACAATTAGCTCAGTGTAGCCTCAAGCATCTTGAGACTTTAAATTAGTTTAAATTCTTGTGATTGACTTTCTAGCATTGTTGTTACTGGGTCATACCTAGCTCAGAGGGCTCCATCTTCTCTGGCATTTTAAGAAAGATTGATAAGGGTGAACTTTGAAGTTCAGATTCCAAAGGAACAGAGGAAGATGTGTGTATCAAATGCAGCTTGAATAGTAAAAATCTGTTGTGCCTGATTGGGCATACATTAATGTCTGAGGACAAGTGAACAGTTGTGTCTGCAAATCTTGGATGTAGTTCGAAAACTAATATTAAGGGGTGCTTACATCCCTGTTATGTCTCTTCTTCAGTGTAAATGTCACAGAAGCGTGATGATGGGACCAAACCGTCTCACCGCTGTGCCTGCTTTGGAGGAAGTAATAAAGGCTTAACAAGGGCAGGATGGGATCAGTGCAAAACAGCAGAGAAGGCAAGGTGAAGCAGTTCTGTGCATGCATGTGAAGCTCCATGCTGCTTATTTACACCCTGTGCATCCTGTAAGGCAATGTGAATCCAGACCAGTATGATGCCATTGCACAATCATTATAAAGGTACAAAGCAGTAATGGCAGTGGAGCTTTGTTGCTCTGCTGCTGCAGAAATTGAATTCTTAAAAGGCACCAAGAAAAGTGTACTTCAATCAGCTGGCATACAGAAAAGGCATTTCTGTTAACATGCAAACATAAACACATACCATTGGACACTAAGTACAGCCAGTCTGTCCTTTGCTATAAAATTCCTTCAGAATTTTCTCGAACACTGTGTGCAAAAGTAGTAACTCATGTGACAACAGGCTGAACAAAACAGAGGAAGCAATTAAAATGATACTGCAGCATGAAACTCCCACATTTTTAAGAAGTAACAACAATCAAAGCTTTAAACAGATGTTTTTTTAAATCTCTCTGATGAACAACAGCTCCCTAAAAATAAAAATGTATCTAAAAATCTCCTCTAGGATTTTACATCCAGTCCTGCAATATCTCAGTGACTAGTCTGAGCTTTTTAGAGCTGCAGTTATTCTCCAGTCAGCGGTGCAGCTGTGAGACTGTCACTCTTAGTTCATTTTCAGTGTCCAGCTTTGATCAGTGTTTTGTCTAGATTGAGTCGACTGCAGTTAAACCTCTCACACAGGTAGCAGGTGGCAGAAGGAAGGAGTGCGGCTCTCTGCATTACCCACTATTGTACAGGTGAAGCCGAAGGCGAGATATGACTCATCATATTTTCTTGACTTTGTTACGCCTCCGCACCAGCGATGGCCAAGGCCAGAGGCATTATGTTTTTGGGTAGTGAGTCCGTCTCACTGGATCATTTTTTTAAATGTGTTTTCTCAAGAACACTTTGAAGAGATTCTCTTCAAACTTTGTACCAGTCCACTCGAACTTTAACTGATTAGATTTTAGAGGTAGAAAACCAGTTTACTCACCAATTTGACCCCCAGACATTCAACTACCCCTGTAATCCAAAGTAATGTACAGAACAAGCGACTTCACCATTAAAGAAGAGTGATTTCTACCAATCACACCACAGAATCTTCAGATATTTTCTAGCTTTTCTGTCATGCTGACATTCGTGGTTCTCATGGAAAAAATCTCCCAATTCAAGGATGAATAAAACAAATTTAGGATAGGTATTCATTGAATTTATATCTGATTATAAAAGAACTAAGCATAGGGGTATCTGCTAGGGCTCTTTTTTTTTTTTTTTTTTTAAATGACCCCATTTACAAGTAATCTGACATGCCAGATGGATGTGTAAAACACATCCATCTGGGGAACCTCTCATTCACAGCATTTGGGAAAGGGCAGAGGCTCTGGAAAAAAAACTCGAAGTGTGATTGGATGAACGTTCTGTCTGTCACATCTTTATGGGCCAATCAGAGCAACAAAACACGCGACATCGTAGCCGCGACCGAGCTGCGCCCTTACCGAAGGATTAAACTCTGCGAACCATGGTGACTGTAGACATGTCAGTACACGGCTTTTGTTTTTGAAAAGAAAACAACTCAATGCTGTTCTTTGTTCTTCTTTTAACGAAGAAATGTCATCAGGTTCTGATAAACTGGCGCTTTAGCAGCATCCACGCTAATGTCTTCCGCCATAATTGCTCTGGCCTCTTGTTGCTGCTTGCTTAAGTCACGACTCCGCCACGCTCGAAAGTACTGCCCCTTGTTGCTGATTGGTCCTGTCACTTTCTAACTGGGCCCAAATGGTTCAGACGGGAGCTTTGCAAGATGGATTCGCCAGTGAGAAACACGGAAATGGGCGTATCCATCTGCATTGCAAGGTTAATTTACAAGCACAGTTAGCAAAAGGTCACATGTAAACATTAGGGCTGTGTACTTCCCACAGCCTCAAAATACAGTACTTATCATGATGCATAGGCTATGATATGATACATATTATAATACAGGTTGATTTAGGATACTAATCATGTCACAATAAACATGTCCTACACTGAATTCACAGCAGCTGTTTGTCTATTGTAGAGGATAACAGAAGAGGTTTTGTTTTACAGCTCTTACACTTTAAAGCACTTAAAAGTAAATTAAAATAGTATACTTATAATCACTTAGCTATTAACAAATGCATTGAAGTGAGTTTTTAATTTAACTTTTTCAACTTATAATGGCCCTCTGTTGTCTCTCGCTGTTGTCACACTGTCATATAATTTTCTGGTTTCATTTTACTGTTGGCCTTTAAAACCTGTGGGAGTGCCGGCCCTCCAATTGCATATCTCTCTCTTTAACCGCGGATAGAATTGCAACCAAATGAGATAGAGCAATAATTCCTTTTGAATATAAAAGCAGAGGAGTAACACTACATATCACACATTCAATGTGTCCCAGAGTACTGTTTCCTTCCAGAAATATCCTACCTTCTTTTGCAGAAATATAGTAAAAAGTGCACATATCAAAAACATGTACTATTACATAATCAGGACCACTAGCTTTCACAGCACTTCTACTTTACATATACGTGATTATGAATGTTTACGTTTGTCTGCACAAACCTATCGTGTTGTTTTCTTGCAGGTCACAAGTTGCGCTTGTTATTGTTTCAACATGGTCTTCTGCAAACACGTGTATGCTCGAAAGTATCTGGCACACTATGAGATATGATTTCATTACTGTAAATAGTTTATTTTTTATAAACTAGTGTCTTTTTGCAAATTGAGCACAATTTCATTTTATTTTTATTTTTGCCTTGTGCGGTAGGTCATAAAGGGTTAAGCCCACTTGCATTAGTAAGAATGACTTTTTACTTTACATCTGCACAAAACGGTACCACACTTTAATAAACTGAGTGAGGATTATACAGCATTTCTCACACTGCCTGAAGCAGATGGCTCAAGTCCTTACAAATAAAGCATAAAGTGCTGCTTATGCTCTCCTTATCCTGTTAAGAAGTTGAGGGAAATTTTAACTTGATGGCATCATTCAACACGGGTTGGGATGACACAGACTAGCCCGGTTGGCCTAGCTGTTGTTGCTAACTGCTAATTAGCCTTGTTCATGTATCAATGTAGATTGGTGTTTGTGCAGTGTTTTACCTTGTTTATTGCATAACTTGCATGATTTGTGTCCAACTCCTGACTTTCTGGTGTTTGAAGAAACCTGAAATCTTTGCTTTTAGTCTGATTGGCAGTAGATACTCTTATGATACGTGTTACCCATGTGGGTACTGACATGTTTTGGTGTGAGTGACCCGTTGCAGCATTAGGGTTGGGTATCATTTGGTTTTTTTCTGATACCGGTGCTAAATGGATACTTTTTTATATGGGGCTGGTGCCTGAACAGTGCCTGAATTGATACTTTAAGAGAAAAAAAAGTGGGCTGAAAATTAGTGGGAAAATAAAAGCTGTCTGGGTATTTTAAATGATTTGCAGAAATACCGGTGCTATAATTCGGTCTGGTAGGTATTGCATGTGTTTGTACCATGTTGCTACCAGATTTCAAAAGTCATCCCTATGCAGCTTCATAACTGATTAACTGGCCCATAGGAGATGTGTGTTTTAAACCTGCTGTCACAACATTTATGGCCATATTGATTCTTTAACATCTGTATTGATACACACCGACAAGGTACACGTGAGGATATATTGCCATATTGATTTTTTAAGCACAGGCCTAGTTAACATGCTCACTAGTGAAACTAGTACTCCAGGAGTGTCACATCTGTGCTTGGCTAAAAATGGTGGTGTAACAATGTGCAGACAATGTGTTCTGAGCACCAGTCATCAGCCTTTGCTGGTCTTATGACACTACTGATTACTGATGTTTACATTGTGTCAAATCTTACCTCAGAAATAGCATTATATTAACCTCCATAAGTGTCCCCATGTTTGTAGTTTACATCCTTTACATCAGATAGTTGTATACATCCTGAGCTCGCTGAGCTTTACCGTTACCTCCAGTAACATGCATCAAGTATTATTCACAACAACATTCATGATACAGGCAGACCATCCGCACAAGTGAGGGGAAACAGCATGTATAGCTCAAGCCTTGAAGAGGATTCTATCTCAGACAAAGAGAGTGGGAACATAGATGTGTTCCTTTTGTAACTTAAGTATCTTTTGTAGACATGAAGGGCAAACGCATCGATCTCCTATGCACAATATAAAATAATTCTCTTCCTTTTGTTTCTGTAGAAAGCTATATTTCCTGGGGCTGGATATGATGGCATCACAGAGTACAAGTCTGTCATCTACTACCAGGTGAAGCAGCCATGTTGGAATGAAACAGTCAAGGTAAGCCTAATGTCAAGGACCACATGTGTAGCTCTGCACTCCAAAAGCAGTGCATGCCATGCTCTTTTATTACTACATCAAATGGATTTACTTAGGCTGAATGCAATGACTTAATCTGCAAAGTAAAATATTGTCCCAGGATGTTCTATTCATACAAATCTCCTAGATAGCATTCCCTCTGTACATTTAATCATATATTCACAGCCTCCTTAATACCCCTGAATTTTCCCTTCTCCATGCAAGGTGACAATCCCCATTGAGGACGTCAGCCGCTGTCATCTGAAGGTGATGTTCCGACACAGATCTTCCCAGGACTGTGAGTGACTGTGCCTTATTTGTATGACAAACACCGGTGAGTAATCCTGCCACCATGTTAAATGCAGATAATGGTTCTTTGTATCCTTCAGCTCGGGACAAATCAGAAAAGCCCTTCGGTATGGCCTTTGTGCGGCTCATGAGAGGAGACGGAACCACGCTGAAAGACGGCAGGCATGAACTCATCGTATACAAGGTACTGTTCCAAGATTGTGGCTTTGTATTTCTATTTTGTGTGTGATTCAATTGAACCACACTTATCTCTGAAATGAGCAGGAGATAGTTTTATATCTAATTACACCTAAACAGGTGTCTTGAGTAGCTGACAGCAGGTAGATGGATTATTCATGAATCTCTCCTCAATCAATAAATATGAAATTAGTTCTCTGTCGATCAATATAGTTCATGATGCGTTCCCTGGTTTTGTGAATTTCTCAGGTTGACGTGAAAAAGGCAGAGGATGCAAAGGTTTATCTCGACTTGCCAGCGACCTGGGCTGAAGTTGAAGAAATGGAGAAGCAAACAGGGAAGCAGTTCCACCATTCAGGAGTGATTCCTGTGACTAAAGACAGCTTTCAGATCGCTACGCTCACCTGCTCCACTAAACTCACTCAGAACGGTACAGCAGGGAGACATTTCTATTTCCCAAATCTGAGCGTCTGTGATGATGAAAAGATGTCCTGTCTGTATTCCTCTTTGAAAAAAGTTACAGCAGGGCCACCGTCATTTCCTCCCCCCAGATTGCCTTGAAATCTGTTTTGCTAATATTTTGCTGATGCACTGATGTTGATTGATGTGGATCTAATGAGGTTCGCATTGAAATTTCAGGCTTATAACACGGTTACCTCTCCTGATGTTGTAACAGAGGATGTTTGGCTTCTGCTGAATAAAATCTTATGATTTAATGTTCTTTCTTCAGTGGATTTACTCGGACTGTTGAACTGGAGGTCCAACCCAGAAGCCCTAGACCAGAATCTGCAGAGACTGATGGAGGTGGAGGGAGGGGAGATTGTCAAAGTAAGATCCTTTAAGTTACCTAATGGTGCTATAATTATATAACATGTCATTTTTAATGTTTGATAATACCCTTATTATGAGTTTTTTCTCTTTGGTGCACAGTTTCTCCAGGACACTCTTGATGCCTTGTTCAGCATCATGATGGAAACCTCAGAAAAGGAAACATATGATACCCTGGTCTTCAATGCCTTGGTAAGTTATTATTAATTTATCCAACATTTTTTGTCATGCTTTACTGGCAATAGTTTTGCACAAACAGAAACCTCCAGTGTTGATTTGTGACACCAGTGTGGAAGTGCAAAAAGGCTGTAGTCTCTCAGTAGTCCACTGCAGAAGCACTGGTAGTCATATAGGTCGTTTCCACCAAGCAGTTCGGCTCAGTTTGGTGCGGAATGGCATGCATTTTTTGCATTTCCGTTGAGCAAAAGTTGGAAAGAGTCCCAAAAAACCATCCTGCACCATCCCAGTTTTTGGCACCCTTCCGTTGGGGTAACAATTTTACCTATCCGTACCAAAAAGGTGGAGCTACACACACAACAATAGGGGGTTGCACTGACGCCACAGTGCTTAACACAGCTGCTCAGCTCCAGGCTGCAAAATATGGAAGTCTCTGTGAGGGGCGGCAAAAACAGGAGAAAAACGAACTAATGTCTGCATTTATCAGGGATATTTGGACTCAACGAAGATCAAAACTGTTTCCTAGTCTGTGGATTTTGGTATCTGGCAACAGTTTAAGTTTTGTGATGTTTATCTGGACCTGAAGGCTCACATCAGCCTGGTCTCTCCGTGATGGACGTGAAACTAAATTAATGCTGAAGTTTTGTAAATATAAAGCCTAAGAACAGTTGATTCTATGTACTGTAACTAGTTATTCATCTACTACTTCTTGTGTTAGGTAACCTGTGAACATTGCTCTGTGGTTGTTGAACGTGCTCGTAAAACTTCGGGCTACAGCCTATTTAAAAACGAGATCAGTGCATCCAGGATTTCTGACATAATCTAGTTTGATTTTAACACCAGCTGAATTTTTGCTTTATTTTTAATGTGGCGAATTCTCACAGTACAGCTCTAAATGTTCATATTTTATCGTATAAACTGATATAGACTAAATATATTTGCATATTAACGTACCGTTACAACTCTAAAAGTTTCTGTACACGTATTCCATCAGCTGATGAGCTGTACTGACAGTGGTTAACACAATTAAGATGTAGTTATTTAAAAAAAAAAATCACTTTCAGAGTCACATGCGTAGCCTTTACAGCCCGCCCACCAAGTCAGGGCATGGGTGTCTGTGAAAACGCAAACTACTTTTGGGTTTGGTGTACCAAACCATACCAAACCGAACTGAATCAAACCGGACCCCCTGATGGAATCAAGGCTATATACACTACCAACTATAGGGGGGTAACTCAGCCGTTTTGTTTTTAAGAAGGATGGGAGATTTGCATGTGGAGAAGCACAGCTGATATGACTGTAAGTCAGCACAAGCTGTTTGTCAGGAGGCTTATGACCCATGTCAGCTCCACTGTTTTACTACTTGCTGACTGAACATTGGTTTGAGACAGCATTTTTATTTTGGCAACCGCCACAGATTACTTCAATGAACCAATGGGTGGCATCAGTCAGACTACATCCAATACTTTATACAATCTATCAGGGGTGTAAGGATCCATGTGGCTCAATATATCTACCAGTTGATCAAATATTAAATCACATCAGTAGAGATTAAACCATTAAACTAAACCATCACCTTTGGGGTAAGCTTTTACTTGGAAATTCTTTCCACATGCCTGTTTGAAAGGCATTGCATTGTATCGTATTGTATCATGGCCTTACATCATATTACATCGTAATGTGTCAGACAAATAAGTGATGAAAAGGTGACTTGTGAGTTAAATCTTTTAAGTTTTGTTAGCTCTATTTCCTTTTGAAAAAAATAAAAACGTGATGAATTAATCATTTTAGATGTGATTTTAACTTTTAAACATATGTCTATGGTTTTTATTGATTGTAAATGACCTCTTGCGGCCCACATACAGTACCTCTTGGGCCCACCAGCCACGCCCACACTTTTGGAAGCACTTCATATATGTTTTGTAGTTTGGAATAACATAAACCTCTCTCCATACACCTCTCCTATGGCCTCATTTGGGGTGCACATTCCTAGACTTTGTGTAACTTTCCAAAACAGACACGCCACCTTAACACCCTCTCTGCACTGTGACTGGCCAGGTGTGCTAAAGTGCGAAACTAAGCAAAGTTTCTGTCACCAGCCCTTTTTTTCATCATTCATTACACAACTATTCACTTCACTTTTCATGTTAACAGCCACCTGCAACCCCGTAACACTACAGGAGAGGATTTTAAACACACCTTTGGCTGCAGATTGCTCAAATCACTTAGAAATATTCTGTTCATGGTCAGGCAGCGTGAAGTTTTTGACTTGTGAGTTTATGACTTTTTGTGAAGCATCAGCAGTGTGATGATGATCTGTGAGTGTTAGTAGCAAAATACAGCCTTTGTGTCCTGTGAGGAGAGGGAACACAGTGTTCAGATAAACACCTTTCAATCATTTCCTCTGAAATCCTGAGAAGGTTATTGAATTTAGAGGAGGAATGAAGCAGCCAAGCTTTAAAATAGGGAAGAAGGGTGATTCTGAATGTACCATGGTTGCTGGTGGTCTGTGGTCTTGTGGTTTACACCACATTTGGACCATTCGAATGTCACAGCAGAAAATGAGACTCATCAGACCAGTAAATGTTTTTCTAATTTTCTATTGTCCAATTGTGGTGAGCCTGTGGATTGTGGCCTCTGTTTCCTGTTCTTAGATGAAAGGTGTGGCACCTGGTTTTGTCTTCTGCTCTTGTAGCCCATCTGCTTCAAGGTTCAAGGTGTTTTTGTGTCATTTTGGATTTTTTTTTATCATCTTAAAATGGGGGGTTGGACTTCCTGTTGGGATACAGACCTGCTTTATACATAGATCAAAGTTTATGGCATGACTTTAACCTCAGAAAAACGAACTTTTTCAACTAATTGTTGATCTTGGTTAATTCCAGTTAGTACAATTAATCTGGACAGCCCTTATTATAATGTTTTTTACAAAAAGTGCATTGTGCCATATGCAGCTAATTTAATTAATATATTTATTTTTTTTGTATCAGTCCTTTTGAATATTTTTTGGCAAATTATAACAATACTTTTACAACACTGATATCCGTGATATTTAAGATCACTACCATGCCATCACTTTTGGTGGTGTTCATATGAATATTAGAATTTTATGAAATTTTTTTGCATGTTTCATGTCAGGATAAATCAGGAATAATGTGTCAACAATAGAATAGATGGTTTGTCAAATTGTAATAACATAGCAACCAAATATTACAGAAGCAAAAAGTGGATTCAGAGTATTAGACAAAACCACTCTGTTATTAAAATATCACAATACCTGCCAGTATTATACACAGTTGCAATCAAGATTATTCGCCCCAGTTGCAGATCAGTTGTTAACATTTACAGACTTTCAACTGTTTGCAGTGAACAAATCAAACAAAAGGAATTGAAATAGCTCGACTCAATAAATGCTTCAAATGGTTTCCCCAAATCCAACTAAAAATGCAACTTATAATGACTTCTCCAGTCTCAAAATGATTCAACCCATGAACAGGATCCCTGAACAGTCACATTTACTGCTTGTTAGAAATATGGCAAAGGCAAAAGAATGGTAGAAAAAGTTAAGAAAAGAGATCATTGCACTTCACAGAAAAGGAGCAGGATAAAAAATGTAGCAAAGGCACTGAACGTTCCTAGAGACACTGTTGGAAGCATAGTTCACAAGTTTAGAGTTACAGGAACAGTGGTTCCACTACCTGGATGGGGCAAAAGAAGGAAGTTATCAGTGGCTAACACCAGATATCTGAGAGGACAGGTTGTGGAAAAACCCTTGAGTGACTGCAAAAGACCTCCAGAAAAACTTGGTGGTTACACGGACTGAAGTTTCAGTGAGTACATCAAGGCGTGCACTGAACGTAGACAGTTTCCATGACAGAACTCAAAGATGTACACCACTACTGACCCATAAGCACAAGAAAAGTCAGCTCCAGTATGCTCAGAGTCATAGACATATGTCACAGAGGTTCAGGGATTCTGTTCTGTGGAGCAGTGACACAAAACTGGAACTTTTTGGCACAGTGGATCAGCGGTATGTCTGGGGGAAGAAGAATGAAGCACACACTGAAAAGAACACTTTGCCCACAGTTAAGCATGGTGGTGGCTTGGTGTCCTGACACAGACGGCACAGAGGAAACTGAAGCTTGGGCATCATTGGACCTTCCAACAGGACAATAATCCCAAGCATACCTCAAACTCCACCAAGGCTTGGTCGCAGAAGAAGTCCTGGAATATTCTACAAGGGCCATCACAGTCGCCTGACTTGAACACCGTAAAAAATCTTGGGTGGAATTTGAAGAAGGAGGTTGCAGCGTGCTGACCCAAGAATACGACTGAACTGGAGGCCATTGCTCATGAGGAATAGGCTAAGATTCTCAGGATCGCTGCCAGAAGCTGGTGTCTGGATATGCTCTGGCTATCTCGTTTGCAGCAGGTCATAGAAGCACAAGTGCTAAAGATGCTTGCCATGAAGGGGTTGAATCTTTTGAGACTGGAGAAGTCATTTTAAGTGGTATTTTGCAGTTAAATTTGAGGAAACCACTTGAAGCATTAATTGTGTTGAGCATTTTCAGTTCCTTTTGTTTGATTTGTATATTAAAAAAGCAGAAAGACTGTGCATTTTCAAATGTACCTGATTTGCAATGGGGGTTGAATGATTGTGATTGGAGTTGTAGTCTTATAATTTTTCCCTATACATTTCCTGAACTGCATATATTTCTACAGCCTTTTAATCATTCTATAATTCCACTGTTTAACTCCGGCCAGACAAATACAAATCTGCTTCAAAATTTTCAAGCTGATGCTTCACATTCAATTTCATTTCATGATCCTTATCCTCTGAGCTTAAAGCAAACAACTTTCTCTGGTAATACTCTACTTTCCTGCTCTGAACGTAACATTGAGTGTCTGTAGCTCAACCTCAGCCTCAAGTGCTGGGTACGTAAGCTGTAATAATGTTAAGGCATTAAAAATTCACAAGTCTGGAACCACTCAGAAGAGGTCTATTTATGTTCCTAAGTTTTTGATCTTTTCTCTTTTTTTAACCAGGTATTTATAATCACACTGATTGGCGACATCAAATTCCAGCACTTCAACCCAGTCCTGGAAACATACATCAACAAACACTTCAGTGCCACTTTGGCTTACATGTGAGTCTCCATTCTGTTTTTACCTACTTTGATGGCTTACGCCCCTTTGCACGCTCTATTTTTAGCGCTTCTTCTTCTCTACCCACGTCCAAATTACCATCAGTCCTTGATGTCTGATTCATTTACTTCTCAGGAAGCTAACCAGGGTCCTCAACTACTACGTGGGCCACGCCGAGGAGCCTGTCCTGACTGAGAGGCTCTATGCTGCACTCAAAGCTCTCAAATACCTGTTCAGGTTTATTGTGCAGTCTCGAGTTCTCTATCTCAGGTACAAGAGCTGCTGTCACATGTGAATGCAATTTTTTCCCTCTTAAACTCTGAGGATGAATGCTTGTGATGTCTTTTGTGGCCTTTGATTTTAGATTCTATGGAAACAGCGAGGATGGGGATGCTTTTTTCAACTCCATTCGTACCCTTTTCTTGTCTTTCAACACGCTCATGGACAGACCGCTGGATGAGGGGGTGAAGATAAAGGTAAGCTGTACAAGAACGGTTCATGAAGCTATTTCATAAGATTCGTTCGCACTAAAAGAATGAATCCATCACAAATTGCAGGCATACTCTTGCAAATAAAGAAAATAAATAATTGTTGTTGTATTTGTGCAATTGAGACAGTATCTGTGAGTTGACATGCAATTACTGAGAGTTAAAAAACAATAAACTAACCATTGTAGTTCACTTAGGACTTCTGTTCTTGTTGCAGGTATCAGTATTGTTTGAATTTTGCAAGGACAATGACTGTAAAAAGGTGAAAACTGGCAGGGCCAGTCAAAAACCTTTATCTTCTTCTGATTAAAATGCAACATTTTGTGATATAAAAAGAGTAATACCAAGGTATACCATTTCAGAACAGTTTTTTCTTTATTCTAACCTTTAACACGTACAGATCTAATGAGATTAGTAATCTAATGAACACTAAAGGATTAAGTAATTAATAATAAAACATATGACGAGTCCTGGCAGCATAAATATGTACACCTTTAAACTAATACTTCATTACAGCAGGTTTGAAATTTTGTACAACTTTTATCCTCTTTGAGTAGAAGTCAATCAGTGAAACCTATCTCAACATGGCAAAATTGGCCAACTCTTCCATACAAAAGGGCCAAAAGTCTGTCACATTATAGGGACTTTTACTGTGCTTGGTCCTCTTCAGGTCAACCTAGAGGTTTTAGCAGGATTCAGGTCTGAGCTCTGGCTGGGCCAATCCAAAACTTTTATCTTCTTCTGGTGAAGCTTCTCTCTTTTTCATCTTCAGCTTTCTAGCAGATGCTTGAACATTTTGTTACAAAACTGACTGGTATTTATTAGGGCTGAACAATTTGGGAAAATAATCTAATTGCGATTGTGATTCAATACACAACTATTTCTTAAGCAACAAAAACCAACAATAATTCATTCTAAACCAGAGTTTCCTAAGCACTTTTCCTTGGAGCCCCTACTACATGTACCTAAGAATAGCGGAGCCCCCCCCAGGTCCCAAGAGAGAAGAAAAAGTGACACACTGCTGCCAAAAATCAACGTAGATTTTAATGGTTTCATTAATAAAACCCTACATAAGGCCTATGCATGCTTTTGTTATCAAAAGACCTTTGCATAAACTACTTAATAACTCCTTCATCATGGTTTTATTCAATATTTGAAGCCTTGGAGCAGACAAAGCCTCGCACCCCCCAGGGATCTTTGGTGCCCCCCATGGGGGGTCCCGGACCCCAGGTTGGGAACCAATGTTCTAAACTAAAGCCAACACAATATAAGATTAAACTAGGGCTTAACAATTTAAAAAAATATATCTAATTGTGGTGATTTTGACTCATTTTGCAAATTGGATGTGAACTGTAGTATTAAAAGGAATGATGACATGATATGATAATGACGATTTTATGTAATTCTTATATTTAACAAGAAAAACACAAAAATTAAGAAAATGTGATTTTTTTTGTACACCACTCCAAAAATATGCCTCTAGAATGATTGTATAATGTGTAATGCATTACGTCTCTGCTGCAGAAAAAAGTTTTAAACTGGTATTTTGACACAAATTTCAGGTAAAAGAAATATTGAACCTTCTGTGAATTGAAAAATTGCAACAGGCCACATTATGATTTAATCTCATTTGTGATTAATTGCCCAGCCCTAGTATTTAAACCTTTATACCTTAACTAAAACTCCAGTTCCACCAGAAGAATTCAGCCCAAAAGCATGATGCTGCAACCAACATGCTTCATGGGATCTGTGTTCATTTTGTCATTGGTTTATTTATTATAGGGAACAGTGCAAAGCAATGATCATGGGCATGTAAATGTGCCAGATTGCAGCCATTGGCTGATTTTCATCTGTAGTTGTGTTGATGGTATACATATAAAAATATACATCAAACATGTACATAATTTAAATACAAAAAATCAGACAAAACAGTATAAACAGTGCAATGTTATATAATAATACAGAAAGTGGCTATATGACTTTGGTAAAGACTGAGCAGGAATAAAGTGGCCATTGCAGTTGAAGTGCCTAAGGTGATAAAGTGCTTTAGTGCTGATGTAATGCACATGATTAGAAATGTGCTTGAGGAAATTGCACATTTGCCTTGGCCTGTTTATTCAAAGTGCTGATATGTTTGCACATAACCCTGTTGCACAGAATTTACATATACAGACATGCCTATGCATGTATTATTGCACAGGGGTAGCATGCATAAGTGCATCTATGTATGTAATATTGCACAAAAGATGCCTGCATAGTGGTCTGTGTAAGTATGTCTGTATAAGAGAACCATTTGGTTTGTCCTGAGCCATGCTTTCAGATGACCCTTGAAACTTGCAAAGCTAGAGGATTCCCATGTTCATTATATGTCTGGCTGTGGGGTTGGGTAGCAAGATGGAAGCCTTTTCCTATGAAGATATCCATTCAGTCCAGCTAAAAGTTGCAGAAATATACATGATGCCTCCCAAAATCATGTGGGAAAATGTAATCTGAAATGTAAACTGAATACATAATGTAAATGCATTCTGCTTTTCTATAGTTAAACTGTTTAGAATCAGCTCAGCACTAAAAAGGTGGTATGATAAATATCTGTATGCTGTATATTGATAGAATATAGCCATTAGATGTGCCAGAAATCAATAGATTGGGCTAGAGCACTTACGACCCCAAAATTTATTTTGACCTGCTCCATATGACATTTCATAAACAGTCCATTAAGTCAGAAAATTCAGTCCTGGTCTGGCATTCTGAGAAATCTCATGTCTGTCTTATTGACAGCTTAAGAGGTATTAATTTTTCTCAGTTCAGGTCTTTAAAAAGTTTTTTATTTTATTTTTTAAAGCATGTAGGAACCCTGTAAACCCAGTTTGCTCTCGCTGCTTCGTTGGTGGCATATAGATGCGTATGAATGGGATTAGCTAATACTGATTGCGAATTCTCCATCGTTCTGCCATTAGTGTGTGAATGGGTTGGTGTGACCTGCAGTGTAAAAACGCTTTAAGTAGTCAGATGGAAAGAGAAGCTCTAAACAAGCTCGAGTCCATTGACTGTTTTTTACATCACAAAAATGTGGGATTTTAACAGGGTCGTGTAGACTTTTACAGCCACTGTGTGATATTAAAGTGTAAAATTCTGGTCTTTTGACAACCTTATTTAGTACATGGCTCAAGTTTTCGAAAAACTCAAATGCAGTCAGACAGATCAGATAGAAATGTGTTTTCATTAACAGCCTCTGCATTTAATACAGCATGAAAGATCACTGCAGAAGTCCAGCTGTTAAAATGTGTTACTCTGTCTGGGACAATTTACTGGAAATCTGAACAAATTAACTGCTAAATAAATGCTGGCTTCCTGTTGGGTATTGTCAGTAAGGTGAGAAAAAGCTCTGGTTAAAAGCTTGTTTCACCAGAGAACAAAAAAAGCACTTTAAGCTTGAGTCTGATGAGACCTGATTCTTTGCTTTTTTTCAGGGAGCGATATTGAAATACCTCCCCAGCATCATTAATGACATCCAGACTGTGTTTGATCCGGTGGAGCTCAGGTAACTCTCCTGAGGGTTTGTGCAGCAGGAAAAGATAATTGCCCGTCTCAGTGCAAATTATAATATTTACTTCTGTGTGAACAGGACGTTATTTTCAGTTCTAGCAGCTGTAAAATCAGCTTGTCATGTGTTCTGCTCATTAACCCCCAGTGACAATAATTAATAGATGTGAAATGTGAATAGCATTAGTATTGTCACAGCTGCTCTTTGGGGCCTTTTCTGTCTCTTTTCTTCTCTTTTCAGCGTCCTCTTAGCAAAGTTCATCGAGAGCATTCCTGACTCTCAGCTCGTGCGTCAGAAGCTGGGCTGCATGTGTAAAATGGTGGAGAGTGACCTTTTCAAGCAGCCAGGTAAGAGTGCTAGAGGCTCAGAAAAACCCATAATGACTTTTCACACAAGATGAAGAAAGGAAAAAAAGCCCAGCTGTGCATTACACCAACATATGAGTTTCTCAGGCCACCGCCATTAAAAGAAATGCACTGTGTGATGCAATAATCACATTTTACCTCTGCTGTGCTCCCACAGATTGTCGGGATGTGCTCCTGCCGCTTGTTACCGACCAGCTGAGTGGGCAGCTGGATGACCACTCGAGTAAACCTGACCATGAGGCCTGCGCTCAGCTGCTCAGCACCGTGTTGGACAACCTGGACCGCAAGGATGTGGTGAGAAAGCTAAAGTCACCTTAAAAAGCATGGAGATGAAAAGTTCAAGGGGTTGGTGCACATAAATTATAGAAAAGAAAATCTTGTCAGAATGAGACTGAGGAAATTAGCAGCTGAAATGACCTTTTTAACCTCAAATTGAGGAGTGAAAAGCTCAGACATCCATAAGACCTCAGAGTAAAGCCGCTGCTGTTTTGCATTGAAAAGAGCCAGTTGAGGTGATTTGGTCCTTTCTTGAGAGGTTTCCTGGGCATATCCAACTGGAAGAAAGCCCCGGAGCGGACCTCGAGCGCGCTGGAGGGATTACATATCCCATCTGGCCTGTTAGCATCTCGTTGTCCCCCTGGAGGAGCTGGAGAGCTAAAGAGAGGAGGACTTGAGCTTCCCTGATTAGCATGCTGCCACTGTGACCTGAACCCAGACTAGTGGTATAGAATGAATGGATAGAGTTGGAACATCTGGTCACGCAGACAGTCTGGGCTTTATTTGCTGAGGTTTTGAGAGATCTGTGTCTGAGATTTCTTCCACCAACACAAACACAGTGGAGGTGTCAGGAATTTCATTTCCAATGCTTTTGTGAAAAACTGAAAAATGGAAGCTACATGTAAGATCCACAGACCTCACTTCTACTTTTTTCTCCAGGTTTGATATATTTTTTGTTGTATAAACACAAAATATGTAAATTCTGCCACAAGGGGGCTCTAAATCAAAATACTAACTAAAGATAGCAATCTTTTAATTACCTCTTGCGTTTGATTAAGTACTCTATTCAACAAAAACTGCACTTTATAAGGTGTTTTTTTTTACTCAACGGTAAACCACCAGTTTTCTTTCATGGTGAAGAACTGTCAGGGGCCTCTATAGGGCTGGGTTTGGTTAGGGTTTTTCCCCTACCGGTGCTTAATCAATACTTTTAAATCAGTGCTGGTACCATGGTGCCTGAATCAATACTTTTAAGTGGGAACAAATGACTCCACAGACTCCAAGCTGGGCTTTGACCCAGGAGTTGAACAGTGTCTTAATGTAGCAGTGTAGTATCAGGGTGTCCTCACAAGTTAGAGGTATGGCGTTTATCTTATCTATACCCAAAGTAAAGCATAGATTCTGTATATGTAGAGCTGAATGATGATGGAAAAAACAGATACTGGGATGTTTTTTCTCTCTGCGATACAGTATATATTACTTTTTTTATTATAAAATAAAATAAAACCAGATAAATCAAGTACCTTTTATGCACATTTATTACAGTTAAATCAAAATTAAACATTTATTGTTGGGTCTTTCCACCATTTTTGGATTGGGGATATCACACTATGAGGATATGGAGAAGATAAGAAGAGGTAGAGCAGGTAGACTGCTGGACTTGTGTCTTCATCAACTTTGTCCACATCCTAATCTGCTGTCAGTATACGGGTTTGTGTGATGACATTGCATGAAAGGAAGATTAATATAATTTAGTTATAGCTGTACTTTTACAGTACTGCAGCACATCTCTTCAGGGTTTTGGAGCATGCTTAGGGCCATGGTTCACTACTGTTGTTTTATGGGGGATTTTCATGTAATGAGTGAGAAAAGCTGTTAAAAGTGGCCTTCCTGGTTCATGCTGCAAGCTACTTAAAGAACTAGTGAACACTTTTACATCTTTTTCAGCTGTACACTGAATTATCTGACTGAACTATGCTAAAACACATCAATGCTGGTGTTATTTCTGACATTTGCACCAAACTAATACAAATCTGCATTTTATTGCTTTCAAGTAGCTCAAACAGACATCTGCTTAGAAAAATCTTTTCTGAAAAGGCGGGGCTTATGTGATCTACAAACTCTATATGAAAGGCAGAATGTTACTGCCTCCAACTGTGACTTTACCATTCAGAGACCATTTCAATCCTCTCAGGCCTGCATCTGCACTGCTTCGGCTTCGAGAGCGCCGGCTTTACTAACGCCAGTGCTGCAGCAAACGGCCCAAACAGACAGTGCTCAGGACCACCATGGTCTGCAACCACACAACAGCCTGCTTCAGGGGACTCTTGAGGGGAAAAATCCTCCACCTTGAAAGATTGCTCTGAGGCAGCAGTGCTGCGGGACTCTGTCTGTGTCACTTTCTGGCAAAGGGACGGCCTTCACCAAATTTTACTGGGTATACAGTGTTACCCCCAGGTGTCCACAAACCACAAGCATTTGCCTGTGTGAACACACCCCTCTGACTCTTTTGTAAAGTTCCATCCTGTGTTTACATGAGCTGGTCTGGGGTCCTTCACAGATGTAGATGATAATAATAATAATAACAATAATAATAATAATAATAATGATAATTCATCAGACTTATGTGGCGCTTTTCTAGGAAACTCAAAGACGCTTTACAGAACAAAACAAAAACAAAAACACAACACAAATGGGACAGGAGGAAACATATGAATGGTTAGGAGTCGTATGCATTGTTAACAGGTAAGTTTTGAGTTATTGTTTGAAAGTGAGTAGAGCCAGAGTTTCTGATATGAAGGGGGATTGAGTTCCAGAGGGTGGGGGCGGTGATGGCAAAAGCTAGATGAGTCAGGATTTTGCACATGTACTCCCTGTAACAGCTTTTTATTGAAAGTGGCATTTATCATAAATTATAAATATAATACATTGCTCCAAAAAGAGCATATTTTAATTTGCATATTATGTTGTAGTTATTTTTAATTTTTCAAATCCTGAGATATCAGGCAGTTTTCTGTTTTGTTTTTTGTTTTGCTTATTTTTTTGTTTTTCTCTTTTTTTATCTTATATTTTATATATTACAGACTGTACCAACTACTACAATTCTAAATAACAAAAAAATGCATCAAAATATTGATTGATTGATTCAAAAGGCTGCACTAACATTAATGAAAGAAAAAATAAGAAGAAGAAGTGAGGGACATCTAGAATTATAAATCTGGGAATTTTTTTTTTTTTTTTTTTTTTTTTTTTATCGATGAACCGTACCCATACCGAACCGTGACCCCAAAACCAAGGTATGAACTGAACTGGGAGCTCCATGAGCCATTGCACCCCTAGCTAGGAGTGTTTGTTTTCAAAACCAAAAAACAAGTAAGCAAAGTCAACCGATCCTTCCCCACCTTTTTTCCCTCTCTCTCTGCAGAGAGGCTCCTGTACACTCTATACCACCCCACCATTGTAAAATGACAAATGACAAATACTAATCTGAAACTATTCTCATACTAAGAATGTGAAGTAATGTTCTCCTGCCTCATAACTTATAAAAATTGCCTTTAATAATACTTTATTTCCACGTTGCACAGCCCGGCGAGCGCCATCCGGCTGCGAGTTCATTTAGCAGATGATACAGATTAACCTCATCTACATTTCACATAAAAGGAGTTAAGATAGGTTTGAAGGTTTTATTTTTAAACTGTTGGTGGCACCTGTGGTTGTCAATAGCCCAAACGTCATGATTTCTCACAGCGAGCTACACAAAGAAAGAAAAATTAAACTGCTTTTAAACTCACGTCACAGAACAACCAGCTGCACATTTAACAGTTTGACTTCAGAGAACATCATAGTGAGGTTCCAGCCCCATGCACGAGTCTAAATGTGCAGGTATAGCTAAATGTGTGCAGTTGTCATTTGCCAAATTGGCCTGAAATCATCAGCAGGATTTTTATTTATCACGTTTAAGGCATCTTTACACACAGGCAGATGTGCTGCTGTTGGAGACAGACATATTCTTAAGGAATTTATTTGAAACATGCACTTGTTACACAGCACCTTCTTCAAGGTGGCAATTAAAGCAACACCATGGTTGTTTTTTAATTTCCAGGGGTATGGAATGAGCATATTACTGCCCACTCCTACCAGGAAGGCATAAAACAAAAATGTTGGTTTAGTAAATATACCTCATGAAGGGCAGTTTTTGTTGGAAGGACTCCTCAATTCAGAGTAAAGAGTAAGAAGCATAGATGGGTGGAACTGAGCACCTCATTTCTCTGTCACTTTAAAATGTCCAGAGTGGCCCCAACATTACAGGGTGACGACATGCAGCCAATAGCCAAGAATAATCATGGTCTATCACAAGTAAGCAGCACTAAACATGCATGAGATACAGCAATAGAAGGACGGCTTCCCATTAGCAGCTCATGCTTCCTTATGTAGCACTCTTTCACAAAACATCCACTATTTCCAAGGCAACAATTACCTTCCTGTGACTGTCACCACGGCTCCAGACAGGAAGCGATACAACTCAAAAGCTGTAGGTTTCTCTGGCTTTGACAGCTGTTTGATGTACAGTAAGAATGTAACAGAGCAGTTGACATTTTTAGTAAGATAAATTTTAAAAATCCTTATTTATTGGTTCAGCCATCTGAAACAAAAGTATTTTTTGGACTAACAATAGCAGAGACTAAAGCCCCTTAGAGGTGTGTGGATATAAATGTTCGGCTTTCTTTGCCTGAAAAAGCATAACGTTGGCTAATTAGATTGCAAGATAATTCATTTTGTATTCACAATGAATCTAAAAAAAACAACTCACTAAGTTGTCCTCACTCTGTGAGCGGTTTGTTTTTCTTTTTTACTGAAGAAAATGTCTTAAAGAAAACTGAAAAAGTGACAGAGAGGATTATGCAGAAGGACTGGGAGTGTGTCACTGCTGCTGAACATTTCAAATGTATTTTTAAAACCGCACGCAGCACAGAAGAAAAAAAAAGAGAGATCTTCAAAACAAGTGTCTGAAAAAACTAGGCAAATAAATCCAAAATAAGCAGCAAAAACTGAGGAGACAGTTTTTCTCTCTTTTCTTGTAATTGGGGTGAGTTGACCCCATGTAGAGTGTCTGTGTCTCTGTGTTTGTGTCAGTGATTGTACCTGAGGCTGTTCTCTCTGTGCAGGGTCCCACCAGAGGACACGTCCAGCTGATAATGGAGCGGCTTCTTCGCAGGGTTAATCGTACTGTCATCAGCATGGACAGATCCTCACCACTCATTGTAAGACACACTGTGATGTTACAGCAGAAATTTGTCCTTGAAGAATATTTCCGCAGTGCTGTGGGAAATACTGACAAAAAACATACTAGACAGTAGCTAAGACGACTAACACAGACACATTCAGCAGCATGCAAATGGGGTTGTCACAGCAGCAGAATTTTTAACTGTCAAAATTAACAATATTGATACCTTTTTCAATTCCACAGCAACAAAACAGAAGTTGTTGGCACCCAATACAGGGTAATTTCTTATTTTTTTAGCACCTTTCATACATACGAGCATGCAGCTTAAGATGGAAATATTGGAAATTGAAAACATTAAGTAAAATTTTTGAAGGCTTGAATAGTAAGGAAGACAAGGTCAAATAAAGTAAACTGATAAAAAAAATTAATTACGATGACAAACATGAAGGAATCAACAACATAGAATAAAAGCAGTTAAAGTTTTATAAAACAAGATGATAAATCAAGATAAACCTAGAGTAAAAAATGATTAAAATGTTGACTTAAGATATTCAGTATATTATAAACATCAGCCTTTCCAAACTTCAGCATAATGGGGCCCAATTTGAAATCTGAAATCTTTCAAGGGCCCCTTGCACAACCATAACATGCAAAGTCTTTGACTCCAGAGGTTTATATCATAAAAAATGGGAAATTTCAAAGCGAAAGCAAAGTTTTCAGAGACATTAAAGTCCACATAAACTAAAACCCAAACTTCTTGTCAAAACCCACTAGATTTGTTGGAATAAGGTTGCCGTAAACCTGTGAAATATTGAGAACCATCAGAATGTTTTTCACCTCTTTCGTTGCTAGGTTTATTTTGGGCAGGGCAAAATGTAACGCCCATGACGTTACTGGGTAGTGAGTGTATATCCCGCCCCCCTAATGCTACAACAATATAAAATCACTGAGCAGTTTATCTAAATACATTCTATCTTTAGCCAATCTAACTGCATTCATTTAAAATTAACGACCAGCTAAATGCTGTGTTTTTGTTCAGTATGAGGTAAATTTGCCAAATCTACCAGCCACAGTGGTCTGTGTGTCAATAGAAGTATCGTTACCGAGAGATTTGTGCCAGAAAACAGTAAATGTTATCCCCAATTTCTGTCTCTCTGCTCTTGTGCAGAGCCAGGCAGCTGTAGCCATAGTTCACCGCAAGGTCAGGGGGAAGGCTAATTGCTGGAGTACTTTTTATTTTTACACTTGAGCCAGATGTGGCAGGACCAAATATTTTACCTGCAGTAGTCGGTTTTAATCCAAATTTAACTCGTCTTTAGTCCTCAATGATTAAAAGAAGTGAACTGTGGCTTTGTCTCTCTCTAAGCACGTAATCCCTTCTATCTCTTAGCGTCACAATGCTAAAGTTTGGTAAAGTATCTAATATTAGACACGTTCTGTTCCTGCAAAGTCTGTCGTAATAAAAGCCTCCCATTCTAATGATCACTTAAGACTTTTATTTTAAAGAGCAACATCAGGACAACTGTGTTTATAACAGCAACATAACAAAGTTGTTTTATAAACAGGAAAGAGACATTAAATTAAATATCACTTCAAATAGAATATTAGGAATTTCTGCAGCGGTAAAGGCAGGATGAGAAAATAAAATGGAGACTATATCTCTAAACTGTCTGTCATGACATTAATGTAATGATTTCTCTGGTAACATCCAGTATAGCAGACAGAAGATTCCTCCATTCCAGTTATAAAATTCTCTTTTTTGTGACTGGGCATCAAACCGGTGCATCAAACCAACACCTACAGCATTGTAGATGAGCTATTACTGCCTCATTTTTCATGGTTTTGAAGCTTAATTTATGTACTTAAAGATGTTTTTTATGACTGAAATTTGGCCTGGTGGTTCATAACACAGCTGCCTGTCATACAGCAAAGCCAGAATATAGATTTTTTTTTTTTGCTGTCACTTTGCAGGGGCTTCAGTTTCACAGGGAAAATATTTGTGTAGTTGTACAGTAAACCACAACCACTGCCATTTATTTGGTTTTTGATCAGGCATATGCATGGTCACCTATACTTTCTTTACTAACATAAATTTGTTAATTTAGAGTACTTTGTGACTCTCAGAATCTATCCGAGTGATGTTATGTCCCAGAAGGCAATGATAAATTCTCCTGACTGTGGAGTGAGTGGCATTGGAGAATGTGAAATGGAGTGTCACCAGTTGGTTCAGCTAGTTTCAAATTATGCTCACATTAATGGTTTTTGATGGTTTATTGTAAACAACCCCTCAGGGGCCACCGGCAGTACCTTCAGGGCCCACCAGAGGGCCGTGGCCCACACTTTGGGAAGCACTGGTAAACATTACAACGTTACATTATAACGAGCACTAGGACAAGGACTTGCTGATTGCAGGAGTCAATTCATCTTAGATCAGCTCTGCATAATTGAGCATCTGCCTTAAGCATCCTGTCAGCTTTGATGGCAGCAGCATCACCTGTAGCCTGAATATACATGCATGAAACACAGAGTCAGCATGCACAGTGCTCAGATCTATGACTGCTGGTGGGGATTTCAGACAGACTTTAATGCCGGCTTGTCATGGAAAGAAGAGAACTGGCAGTTTTGATTTATTTCCAACACATAATTTGCAGCCTGACATGCTTCAGGTCATGTGACTAACATCCCACATCCTATATGCGATGATTGGGCATGCACACATCGCCATTGTGGTTGTGAAATGACATTCAGCCCTAACAAAAGGCATACATTTTAGGCGTAAAAGGTCATAAGCCTACTCTGAAAAATATCCAGAGAGCTCACTCTCCCCTTGCTCCACAGTCGATGGGCAGTACAACCAAAAACCCTCTCAGGAGGGGTACAAGGACCTAAATGATTAAGCTGGAACAGAAAATAAAAGAAGATCAGTGAAATATGGACTAGCAAGGCCGGGCAAAGCTTGAAAAACAAATGAAGAACTTTAAAGAGAAACAGGGAGCTATTGCAGAGTTTGAAAGTAAAGTTATGTAAACATATTTCTTTTTTCTTGTCAAGGCGCTTGCAGCAGTTCTTTTATGAGGGACTTTTTGGGTAGCCAAGTAAAAAGGGAGTTACACTAATTGAAACTGCTTGTGATAAAGGCTCAAGTTAAATTTTCAGCATCTTTCTGTGTTGAAATAAGATCTGACTTTAGGGATGATGGTTAGATGGAAAAAGATTATGTGCTCATGATGAACCATTAAAAATGTATTAATAGCAATTTATTTTAGTGGTCCCTAATTACCCAGTTATTTCATAGAAATAAGTGGTAATGATCTAGTAATTTGTCAAGAATACTTACCTAGCAATAAGTTGAAATTATAACAAGTAATAACTTATTAATATTAAGGGAGTATTTATCTGGTAATAATGTTTTAATTTTCAAGTATTTTCTCATAATATTAAGGCACTTCTCTGGTTATTAGGTGGTATTTAACCCTAATTCTAACCCTAACCCTTTTGATATTGTAGCAGTTCTCTGGTAATTATGTGTTATTTCACCCTAACCCTAACCCTTGTGATATTGTGGCAATTCTCTGGTAATTATTTGGTATTTTACCACAAACCCCTACCTTAACCCTAACCTTTACCCCCATAATATTGTGGCAATTATCTCATTATTAGGTGGTATTTTACCCTAACGCCCTAACCCTATCCTTTCTAATATTGTGGCTATTCTCTGGTAATTAGGTGGTATTTAATCCTTACCCTTGTAATAATGTGGCAATTCTTTGGCAATAGTCTGTATTTTACTGTAAACCCCCACCCTAACCCGAACCTAAACCACCACAATACTGTGGTAGTTCTCTGGTAACTAGGTGTTTTTTTTTTACCCTAACCACCTTACCCTAACCTTCCTAATATTGTAACAGTTCTCTGGTTATTAGTTGGTATTCCACCACAAAAACCCTAATCCCAGCCCTCACCCTCATGATGTTGTGGCAATTCTCTGGTAATTAGATGGTATTTTACCCTAACCCTTACCGTAAACCTCGTTATATTATGGCAATTCTCTGGTAATTGGGGGGTATTTTACTAAATAACTTCTAAGAAATAAGTTGATAATTTCCATTTAAGTTGCTTGATAATTCCCAGGTAATTTCTGTATTTAAGTGAGTCCTTCCTAAATAATCATCTGGTCATTTTTAGGGTAAAGGTAAGGAGATAGGATTTGGAAGTTAAGGGTTAGGGGGTTAGGGTTAGGGTAAAATACCACCTCATGACCAGAGAACTGCCACAGTATTATGAGGGTTAGGGTTAGGGAGTTAGGGTAAAATGCCACCAAATTACCAGAGAATTGCCACAATATTACAAGGAATTACTTTATAAATAATGTGTTATTACTAGATAAATACTTCATTAATATTACCATATTTCTGAGTTACTTCTCGGTAAAATGCCAACTAATGACAAGGTAATTACCACCTTACTCTCAAGAAACTACTAGATAATAACAACTTTATACTGTATTATTACTTGGTGATTAGGGACCACTAAATAAAGAGTTATAAATATATTTAATTGATACACGTGATCTGTACAGTTGAGACAATGTGCAGGATTTTGACTGCAAACTTCGATGGATTATTTCCTCTGACACCTGTAAATCTCATGATTTAAATGCAGTTTTTTTTCTTAAGGCACTGTACTTCTCTACAGCATTGATGATTAAAACACATGGTATTAAAAAAGGTATCAAAATATTGATCATTTTGACAAAACCCATTGCAGTTTTTTTTCATTTGATTATTTGAGTCTAAAATCTTGTGAGTAAGGTGATATTTGTCTGCGGCAGGGCCACTATCTCGCCTGCATGACGGCCATCCTGAAGCAAATGGATGACATGCATTACGCCCACTACATCAGCACCTTCAAGACCAGACAGGATATCATTGTAAGTGTCCTGGTTCCTCCTCCCTTTGGCTACATTTTGTCCTGAAACGTATCATCAATAACAGGCATTAAACCACCCAGGCCACTTACTGCTTCTTAAGAGGTTATTGATTGTAGACATATCATGCAATGGATTGGACTGACATGATGAGGATGTCAGTGGGGCTCCATTAAGCTGTGGGGACATTACATGTGTCTGACATGCAGAAAAGTGTTGTTGATGCATGACCTGCTGCTCTGGATTTTTTTAGTTAGGTTTCTTGATTCTGTTTATTGTGTTTCTTTAAAGTGCTCTCTTGCAGTAAAGATTTTTTTCCCATCTCCCTCAGGACTTCCTCATGGAGACATTCATCATGTTTAAGGACCTCATGGGAAATGTCTTCCCAGCAGACTGGATGATCATGAACCTGGTGCAGATGCAGGTCTTCCTCAGGGCCATCGGCCAGTACTCAGACGTCCTGAACATGTACTTCCTGGACCAGGCGCATTTTGAGCTGCAGGTGCGTCCCGTCCCTCTTGTAGAGGTCACATTTCTTATTAAACAGAAAATCAAAAGCTGGAGTTATGAGAAGGTAATTATGGCATTAATATTTGAAAGGCTCACTCTTCCCTTGCAGCTGTGGAATAACTACTTTCATTTGACGGTGGCCTTCCTCACCCACAAGACACTGCAGCTGGAATCGTTCTCTCAGGAGAAACGAAATAAGATACTGAACAAGTGAGATCATTTCAAGTTAATTTAAAGATTATCTAAATAAAGGGAACTTAATTTAACAGTTTGATTTGATACTTCCACAGATACGGGGACATGAGGAAGACGATTGGATTTAAGATTAGAGACATGTGGTACAATCTCGGTGAGTCATTTTCTCTGTTTGAAAAAGTGGCTATTATCATAGAGACTGAGGAACTGTTTATCCACCGCCTTTCGGAAATGCAAGACAATATTTTTTATTGTCCAGTTTCAGTGTGTGGTTGTTTTGTTTACCACTTTATTAGATTTGTCTCCTGTTTGTTGAGAAATGAAAGTGCAGCTTATTGCCTTCAAAAATCATACTATGATATTTCTGTGTGATAATGTTTTGTTGTCCCTCAGGCCCGCACAAAATGAAGTTCATCCCCGCCATGGTCGGCCCCATCCTGGAGGTCACACTAGTGCCGGAGCCCGAGCTGAGGAAAGCAACCATTCCAATCTTTTTCGATATGATGCAGTGTGAGCACAACTTCAGCCCCGGTCGCACCTTTGAAACGGTAGAAGAGACCTCAGAAGTTCATCGCTTTGATGTTTTTTGTTTAATTTGGGCTGAGGGAGCTCCTGGCTAAATATGACATTTGTAATATGAGTGGTGGTGTGTATTTTAATTCCTCTCTTATCTTTGCAGTTTGAGAACGAGCTGATAACAAAATTGGATCAAGAAGTGGAAGGAGGCCGAGGGGATGAGCAGTACAAAGTCCTGCTTGAGAAAACGTAAGGCAGACGAGCAGATCAAACAAAACATTTTCTCTGAAAACTTAAAAAATCCTTCAATCCAGTGTGATGGGAAATTTACATAGGAGAGCTGCTGAGCTAGAGCAAAGGCCACTGGGGTTGTGTTTTTTTGAAAAACTATTCAAGGCAGGACAAGACAGTCTGTGAGAAATGTAAGTAACTACTTATCAATAGAAAGCCCTCCAGGACTGAAAGTATGATTCATGACAATTACAAAACATAGTTTGTCTCTCATGATGGATACCCAGTGCAAACAGAAATAGAGATTTTTTTTTAGGCAATAACTAAAAAAAATGTACATTTTAACTAATTCATGTGGACATTCTACAATTTAATTTGGATGCCATACAACAAACCATAGTATATTAAAAACACACCTTTATTTGCAATAGATGATTCATCTAAGGCACAGGTGTCAAACTCAAGGCCCGTGGAACAGATAAATCTGGCCCACAAGATGATATGATATTTCTGTTATAACTTGCCTATCAGTATGCAGTATGCTTGATTTCCTCAGGTATAAAAATGTCAACTTTTCCTTGATGAGTTAACATATCTTTGTTAAGTCATAAAATCTAAAAAGTAAGGAGTAAAAATATTAAGATAACAAGTCAGGAATGTGGGAAAACAAATTGATTTGTGTTTTAATTTCATATTTCCAATTTTGCATCTCACAATAAGGTCTCAAAATTGGGATTTTGACTTTTTATTTCGTACTTTGAGCATTCCAACCAATAATTTTGACTTCTTATATAATATTTTGACCTTTTATATACATGATTTAAAATTTTAAGTCATGTTTTGACCTTTTTAACTAATTATTTTGTATTTTATCTCATATTTCAACTCCTTACTTTGACGTCATAATCCCATAGTTTGACATTTTAGACTCACAATCTAAAATTTTGAATCATATTTTGACCTTTAATTTCATAATAACAAATTTAATTTCATATTTTGACATTTAAGCTCATAATTTTGACTTTCTTTCTAATATTTTTTCCTTTAAAAAACTTAATTTTTCCATTTCAATTTCATGTTTTGACCTTTTTGAGCTCAAAAATAATTTATCATCGGTGCAAAGTTTTTTTTTAAATCATATCTTATTGCTGGTGAAACAAGGTTGACAATTTATGGTTAAAAAGGTGACCCTGTTAGGCCCTTAGGTTAGACCTGAATCCAAAACCCGGCCCCTGTTGTGATTGAGTTTGACACCCCTGATCTTAAGGGTATGACCCCAGAACACATCTAAGCAGCGATCTGGCAGACCATCATGCTCCACTGCCTCTGGTGCCCTACAATATTTTTAATTGAAGTGGCTGTTCATTAAAAACTTGCTTGCATAAGATGTAGGTATTATACAGCAAATCAACGTCTTATTTTCATGGAAGAATTTCACATATTGTAAGAAAAAAGATTTTCAAAGTGCTAATGCCTTCTGGCCTCGTGCATCTCCAGGCTCCAAAAGCACTTTGTGTGTAACTTGTGTCCACATCCTCTCTGCCTTCGCTAAATCTTTTGTGCCATTTAAACACACCTGCACGTGCCATGCAGTGTTCCCCAGACACCTCAGTTAATGAACAGAAGATTGGGCTGCTTTTTTTTTTTTTTTTTCTTTTTTCAATTTCACCAAAAATGTCAAGTTAATGTGTTGCCCAGCTTTTAGGCTGATCATTTCCCGACGCCTTAGCAAACACACATGCTCTTCAGTCAGTAGCTATAGCAGTGAACTAAAGACGTCACCTTTAATAAATAACACTCAGTGTATCTGAACCACATGGTTTTGCCCTCATAAGCGTAGTCGCGTTATTTGATCGCCATACCTTGTATTTTCATTTATTATTATTTTCATGTTATGATGACCATTTTTAATGATTTTATTGTTTTTATTTCAAACCAGTTTGTCAGTGTTTTCTGTGCTAATTTTGCATGTTTAGTTGGACTCTTATGTCCTAAATAATGAGCTTTAATTAGTATATTATGAGGTAAACTTGGTTACGAAGCCATGATGAAATTTTTTGATGACAGCCAAATCAGTGTTTTCTGATGTATCTCTCCATAACAGCTGGTTAGAGGTGATGTCTTAGTATGGTCCCCCTGAAATGGTCGCTTGAAACCAGCCCTTGATCAGCACCACAGAGCGGCACATTTATTCTCACTATTAACAGCCTGGTTATTAGTCAGGATAAGTCTTGTTTCTCCGCCTGGTTTAATTAAACTACTTAACATCTAAACTGGTCTAATAGAAAGCTTACTCTGTGAGAGACAATGAATACTGCCTAGCAACCAAGATGCAGCGGCCACCGCAGAACAATTTAAGAGTAGCAAAATCCATGCTATCAAAGCGACTGCCTGTGGCCTTAGTAGGTAGAATGGGTCACATTTTCCTTGCCTTTTGTGCAATTTGTTGAAATAGTATTTTTAATTAATATGCAGACCCTTTTAGGAAAAGTCAGGGACCAGCAACTTTGTAACTGTGAAAACAGTCAAAATGACTGCCATGGTCTTTCTAGAGTTAATATGCTCATTAGGAAGGAGGGCAGGCATCAGCAAAGTGATAACCAGAAATAGCCGTTTCCCTTCTCAGAATAGTGTGTGAAGACTGTTTGTTTGTGTGTTTAGTTTGCTGGACCACTGCAGACGCCACAGATACCTGTCTCAGTCTGGAGAGGAGCTGGCTCTGCTGCTGAGCAGTCTGCTGGAGAATCTCCTGGCATACCGCACCATCACACACGATGAAAGTCCTGAGCATCGCATGAGCTGCACCGTCAACGTGCTGGTACGCCCTCAGCTGATATTTACCAAAGGGTTAACACTGTTTGTGTGGCACATTCAGCCATACAATAAAGCCTGTGTTGTTCTGCCAAATGCTTAAGAGAAAATGAGAGAGTGTGAATTAAGGATTCTTCTCTTACAGAATTTCTACAAAGAAAAAAAGAGGGAGGACATTTACATTCGGTGAGTCATACAGACGCATAAGCGTGTGGTTTTTGGATCAAACTGTGTCTAACTGATTTGCTTTTTTAATCAGGTACTTGTACAAGCTGCGGGATTTGCACCTGGACTGTGAAAACTACACAGAAGCAGCCTACACCCTGCTGCTCCATGCTGAATTACTGGAGGTCTCTGGCACATTTAGCCTCTTTCTTCAGCTTAAGCAAGATCAAATGTTTGTGGTTAAAGCTGTATAACCTTTGCTTGTACTGCTTTGCTTCTACCTAAATGTCACTGCAATTTTCTCCCCCAGTGGTCTGACAAAACCTGCGCACCTCATCTGATCCCAAGAGATGGGGAGCATGTGTGGACCCAACAGGAGCTAAAAGAGAGGCTCATCCAGGAGATTATTTGCTATTTGGACAAGGGCAAGGCAAGTTTCATCTGCTCTGCATGTGAGCTGGTATCAAATGTTCCTATTGTGTCTTTGTTTTTGCCAATAACCCAAACAAACGGCCGAAATCTTCCACCTGAGTTGACATTGTAAAATCTGACAGGGAAGTTACTCAGGCTCACTCAGCAGCCACAGGTTTCTTTGTTGTGTCAGTGTTTAAATCTCCAGCAGCTACACAACAACTGTTTTCCCTTGGAGCCGTGAGGTGGGCACAGAAGTGACAGCCAGATGGCTCCCGTGTTTTTATGTGTTTTGTCCTCTTTTAACTGAGTGACGCACATGTCTTCTCAGATGTGGGAGAAAGCCATTGAGCTGGGGAAGCAGCTCGCCAAGATGCACGAGAGCCACATGTTTGACTTCATGGAGCTGAGCCAGCTGCTGGTAAGAGGACCCATGCATTTTAATTCAGCTGCACCAACAAAACACTATCACTCCTAAAATCCCCTTTAAAAGGCAGCTATATAAATAATATTGTTACTGCCTCATTAAGGCTATTGACATTAGTGTTAAGAGTAATGGTCTGCAAGATTTTAGTCCAGCTTGAATAAGGCTGTGTGCAGTTGGTTGGAGAAACAACTTAAAGAGAAGGGAAGGCATAATTGTGTGTTAACCTGTTTACTGTTACTTCTTTCAGCCCGGGTAGTGTCTGCTGATGCAGAGGAGTTTTAATGTGTTATAAAGAATTCATAAAGTCTCTCAGCTTCAGTAGTTTAGGATGATTGTGCTCCAATAAACTTTCCTCATGATTTCATCAAAGAAAATTGGAGTCAACTTGTTCTTTTTATTAAATTAAAATGCATTATGAATGAATTATTTGCAGTTGTGATCCCTAACAGACTAATTAGAACATGCTGTGAATGTCCTGCATTTTAATCATCCTTTTTGTCCTTTGTCACAGAAAAAACAAGCCCAGTTCTATGAAAATATCATGCATGCAATGCGGCCACAGCCGGAGTACTTTGCTGTAGGATATTATGGCCATGGATTCCCCTCCTTCCTCAGGGTGAGGAAATGATTACCTGTTTCAGTAGAGATTTAGTAAACCTATCACGCACCATGCCTATGCTGTGAGTTTGCCTTTGAAACGTTACTTGGGGCAATGTGCAATAATGTCGATAAAGGTTATTGACTTTTTTGATGAATCAAGACAATGTTGGAATGAAAACAGCTCAGTCACCAGAACAGCCATAATCAATTAATAAAAATAAGCTACATCATTATTACTTTTATCGTGCTTAATTTGTTGTTTTAACTTCTGAAATTATGTACTACAGAACAAGATGTTCATCTATCGAGGCAAAGAGTACGAGTGGCTCGAAGACTTCAGCTTAAAGCTGCTCTCTCAGTTCCCCAATGCGGTACGGATGACCAGCACGGCGCCCCCTGGAGATGACATCAGTAACTCCAATGGACAGTGTATCCTTAAAAGCCACAGGCAGCCATTTATTGAGAGCTAAGTCCTGTCAGGGTGGGGCAACATGGCACCACATGATAAAGACCCGTATCAGCAGAGCCACACCAATTTCAACTTGAACATGTTACATTCTATTTTACATTCTATACTGCCTACCCCGAATGGGATAAGTGGTATAGTAAATGGATGGATGGATGGTTGGATGTACGGTGAAGGGTTGGGGGGCCAGAGAATATTTTCATCTGACAAAGGGGGGCCGACAGGAAAAGTTTGGGAACCACTGTCTTAAGGACATTAGGGCCTGGGCTACTCAGAAATCCTCTTTGACTTAACTCAGACAAGACTGAGGTTATCATGTTCAGCCCCTCAGAGAGGCTTTTACTAACCATATAACTGTCCAGGTTGGCATCAGTCTGGCATCACAACCAGAAGAATGAAATGATGTCAAAAACTACATTTCCTCTAAACACAGTACTTTACTGCAAACAAGGCACCCTCACTACTTTTAGAATATTTCATGCCAGAGACACAGGAGATATTTTCTCTAAAAGTGTAAAAATTTTTAGGCAGAAAAAAATTCAGTTATGCTAATTTCCATTTTTCAGCCCCAGTAACTTCTACAGAAATTTT
The DNA here is from genome assembly GCF_018320785.1 of Cheilinus undulatus. Taxonomy (NCBI): domain Eukaryota; kingdom Metazoa; phylum Chordata; class Actinopteri; order Labriformes; family Labridae; genus Cheilinus; species Cheilinus undulatus. The sequence goes on from NC_054869.1 coordinate 6,555,525, forward strand.
ACACGTGTGTTGAAATCTGTAAAGAGTTGTCTTTATATTAATGCCAAGCTTATTCATGTAGACCTTGTAGTTGCAGAGAAATACTTAGTTGTGTTAGGGTATGTCATTATCAAGTGTGGACACTGAAAAAGAGCCTAGGGATGAAAGGGTTAATAAAAAAAACACACTATTACCATTATCAGAAACATTCCCACTCATTAACGGTTGCTTCAGCCTTACATCTGTTTATTTTAGACAGGAGCTGTTTATCACGGCAATGACTGTCCCTTGTGTCTTCAAAAATTGTAGTATCGGCACGTTTCTTTCATCAAACTGCATGTAGATGTGTAAATATGTAGAGCATTGTCACTGGTGTCTTAAAAACTATTTTGGTGGCAGGATGGATTCTGTTGGCAAGATATTCAAAACAATTGTCACTCAGTTCATGACTCAAGTGGTTGTCTTGGTTGCATCGTCTTCTTTGCAGATTCACAAGCTAGCTGTGTGCAAACCACCACCTGCTGTATTGGCTTGAGCATGTAGGCAAGTGAGCTCAGCCATGGAATGACGTTGCTAATGCACCAGGGCGTGGTACCGAACTTTTGTGCCTAATGTAAAAGCTAAGTTGCTAATGTTGATATTAGAGTGTTGTACTGCTTATTCTTCACATATTGTTACCCCTAACATTCATTATTGATGGGGGCTATACAAATACAGATTATTGATTAATATGTACGATTGGATATTCTGTGTAGGTGTTTGGGCATTCAGTGGATTACCACCTGGTATAAAATGAGAGCTAGTTGGGAAATTAGCTGACTAAAGAAGGAGGCACAAAGGGAGAAAGTCAGTTTCACTTACAGCCCATGTTTACACTTCTTCCTTTGTTGTGAATTTTAAGTAAAAAGTCATCCAAAAGCAACCCTTTTTCCCTTTTCTTCAGCCATGTTTAGTCACTCTTCAGTCACGTCTTTCATGTTTTTGCAAGACTTGAAGTCAGGTTTAGAGTCTGATAGTTTGTGGATGGGATCTGTTCGTGTGAATGTGTGCCATTTGGTCCTATCGTTGCTCTTTACACCCTAAAGGAGCAAATCCGTTAATCATCATGTGTGGGCTCTCTCGCATCTTAAACAGCTGTTAGGATTTTATCTTTTAGTGTGAGCCAGGCTTTACCAGGTTGGCTTTAGAGAAGCATGTTGTGTCTGTACAATAACAAGACTTGCCTGGATTTTTTGCTCACATGGTCTATATCCTGCAGGATTTATAGTTGGCACTGGGATTCTGTAACTTCACATTTGAGGGCACCATCAGTTAAATATTTTTGAGCCAGACTTGTTTATTTATGGGTGAATTTTGCAGAGCTAATGTATTCCCCATAGCCTTCTATGTACTTTCCATGCATTACTTATTTGCAAAGATTACCATGCTAATTAGCTGCAGTAAAATGCTTAACATGATAAAGAAAACATCAGCATATGTGAGTGTTTTAACACAATAGCATTAAGCTGAAAGCCATGCACAGCCTCTCACAGCTGCAGACATGCCTGTAGACTTTGTTTTGTCCATTATTAGAACGTCTTGGTCTGCACCCTCACCCTGCTCCTGGTCTTGTCCTTATCTGAACTTCACAGACATCCAGAGCTTTACTGTCAAGCCTGTTCTGACTGTACCGCAGCAGTTTAAAGACAAGGGGGTTCCAGAGCAGATATTAAAGTGTGTAACAGATCGTTTTAAAGCTGATTTATTTTGTCGTGAAAACCTCCAGATTTATAGATCTCTGCCAGCTCACTGATGTCCTTCTCTGTGCTTTTGCAGCTATTACAGAACCAATGAAGTGGAACAGTTTCAGTATTCCCGGCCCTTTAGGAAAGGTGAAAAGGACCCAGACAATGAGTTTGCGGTGAGCCTTTTTTAAATTCACTTCAATGCACTATCATGTTGAATCACACATCCATAAATTAAAAAATAGGAAAAACAACCTTGGCCTTGCTAACATTTCACCCTGAAGTTTAATAGAGACTTTTATTCATGCCAGTTTGCTGCAAAGTCAAAAAATTATTGACAAGAAGCACGTGTATGAAAGAGTTTCTGCCGATTAGTTCCCATCAAGACATAATTTTCCATTAAATGGGGAAGAAATGCACAAGATGAAAAGGAATATCTTCCGCTGAAGACTAGACACTGATGCTAAGAGAGGCTGAAGACCCATGTTGTAGATGTGGATGAATGTGGAGCAGAGCATCTGATAGGAGCTGAATGTGATGAGAATCAGAGGTGATGCTTTGTAAAAGGGTTTCATTGATTTGCTTAAAATTACAACTGACAGCCGCTCAAAGCAGAGCAACTTCAAACTCCGAAAGAGATGAGATGATTGGCTCTCAAGGGTCAAGGCAAGATGTGATTGGTTGAAGTGTGAGTGAAACATCCAGAATCAGCTGATAGCATTCAGAGAGAGAGAGGGAGTGAGGAAGAGAGACTGTGAGAGAGATAGGATGTAAATAATGAGTGAGCGTGAAGATGAAGCCCCCAGGATTTTTGCTGGGCTTTGAAGCCAGTTTGACTTAGTGGCCAACTTCCAGTTCTGTTATGTGATGCTCACTGGCCCAAACAGACTTTCTCCCATCTGCTTACAGTAGTAAAGACACATTTGTAATTAAGCTAATTATTTTCTTTTCGCTACATCTTTTTTGGCATTGGAGCAGAATTGTCCAGACCGAACATTGCAGATTTTGAGTCAAATGACAGTTTTTATGGAGGATAATACCTTAGTGACTGTGTTGCCTTAAGTATGCATCAAAGTATTAAACGTGCACTCCTGGCCACCAAAGGCAATATGAGATTATGTTTAGCTTCTGAGAGATGAGAGTCCCAGAGGATGTTTCGCCAGGTTTAGAATGACATCTGTTCTTGTAAAGAAAATACATCATTAAAAGAAAAATAACAAGAACAGAAAGGTCAGAGGGTTTGTTTACTCATGTAGAAACTACAGTGATGTCTGGAATTATTTTTAAAACTCTGATGTGGCAGACTCATGTTCAAAGAGACACTTTTTCCATTGACTGCAACAGTTTGGCCAAAAATATGTATTTTAAGGCTATCAAGCAATTAAAAGTTTAACATGCAATCAATCTCCCCATTTTGGGAAAAGTTTCAGCCTTTAGTATTAAATTTTTTTTATGCTGTCTTAAACTAAGGGTGAGTGACTTCCTGTTTGGATACAGGCCTGCTTTTATTTTGAAATAAGACAAAGAACTTAACTGCAGAAGAAGGAACTTGTTAAGGACTGAAAAGTAAAAAAGGTAAATGTTTAAAAACATAGGCCCAGATGAGTTTTGACTTGTCCACTAAGCCATCTGTGATTTTTTTTAAAAAAGTGAACTGAGACATTAAGGAGCAGTGTTGGACTTATTTTACATCAGTGTGGCTGCAGAGAGACTCTGGTGGCTTAACTAAGTGTGCTAAAAAGGACAATGAAGCATAAGATTGATCGTGATTTGGAAGAAATTTTTATGGTGCCAGTTATTGACATTGATTAATGTTGATTAATGCATTTACCCTTACAACCCTGGTTTATGTTTATTCAGAAATAAGGTCATGACAAGGTCATGACATAATATTAAGGCTGTGTTAAAGGAAAAAAAATGATTTTAAGATTTAAGTGTAAATATCCCACCATCTACAGGCTATATCATCCAACGCAGTTTTGCTGTGCCATCCACAAATACAGGTTAAAGCTATGTCATTCAAAGAAGAAGTCATATGTGAACAGGATCCAGAAACGCTGCCGTCTTCTCTGGGCTGAAGCTCTTTTAAATTAGACTGAGGCAAAATGGAAAACTGTTCAGTGGTCAGATTATCAAAAGCAGAAATTCTTTTTGGAAACCACTGATGCCGTGTCCCGTGGGCCAAAGAGGAGAGGGACCATCCAGTTTATCATCTCAAGTTTCAAACGCCTGCGTCTCTGATGGTATGAGGTTGTATTAGTGCCTATGGTGTGAGCAGCTTACACATCAGGAAAGGCACTATCAATGCTGAAAATTAAGTATGGAGAGGTTCTTGAGCTCTGCTCCCATCCAGACAGTTCACCATGTAAAGCACTTTGTAACGGTGTTTTGAAAGGTGCTATATAAATAAAATTATTATTATTATTATTGTCAGTCTTTTTAAAAGTTTTTCAAAGTTTTACCAAAGTCCCCTAGTGTAAGGCCAGCTTTAGTTGTTTTTAGGTTTTTGGGGTAAAAAAGCAGTTGCTCATTTTAATTCATGTCAACTCGAAGCATTTGAAAAATTATGCTCAACCAGGCCTACAGTTTGATGATCTGTCATAAGTGATTTGTTAAATTTATTTCAAAGTTTTGAACTTTTGGAGTTTTGAAAGTTTGGAGCTTTAGATCATTGCTTTAGTGTCAACATCAAACTTTTATCCCACACAGCCAGTTAATGAAGCCTGGCATTGAACTATAGTGAACTGAACTGATTCATTTATTAATGATATCTATTTATTATTGATGATTATATATCACCCCTCTGTTATGGTGCAGCTTTGTTTATAGCTTGAGAGCTTTTTTTAAATCAGTCTGCCAGAAGGTAAATTCACTCTAAACAGAAAATTAAAATAAAAGAAATAGCCTACCCTAGTTTAAATCCTAATGTCTTCAGATTTGTTTTATTTTTTATTTTCCTGAGTATAATAAACACTTACCAGAGCTGTGTTGTAGTGATAGGAGCAGTGTGAGGCCATTGAGAGAATTTCATAGGACTAAAATGAATTTTTAAATGGGACTCCACCTCCAGCTGTATCTAGGTCTTCCATGTTGAGGACAGTCAGTGGTCTTAGTTGAACTTACAGAAATTTTAACTCTTGAATAATTCACTGGTGTATATCCTTCCTCACAGACCATGTGGATTGAGAGAACAACTTACATCACAGCGTATCGCTTCCCGGGGATTCTGAAATGGTTTGAAGTCAAATCTGTCTCTGTGGTGAGTAATAATAAACTGTTGATTTTTTTCAGCTTCTTTAGCGTCAAAATTTCCTCACGTACGGGTTATTCTCTCTTTAATGAACAGGAGGAGATCAGTCCTCTGGAGAACGCCGTAGAGACGATGGAGATGGCCAACGAGAAGCTGAGTAATCTTGTGCAGCAGCAGGCTTGTGATCGCTCTCTGTCCATCAACCCGCTGTCCATGATGCTCAGCGGCATCGTTGACCCTGCTGTCATGGGCGGCTTCTCCAACTATGAGAAGGTTTGACATTTACCTTTTTATGTGTGTGTGTTTTATGTGATGAGTTAATCTGCTCCTCTCCTTGGGGTCGAGGTTTGTAACCTCTGAACTGCTGAACAGATACTGCTTTACATGCAAGATGCAGAGACATAAAACAGTCACAACCCTCAAAAAACAATCACGTATTTCCTGACAAGACTATGACCGGCAGATCCACAAAGAATGAAATGTGCTGCACTGATAGCACCAGGGTTTGTGCACATTTAGTGTCTGCTATTTGCCCCATTTTTGCACACTGGTGCATCGGTGACTTTGGAGTGACAGAGTGAGAAATATCCAGTTCTCAGACTGAGAAAATACATGTACTTTCAGAGACATGCAGCAAAACGCACACGTGTTGGTACATTCGATGATTATGTGTGGCTCAGAGGCTGATTAGAAAAAGAAAAACCCAGTGATCACACACTGGTGCCACGGCTGTTGTTACAATATCACAGAAACAACATTATCATCAGACAAACGTAGGAAGTCATTTATCAGTCACTCGAAGCTGAGAGAAGCCATTCTTTATGTGGTTAAACTTTGTGCTGCATAAATCAATGTTTTATCAATGTTTAGTACATTCAGGATTATCCTTGCTACTGTTACCATCAGTCCTCACTGCAAGAGATGACAGACCTCACACCACAAGTCTACACAGATGTGGCCTATAATTTTAATAATATAGCTCAGGGGTGTCAAACCCAAGGCCCGGGGGCCAAATCTGGCCCATGGTACAGTTATCTGCCCAAAAGATCATATCATAGTTTTATTACAACTGGTCCACCAGTATGAGGTCTGCAGATTTCATCTAGTATTAATGTGTAAAATTAACCTTGATGATTTAAAATATCCTTGTTAATTCAGAAAAACGTGAAAAATAACAGTAAGAATATTTCAATTTTTAAAAAAAGTCAGAGTAGTTGGAAGTCAGAAAATAAATTAATTTGTGTTTTCATTACAGATATTCAATTTTGCATCTCATAATTACAACTCAAACTTTGACTTTTTGTCTCATATTTTGACCTTCAGATTCACAAATTAAGATTTAAATTAATATTTTTAATTTTCTAACTCATTTTTTTAATTTAATGTCACATTTTTACCTTTTAACCTTATTGTTTTTAATTTTTCTCATATTTTGACCTTTAGCCTTATTACTTTGGATTTAATCGCATATTTTGATCTTTTAACCTTATTGTTTTGAATTTTATCTCATATTTTGTCCTTTAAAATTTATGGCTTTAGTTTTATTTTTATTTTTTGACATGTTAAATTTATGGATTTGAATTTTATCTCATTTTTTTGTCTTTTAACCATATTGTTTTGAATTTTAACTTATTTTTTTGACCAGTTAAACTTATAATTTGGAATTTTATTTTTATTTTTTGACCTTTTTAATTTATGGTTTTAAATTTTATCTCATATTTTGATTTTTTAACCTTATAATTTTGAATTTTATTTCTTTTTTATCCTTAACATTTTTTAAATCGATTTTGATCTCATAAATTAGATTTTTAAAAGGCAAATTTTATCTCATATTTTGAACTTTTACAATGTTTTTAAAATTTTATTTTTTCAGCTTTTAATTTACGGTTTTGAATTTTATCTCGTTTTGATCTTTTAACCATATTGTTTTGAATTCCATCTTATGTTTTGACTGTTTAAACTTATAATTTGAAATTTTGTTTTTATTTTTTGACCTTTTAAGTTTATGGTTTGAATTTTATCTCATATTTTGATCTTTAACCTTATAATTTTGAATTTTATTTCTTTTTTGATCCTTTACATGTTTTTAATTGAATTTGATCTCATAACTTTGACTTTTACAAGGCAAATTTTATCTCATATTTTGTCCCTTAAAGACTTTAACAAATATTATGATTATTGTTAATTTCATGTTTTGACCTTTGAACTAATGTGTTTGACTATTTCTCTCAGATTTGGAGTCTTTTGCCATTGTGACCTTTTCTTATTGCAAAATCATTCAGATTTTCCCCCATAATTCATCACTGGTGAAAATGAGGTTGACAGTTTTTGGTCAGACGTCGACCCTGTTAGGCTCCAAGGTTAGACCTAAATTCAGAATCCAGACCCTGCTGTGATTGAGTTTGACGCCCCTGCTGTGATTGAGTTTGATGCCCCTGCTGTGATTGAGTTTGTCATCCCTGCTGTAGCAGTAAGAAGAGTTCTTCTGATAAGATGCGGACCAAACACATGTCACAGCTGTTTATATGAGACACATTCAAGTCTGTTTTCAGACACTAAAGTGTTTTTTACACTTTTTTACAGGTAAACTGAATTATATTTGGACTGCTGCAAATTAGATTTTATTTCTCCACTGATATGCATAATGACATTCCCGCTGTCATCCATATAAGCTCACTCTGTCTCTTTCAAAAGAATAATCAAATATAGAATAAAAAAATGGTACTGAAGAAGCATCTGTTTGTGCTGTTTCTGCTCTATCTGACAACATGATAAAATATCTTGGACTCCTTTAGGATTGAAAACATTTCAGTGTGCCAAACATGCAGTGTGTGTGCACTAACTATTAGTTTCACATTAACATTTTTCAGATGAATAGCTATGGTACATGGACAAGAATGATTTAACATTTAGATGGACTTCCTCTACATACACCATAAAAAATAGGGAAAGTGTAAATGCAAACTTTTTAAAGGCTGATTTATTTAATGGTGTTGGATATCGAGGCATACTGCTCCAACATTTGATTTTTTACTGTTAAATATGAAATAACATTTCAGACTCACCACTGCTCCTCGGATACTGCTGCTCACCATCAGCTGGAGTGTTTTTTAGACAAAGAGGTGAAGGGCAGACAGGGTGTAAGCTTTATTTGGTAACCAGAGTATTTCATTTTTAAAAGCATGTTTTATTCAGAAGTAGGTCATGTCTAGGTTTCAGTTCCACGGCCCATGGTTGTAAATAAAAAGTTTATCTTAGGATTCACGTTTCCCACTGACAGTTGAGGAAGAGAGAAAGCATTAATTCAATACCTGAGTTCATCTGGTGGAAAATTGCACCACTCTTACTGACTGTTGCAGTTAAAGCTTGCTTTGTAAATTTGTTGTTATTTGTACCACGGCTTTTTTTGCAAAGGGAGCAATTTTGCACCAAATATTTGCACATTCCCGTTTTTACATACATGCAAATAAGACGGGTACCCAGGGTGCGGTTTGCGCGGCTGACCAGTCTGCACTGATTTCCCCTTCTCCTATATGCACCACACACCAAAGTAGAACGATTGTTTTTGGATCTCTCACCAAGACTCTGAAACCTTACTAGTAAAACTAGAGACAAGCAAAAAAAAAGGATTGTAAATTTTTTTATTCTGCATGTTTATTTTGAATTTGACAGCCTTAACATATCTGAAAAGTCTTTAAACTTGGCACATGCATGGGGCCTGGTGAAAAAAAAAAGATATTTTATTGGTTTCCGACACAGGGGATGGGAATTGGCTCGCTAGCGCCCCCTAAACCGAGCTAAAAATTCTGCCACTTGAGGAAGTTTTAGCTTGAAAAATGCAATATTGGAAACATATAAAACAAACTACATAATGCTGTCCTCGATGCAAAAGACAAAATCTTACACATTAAAGAAAAGTGAGAGAAAGAAGTAGAGCTCTCTGTAGAGGCATGGAAATAAAAGTCATGTCTTCAGTGGTCATTAACAGGGAACACTGCTGGAAAATATTATTACATTATTAGGAATTTCAAGGCACCATACCAAGAGAAATACAGGGATAAAAACAGAAAATGTTAGAGAAGTGTGGCACGACTGAGGAAAATCACTTCCATATATTCTGGGATTGTCCTCAGCTGAGTTTATATTGGAATGGTATTCATACAACATTAAATAAGGTTCTCAAAACTCAAATGCCTCTGAATTTTGAGAGTCTTTACTTGGGTCACATTTTATTTCTGAGAAGGAGGAGTGATATAAAACTGCTCCAGGCTCTTCTGGCTGCAAGTGAAAAATGTATTACAAGAAAATGGTTAAACCCAGTTGCACCGATTTTAGAAGACTGGTATGGGATCATTTTGGAAATATATTAAACAGGGGATTTTACTTAAACTCAGCAATGTTTGCAAATTTATTAGAAATAAAAAACTGGAATATCAGATTTACACAAGTGGCTTGTTATGTGCAGTTTTTTTACTTTCATCGTGTTTTGCACTGAGGAGAGGCTTCCATCTAGCCACTCAGCCATAAAGCCCAGATGAGCCAAGGGCTGCAGTGATCGTTGTCCTACTGGAACTTTGTCCCATCTCCACACAGGATCTCTGGAGCTCAGTCAGAGTGGTCATTGGGTTCTTGGTCACCTCTCTTACTAAGGCCCTTCTCCCCTGATTGCTCAGTTTGCTCAAACGGCTAGCTCTTTTGGGGCTTTTCCATTACAAGGAGCGGCTTGGCTTGACGTGGTTTGACTCGGCATGGCAGCCCAGCATGGCAAGGGTTTTTTCTGTTCCACCACAACTGAGCGACCCATTTGAGGGTGCTTCTGATGCGGTGTTTTGGGCCCTGCTTGATCTCATCCTCGCTGATCCCTACACTATCTGATCCTATGACTTTACATCGTTTTAAAGAAAAAATCAAACTGTAGGCAGACAGCACCATTCTCTCCCTCACTCTCTCTCTCCTTCAAACAATATTTCATATCAAAAAGAGAATTTTCCTGCATAGAAGTTAAAGATCAGTCTTCTGATGATTGATTTATGGGTCCCTAGATAGCAGAAAATGGACACAATCATATTTTTGGATTGGGCAATAAGAACGGCATGCTTAAGCCCCAGCTCATAAATTAAAGACTGTCTCTTTCATGGGCTATATGTTTCAAATATCTCCAGTCTTTTCAGTCCTGAATATGTTAATTTATTGGAAGGGGTAAGGGTTAAAGTTTTGTTGTTGGTAGGTACAGAAAACATTGTAATCCTGGAACTGCACCTGGTCTGTCCTGATTTCACTTGTTTAGTGTGAAAACTATCAGACCGGTGTTTGAGCACATGAAATTCAAGTTTTGGTCTTGCGTCATAAACATTTCAATTGCACAGCGAATGCTGACTTAGATCACCACTTTTACAGAGTCCTAGTCAGTCTGAGCAGAGGCAGGGATAAAACATATCTCCCTTTGGGCTGAAAATGTATCATCAGAGGAGCGGATATCAGAAGCAGAAGGGGTAAATCCCTCCAGCAAATTGCACCATCAGAGTGGCGTGCTTCGAGGAGGGGCTGGCTCGCTTTGGCAGGGCCTGGCACGGCAAACTTGTGATGGAGAACTAAATCAGCACGGCTTGATTTGGCGCGGCCAAAAGTCGTAGCGGAAAAGCCCCATTGGAAAAGTCCTGGTCGCACCAATCTTCTTTGATTTGAGAATTATGGATTCCACTATGCTCCTCACCTTCAGTGCAGCAGAAATGTTTTTGTCACCTTTACTGTCAACAATCCTGTCTCTAAACTCTGCAGGCAGCTTCTTTGACCTCATGGCTTGTTTTTTTTTCTCTGATAACCATTGTCAGCTGTGAGGTCTTCTGTTCTGACTGTAGCATCAGGCTGCAGCATAAGAAAACTGAAAAGTAAAGGGGAGTCTGAATACTTTCTGAATGCACTACATATTAACCATCTGAGGAGTAATTGTTAGCATGCTAAGATGCACTAAATTTCTGCAAACACAAAGTAACAGTAAGGGCTGAGCTGGTGACCCTAAAGGAAGAAGCAAATTAGTACAGCTACTAACGTCATGGATGCCAGATTAGCTCAGCTCAGAAGGTGCCAGAACACCGAGGCTACTGTCCTCGATGCACTAGTAGCAGGATCAGTTCTCTGTCATGGTGCTGTTTGGTGCATGTCTTCCCCCCTTCTCTCTCCCCACATTTCCTGTCTCTCTTCAGCGACCCTTTCAAAATAAAGGCAAAAAATCCAAAAGATTTCCTCACATTTTGATGGAGGGATGCACGTGTGAAGATTCATCCAGAATTAGAGACAGATATTTCCCCCACAGTCCCTTAGTGCAGGCTGCCCATATGGGCATATTATTCATATGATTCATCTTATTCTTGTACAGGCTCACCCCAGGGGTGTGTTCTCTCACCGTCACTTTATATTTTGTACGCAAAAATGTGCAAAGGTAACATGAGAACAGGTTTATTGCAAAGTTTGCTGATGATTCAGTCATTGTGAGTTTGTTGCACAATCAAGTTAAACCATGGTCCCATTGTGGAGGAGTTTGTTACCCGGTCCGATGATTCTTTATTGGAGCTTTATTTTTCCAGTACAGAGGAAATGGTCATAGATTTTAGAGCCATGCTCCAAATCATGGGCCTACAATAATTAAAAAAAAAGCCTGTCTGTTCAATGTGTGGAGAGCTATAAATATCTTGGAACAGTTATCAACCCTAAACTGACCTTTGAGAGAAATTGTGAGACGGTCTGCAAAAAGGCTCATCAACATCTGTTTTGTCTTGGGAATCTTGCACTTCTTCACCTCGATTAAACTCTAATGACTGTATTTTATCAAGCTTTCATTGAATCTGTCCTGTCCTTTCCCCTGGTTTCATACTTGGTAACTTGTCTCTCCAAACAAAAATCCTCTTAACAAGTCTTGAAGTGGGCAAGCATCCTATAGGTCAGTGATTCTCAACGTTGGGGTCGGGACCCCCTTGGGGGTCGCGAGACACTGAGAAGGAGTCTCCAGATGCCTTAAAAACTAAGAATATTTATAATATGACACTATGGCCACTTCATACCAATTTTGCCAAATTTTAACCTGTTTCCATAATTCTTCGCACCAATTTTAACAGATTTCACCTCTAAAATCAAGTTTTGTCAAATTTAAACCCTTCCCAACACTTTTTTTTGCCTGTTTTTGCCACTTCTAAACCAATTTTCCTCACTTTCTGCCTATTGTTGCCTCTGTTGACCCTTTATTGCCACTATCAACAACTTTCTATGCTAATTTTTGCCCATTGAACCGCATTTTACTATTTGATATGACCATTTTGCCAGTTCAACCACTCTACCAATTTTTCTACCTTACTTAACCCTTTTTTGCCAATTTATATTAATATTTAATCCCATTTCACCAAATTTCCACCCATTTTTGCCACTTTAAAGGCATTTCAGCCATATGTCAATCCCCTTACACCACTATTTCTGCCCGTTATTGCCATTTTAATCAATTTTTGCCTTTTTTGGGGGGCTATTTTTTGCCACTTTTATCACATTTTTGCCACTTCTTAGCAGTTTCTGCTACCTTTAAAATCCAGTTTCACCACCTTTTCCAGCATTTTTGCCACTATTAACCCATTTTAGCTTTTATTAACCCATTCAATTCTGTTTTTAACAAAAGGTATTTACATTTTTAAGAAGATTAATTACTACTCAATGAATAAAAAATTATATTTGTTTCTTTGATAGGAGTGGTTATTATTCAGGTTAAATAGAATATGTGGATACCACAGCTTAACTTTACAATGGACCATTATTTTGCTGATCTCCATGGCACCCAGTTTGGCTGGGCCCCAGAAGGCTTTCCCATTTATCCTCCTTTGTGGACAGCCTTGTATGCACATGACTTTCCTTGAATGTGCATGGCTGTGTTCAACCACCTTCAGCTACAGTGGGGGTCCCCGGTCTCTGGCACCTTTATTTTGGGGGTCGCGGGCTGAAAAGGTTGAGAACCCCTGCTGTAGGTGAGCAACAACTCAACTGGTCAGATCTTTATTCTTCACAGCTGCAGCTTTAAGTACAATTAGTACAAAATAATCCACTTTAACTTGAATGGAATATGTACTATTTCAATATGTATTATTTTCCAAGAACTTTGAACATTGCCCCCATGAGGCTGGGTAGCAGGGAGGTTAGATAAAGCATGGTCCAACATGAAATTTAAGCAATGATAACCATTTTTGTGAAACCAAAAAGACTTACTGTGCAACTCTCAGAGCAGATTTTCAGACCAAAACCAATGCTGAAACCCACATTTATCCATAGTCACAGGATCCCTGAGTGGGTGCTTCACATTACAGATTGAGGTGGTGAATGTTAACAGGGAGGCGAGGGTTTATGCTTTGTATCCAACAGGCGTGTGTTGATAATGTAAAATGACATCTGTGACAGGGCTAGTTTCTAGATTTTTCAGGGAACCCTGCTGTTTCTATTGGCAGACCTGCTCCTGGTATGACATTCAGTTTATGAATGCAGCAGCAAATAGCCTGGGGCATTTATTTTACAGAGGCAGTCCCACTATAAGCCTGATATTTTAGGTGTATTTTAAAACTTTTGAATGATTAGGAATTCCATAGAATGCAAACAGTAGCATTCTAGGTCCTGTGAGGTGTGGACATGCCCTCCAAAAATCCCCCAGATGTCCTTACTGACATCCGAATACTTTATAAACACATCATACTGTAATATGTATTGAAATATACATCAATAAGTGCTGTCTCTCTCTCTTACTTTCACTCGCTGTGATGCAGAATGACATGCAGTCAATAAAAAACGAGTTTCCTGGCTGAAGTAGTACTATTTGTTATTATTTGGGGTATGTTTTAAATTATCTCTGAGGTCATGAGGCAGGCCTGGTAGTGAGTAAGTGGGGCACCAGAATAAAACCTTGCCTAGGGCAACAATTTGGCAAGAGTTGGCTCTGGCCCGGGAGAGTCTCATTTCCATTTAAAAAGCCGTAATGCTACTCTGATTGGCACTAAGTAGCAAAAAACATCTCTTAAATCCAATATACAATATTTAGATAAAAAAAAAAATCAATACATGATGTTAGAAAAAATGTGTCACTGGCCTTCTACTGTAAACACAGACTGCACTGTATTGTTAGATTTTGCTAAATCAGGTCTAAGCTGTGAGCACAGTTGGCTCTAAAGTAATGGATTTGGAGAAGAATAAACTATCAAACATTGCCAAACTCAACTTTAAACAGATAAATCATAAAGATGCAAGCATAATAAGGATTTATGTGCCCTTTCTTTCTAACATAATGTTCTGCTGTCCTTGAGCCTTTTATAAGCTACAAATTCGAATTCATAAGGGAGCTGCTGTGACCTCTTTGTCATGCTGTGGACACCTGTTTATTGTTGCCTGCAGCTATATTTTAAGCTTGTGTGTTTAAAAAGCATCCTTGTTTTCTTCCTCTGCAGGCGTTCTTTACAGAAACCTACATCCAAGAGCACCCAGAGGACCGTGAGCGCATCGAGGTCCTTAAACACCTCATCGCCCTGCAGGTACATCCTTCCACCACCATTGTCATTATCACTGGCCTTAAAGGAGAAAACATTTTGTAACACTTAAGTGTCCCTCTTCCCCTCTAGATCCCTCTCTTGGCAGATGGGATTCGCATCCACGGGGAGAAGACGACAGAGCAGCTGAAGCCCTTACACAACCGTCTGGTGACTTGTTTCGCAGACCTTCGGGAGAAAGTGGAGAAGCATTATGGCGTCATAACCTTGGTGTGTTGCCAGACTCAAACTCGATTTAATGTAAGAGGGTGCCAACTCAAGCTATTGGCCCCCTTGCCTTCCTATCAAACACTTCTCATTCAAAGCAGTGTACATTATATCAGCACAGGACCATAAATCTTCCTTTACTCAGTGCATCGCAGCCCAGAGTTTTTGCTTGTCATTGTGTGTCTCTCCTGCCAAGATTCCCTGATGATGCTTAATCCCATTTGTGTGTCCCAGCCTTGCTCTCTCACCGAGAGGAAGAAGGGCCGCGTGGGCTCCGTGGTGATGCCCTACATCCTGTCCTCCACCCTGCGTCGCATGTCCACCGTCTCAACCCTCTCCAACGCCTCCTCGGGCCTCTCCAGTGGCTCGGCGTCCTCAGATGGACCCTCCTGCATTTCCTCCCACGAGTCAGTCCCTGCATCCTCTCCCTTGCTCTTTCTCTATCTTTTTTCCCTCGCTGATTGTGTCTGACATTGTGTGACTGTCATTCAAACACTGATTTTATCTATGTACAAACAAGAGAGCATTGGGCCTCATTCAGCAATACTTTACTATGATTTTTCTTTAGAAGATCCCACAAGCAGTCTTAGGCTGATTCATGAAACTGTTTTTAGATTGCAGCGCTGCTTGCACCTGTGTTTATGTTTGATGAATTCTGTGTCCTTGTAAGATTGAAGCTTCTGCATGTTTTGTCCCAGTTGGCTAGACCCCTTTAAGGACATGAGACTGCAGGGCTGTGTGCAAACAGAGAGTCAAACAGGACTGATAAAAGAAGCACAGAGATGTCAGGAATGAGTGAATTTAAATGTGAAAATGATGCATGAAAAAAAAAAATCCAGTTAATCTCCAATGGAAGAAGAGCTGCTGGAGGTGAAACACTGAAGCACTGAATTCTTTTGTTATATTTAGGTGCATCAACAGTGACTACACTCACTCTGATCACTTCATCAGGCAGTGTTACCCACATATAGATGATGCTTGGGTAGGCCAAGTACATTTGCCAACCATTTTTCCTCTTCTTTTTAAACCTCAGAGACTGGCGTTGTCATGTTGACAAAAAGACACAAAATGTTATTCAAAGTGAAATTATTAATTAGAAATTAAACCCAATTTATCAAGTCCGATATTAGACATCCTTTTTATCCATTTATGAACCTTTTTATCCCAATAGTTCCTGCAGCTAGCAGGTTGGCCTGCCACCATGATGTCTGTTTGTATCCCACATTGCATTGTGACAACCAGTGGCAGGCTGTTCTGTTGTCACACCATGCTTTGCTGAACAGCCTGAATGACTCATAATAGAGAGAAAGAGACAAAGAGAGGCCGTGATGTGCCCCTCAGAGTCACTGCAGACGGGAACTGTTTTAATGATGACTCAAATTCCCAAAAGCAAAAGGACTTTTTTGGTAAAAAATGTGAATATTTCGAAGACTTACTGTCGCAGAATTATTTCTTGTAATTCTTTGGTCCCAAAGAGATGGGAGACCAAGAAATAAAGCCTTAAGTCATTAATTTTTATTGTGTTTAATACATACAAATCTTTGAGTTTAAATTTCTGATTAGCTTTATCTTTTGCCCTTATAGTCCCATAACGCTTTTAAAATTCAAGTGTCATTACTGCAGCACACATATTCTTACAGCCAGGTTGTCCTTTTTAAGGTAAAAAATCCAGGCGAGACACAATGGTCACGAAAATAGCTGAGGGCTCAGAGGGTTAAAAATTAAAAACATGAGAAAAACATCCATGCACAAGAGAGATGGCCTCTAATACATAACCCCACTAATTTACGAGTGACATTTCATGTTAAAAGTTAACTCCTTGCACCATCATTAATATATTTTACTGTTGCAGATATCCTATACCCCTGCAGTTGATGATGAAGTTTATAGTAGTGTAAACTTTGTCAACTAAACCATAACTTAAAATTTTAGTCTACTACCTTTTATCCCATGAGAAAGACAAGACTAAAGCCGGCCAGACAAGACAATTTTAAAATCTAAAACAGAGACCACAGACATGAGGACAATTTCTAACTATTTTTCATCTTTAATCCTCTGAATGCACACACTAGATGACTCAGATGATATCAAACATGTTTGATATTTATGATTCGGGGTCTTGGAGGCTATGACATGATTTGGAGCAGTAAAACAATCGAGTTGACACCACACACATGAGGATTATTCAGACAAATTATCGCTTGCGACGAGACTCCACCTGGGATACGCCCTCACGATTGACAGGGGAGGCAAATCTTGCCTGGAATTGGGCTTAAAATCCTGTAGTGTGTGGCTGGCCTAAGACTTGCTAAAGATAGGTCTTGGTGATAAAAATGTTAGTGTTGGACTGCTAGACTTTCAAAAGCCATTATATTTCTCCATTGTGCATTTAAGTTGAAGTCAGTATTTTCATCAGTGTATTTTAAATCAGTTTTATGATCATATCGATTTAACAATTTGGTATACTAAATACTTTCAAAGAGAATAAACATTCTGTCTAAGGCTGGCATCACACAGTAAAGATTATTGGTTTGAGACCAAATTTGCCTCCCCCAGTAATCATTTGGGCGTATTCCGAGGGGAGGCTCATCTCAAACTATTATTTGTCTGAATCATCCTCAAGTGTGTGGTGTCAAAATGATTATTTTACTGCTTGAAATCACACCGCAGCCTCCAAGACCTCAAATCTTAAATATCAAACATGTTTGATTTTTGAGCTTCTAGGTCGTAGTGCCTCCGACAACCAATGAGAGTGAGCAGACTGGGTAGCGTCACCAGCTCTATGTTAGAAACTTTCACCGCTTACAAACATGGTAAAAAATTTCCCTTCATTCCAGCCAGGATTCTTTTCCTTATTTTATGATTTTCGCTGCAACTGTACCATGTTTATTATTATTCTGAAGTCACTTTTGATCATGCGAGATTCTGTGAAATCTTGTTTGTAGAGGATCTTCACTGTGGGATGGCTGACAGATTGGCAGTTGTGTGGTGTCCAGTGTTCTGACGGTCTGGTTGAGGCACTTAGTGTGTTGGTTCCCAACCTGGGGAACACCCCCCCCACCACCACCACCAAAGATCTTAGGGGGTTGTGAGGCTTTGTTTGTTAATTTTGGTTGATTTCTTAAGATCTTGACTTAAGTATCCTGTTATCTTGGGTGGAAATATCTTTGAGAAAGTTGGTTTTCCCTGTAATAATGTATTAATTTTTTGAGGACTTAAAAATTCACCAACATTTACACTATAAAAGCAAAACATTTTCATTATAAAAGCAAAAAGTGTTTGAATGAATGCCACCCTAAAGTTTTCTCTTTGTTCAGTCATATGTTTTTGTTTTTTTTTTCATCTAAAGTCCATACTGCAACATTTTATATTATATCAGTTAGGAAAAAAATAAATTTGGGTTGCAGCTCACATTATGGAAGTGGTGGTGGGTCCTATGGGTGGACCAGTTGAGAACCACTGATCTAGTGTGTGTGTTCAGAGGATTATGAGATGGAGAATCATCTGAAGTTGTTCTTATATCTGTGGGTTTCCACATTTTAAAAATTGTTAAAGATTTGAGAAGTGCATGGCCAGCTGTTTAGTACAGACTAATTAGCCAGTCACATGGCAGAAACCAGTACATTTAGGCATGTAGAGATGGTCCAGACAATGTGTTCAAGTTTAAACTGAGCTCCAGAATGGGAAACACAGATGATTTCAGTGACTCTGAAAGTGCCGTGATTGTTGATGGTTTGAAAAGCTTTCATGTTGTTTGCCCAATCCTGACCTTACTGTTTGATTGATGCAGCAGAAATTGAGACTCATCAGACCAGGCAATGTCTGTCCAATTTGTGTTAATTGAAGCCTCAGTTTCTTGTTCTTTACTGACAGTGGCACCCAGTGTTGTCTTCTGTTGCTGTGGCCCATCTGCCTCAAGGTTCAGTGTGCTGTGGGTTCAGAGATGCTCTTCTACATTCCTTGGTTGTAACAGTGGTTATTTGAGTTATTGTTACCTTTATATCAGCTCGAATCAGTCTGCCCATTCTCCTCTGACCTCTGACTTCAACACGGCATTTTAGCCCAGAGAGCTGCAGCTCACTGGATATGTTCTCTCTTTTTCAGACTATTCTCTGTAAACCCTGGAGATGGCTGAGTAAAATCCAAGCCGAGCAGCTGTTTGTGTAATTCTCAGACCAGCTTGTCTGGTATTACAACCCAATTCCAAAAACGTTGGGGCACTGTGTAAATTGTAAACAAAAACAGAATGCAGTGTACTGCAAATCTCATAACCCATTTTTATTCACAATAGAACATAAACATCTGATAAACATATCAGATGTTGAAACTGAGACATTTCACTTTCATGAGAAATATTAGCTCATTTTGAATTTGATGGCAGCAGTATGTCTCAAAAAAGTAGGGACGGGGCAACAGAAGACTTAAAAAGCAAGTGGCACTAATGAGAAACAGCTGGAGGAGCATTTGGCAGACGTCTCTCAGAGGTAAAGATGGGCAAAAGTTCACCAATATGTGAAAATCTGCATCTTAAAGTTGTGGAAAATTTTTAGAAAAATGTTCATCAACGTAAAATGGCAAGGGTTAGAAGGTTACTTTTAATAACATGCCATCTGCAGTCCATAACATTTTCAACAGTTTCAGAGTATCTGGAGAAATCTCAGTGTGCAAGGGACCAGGCTGAAGGATAATATTGGATGCTTTTGATCTTGGAGTCCTCAGGCAGCATTGCATTGAACAGCCATGACTCTGTACTGGAAATCCCTGCATGGGCTCAGATAGATAGATGTTTTAATAATCCCAAGAGAAATTGAAGAGGTCGTCCTCAGGAACACTTCCAGAAATTATTGCCTGTCAACACAGTTTGCAGTGCTGTGCCAAACAAGAATGGGACAATATTCCTCTCCCAAAGTTCTAGCGACTGGTTGCCTCATATCCTAGACATTAAAATCGTTGTTAAAAGAAGACGGGATGCTACACGATGGTAAATATGGCCCTGTCCACACACTGATGTTGAAGGATGCTCTGTAGAGTGGCCATCAGTATTAACTAATCCTGTTCCAACCAAATTGGTCGGGCTCGTCATTGTTTTTTACATTTTTTTATTTTTATGCATTCCGAGCCTTTTTGGGTTCCTGATCATCCTCAAAAACAACACCAACAAAAAAAAAGCACACATATGTAGGGTCTGAAAAATGAGAGGTTGATATAGGTTTCAGAGATGGCCCTCAGGAATTGCCTCAGTAGTGCAACCTTTTGTGCTTCAATGGAACAGACTTTGACCTAGAGTTATGAAAGATGGTGTGCAGATTCGGCTCAGGGAGCGCTACAAAAAAGTGTCATGGAACAAATCTCTAACTCCAACAGGAAGTCTGGCATTTTTAATAAATTACCCAAAAATGGCGTGTTTTTGGCCTGTTCCAGGGGTCATACTTGATCGTCCTAGTTTTCTTTTACCTTTTAACATGCAGTTTTTATTTTGTCACATTAAGTATGTTTTGTTTGTCATGACAAATGCATATTGATTCCAGATATTGTTTGTTGGTCACACTGGCCCTGAAAAACCAATATCAGTCAACTCTTACTTGAAAGAGCCGAGTCTACCAATGAACCACAGTCAACCCACAAACATCCAGGCTCGTTCAAAGCCGCCTCTCTCCCCCCGTGATCCTTAGTTTGAACTTCATCTCATCGTCTTGACCACAGCTAAAAAGCACTGGTTGCGGCCATGTGACAGGCTGATTAGATATTGGTGTTAATGAGCAGTTGGACAACTCTATCTACTGACATGATGAAGAGTTTATCATCAGAAATGAAAAATGTACAGTATGGTGAAATATTACTGCTTCAGAGAAAGCTGTCATCATTAACGGACCACCGTCAGCAGGAGTCAAATCACATAGTTTGATCTTAAATTTGAGGGAGAAAACAGCTCAAAGCAGATGAGAGAGGATGACTGCGTCCTAGGATTAAATATGAAAGCAATTAGATGGTACATTTATTCTGAAAGCAGCTGCTGTGAAATGATTAACTGTGGATTTGTCATTTTAGATTGTTATTTTTTTTTTATTAAGTGTTCTTATTTCCACACTTATTTGAAAATTGTTTCTTTTGTTATGTAATTGTTTGGGTTTCCTCGGTCTTTATTCATAATTTAACATGAAGCAGACTAAGCATTGCATAATATATTAGATAAAAGAAGAACTATGAATCATACATCTTCATATGCCTGCTATATCAGCACTTAAATATGTTTAAAAGTTATCTTAAGCTTTAGTTTTATCCTCAGAGCTAATGGCAATGCTCCAGATATCATAATTATATTTAACTTTAGAACTGTAGGCTGGCTAGGATTTAATGGGGAGGGAGTTAAACTGAAAGATTCTTAATGTCCGTACAACAGTGGAAATTTCTGCATCACCAATTGTGGTGTGAAATTCTACTCCTTTTTTGTATTTGCAGGTGTAAATAACTGTTTTTTCTTGCTGTTTATGTGGTTTTTGTTCTTTTTAGACAGTTTAAGTTGTCAGTTACATGTTTGAAATTGATCAGTAAATCAATTAATCAGTCAAAACTCTGCGGTTAATTTTAACATGTTTCTTCCTTAACCTGACATGCCAGATGGATGTGTTTCACACATCCATCTGGTAAACCTTCCATAGCCTGTGTTTGGGAAAGGGCAGAGCCTTTGAAAAAATCTTGGATGGTGATTGGATGAACGTTCTTTCTGTTTCATCTTTACGGGCCAATCAGAGCAACAAAACCGTGACGTCATAGCCGCTACCGAGGAATAAACTCCATAGGGAACTGCATAACGTGAACCATGTCGACTGTAGACATGTCAATACACTTCTTTTGGCATTTTTGAGCAGAAAAAACTCACTGCTGTTTTTTGTTCTTCTTTAAATGAAGAAATGTCGTCGAGTTCTGATTAAAATTGCACTTTAGCAGCATCCACGCTAATGTCTACCACCATAATTGCACTGGCCTCTTGTTGCTGCTTGCTTACGTCACAACTATGCCGTGCCTGGAAGTACTGCCCCTGGACGCTGATTGGTCCTGTCACTTTTTAACCGGGCTAAAACGGTTCAGACGGGAGCTTTGCAAGATGGATTCGCCAGTGAGAAACACAGAAACGGGTGAATCCATCTGCTTTGCAAGGTTATTTCTTCCTAGGAATGGTTGTTGAATGAGGCCCTCTGTTTATGTTTGCTATCTCAAATCTTCCTGCTTTTTTCTCCATCCCGGATTATTCATGATCAGTTTCTTGTTGTCCCATCCCAGTGATCGCAGGACCTCCATCTTGTCCCGCTCAGAGGAAGACAACAGGATTGGTCGAAAGAACAGGAAAGAGTGGAGTGTGAGCAAATCCCAGGTCCTTCTGGAGAGGCAGTCAGATGTGGACGAGGTATTAAAGGTGTTTTATAATTTACAGGGCTGTGAAAAGGTATTTGACCCTTTCCTGATTTCTTTTTTTTCAATATTGTCACACATTAATGTTTCTGATCATCAAACAAATGTTTATATTAGACAGAGATAACTTGAGTAAATACAAGATGCTCTGTTTTAAGTGGGGATTTCATTTATTAAGGGAAAAAAATCCAAACCTATCTGGCCCGATGTGAAAAAGTAATTTCTCCCTAGACCTAATAACTAGTTGCTCTACCCTTGACGGCAACAACTGCAAGAAAGTATTTGTGATAACTGGCAATGAGTCTTTCACATCACTGTGGAGAAATTTTGGCCCTTTCTTCTTGCAGAATTGTTCTAATTCAGCCATACTGGAGGGTTTTCCAACATGAATGGTCTGTTTAAGGTCATGCCACAGCATCTCAAAGTCCTGACTTTGACTTGGCCACTTCAAAACCTTTATTTTGTTTAATTTTGCCATTCAGGGGTGAACTTGCTGGTATGTTTTGGATAGAGAGCAGAATTCATGGTTCCATTAATTATAACAAATCATCCAGGTCCTGAAGCAGCAAAGCAACCCCAGACCATCACACTGCCAGCACCATGTTTGACTGTTGGCATGATGTTCTTTAGATGAAATACTGAGTTAGTTTTACTCCAGATGTAACGGGTCTTCCAAAAAGTTCTACTTCTGTCTAGTCAGCCCACAGAATATTTTCCCAAAGGTCTTGGGCATCATCAAGTTTTTAGTCAAATATGAGACGAGCCATTGTGTTCTTTTTGGTCAGCAGTGGTTTTGGCCTTGAAACTCTCCCATGGATGCATTTTTTCTCAGTCTCCTTCTAATTGTTGAATCATGAACTCTGACCTTAACTGAGTCAAGTGGGGCCTGCAGGTCTTTAGGTGTTGTTCTGGATTCCTCTGGGACATCCTGGATGAGTCGTCAACGCACTCTTGGAGTCATTTTGGTAGGCTGGCCACTCCTGGGAAGTATTACCACCAATCTAAGTTTTCTCCATTTGTGGGTAATGGCTCTCTGGAGTTCCAAAGCCTTGGAAATGGCTTTGGAACCCTTTCCAGACTGATTGATTTCAATCACTTTGTTTCTCATCTGTTCTTGACTTTCTTAGATGACGCCACGATGTGTTGCTTTTTGAAATCTTCCAGCCTCTTTGTCCAACAGGTTCTATTTAAGGGATTTCTGTATTCAGCAGGTCTGGCAGTAATCAGGCCTGGGTGTGGCTGGTGAAACTGAACTCAGCTTTCCCAAAAATGTGGTTGATTACAGTTAATTCATGATTTATCAAGGGGGTGCCATTACTTTTTCCACATAGGTCCAAGTAGGTTTGGATAACTTTTTCCCTTGATAAATGTAATTATTATGTCAAAACTGCTTTTTGATTTTACTCAGGATATCTTTGTTTAATTTTAGAATTGTTTGATGATTTGAAACATATAAGTGCAACAAAAATACCAAACGATAAGAAATCATGAAGGGGGCATCAACTTTTTTCACAGCTCTTTTTCACCTGCTATCTTCATTTCTGTGTATGGGATTCTTTGACTCGGGCGATTTTATGAGCTGTTATCGTCCTTATATTAAGTTTCTGTTATTCAGCTGTGGATTTGGAGTTGCTTCAGCATTCTGGTCTGTTTTACAAGAAGGCTTTTGTTTCTGTGTCCTGATTTTCATCCCAGACTCCTCCGGAGAAGCAGCAGAGGCCCAAGAGTTTACAACTAGGAGACCGGCGGCTCACCCTCTCCTTGTTCCAGGGTGTTACATCCCAGTTGAGCCTGTCTAACCCTCTCGGCCCACTACCTGCTTCTCCACACACGCCTCGCACACCACGCAGCTCCAGTATGTAGCAAAGAAAATCACTGCTTATTTGGAAATGCCATCAACGTTTTCTCTAGAATCCTCCTTTCTTAAAGACAAGGTTGAATATCATGCCTGCTAACTCTGAAAAACGCGCATTCAGTTGATTCACTTAATCAGGTCACACACACACACACACACACACACACACACACACACACAGGCTGAATCATAGAGGCTTGCGGTCTGGAAATGTCTGATTTTCTCTCCCCTGTGGTAGGTTATTCATCACTTCTCAGTGACAATGATGTCAATACCATTGACACCCCAGGGACCCCCCCACCCATGCCTCCGAAGAAGCACCCTCATGAGACTGACAACCCTGGGTTCTCTTCAGAGGTAATGTCTGCTGGAAGGAAATAAGCAGGCATTCACTGATGCATATTTAATGGCATGTAAACGTTAAAATATTCTGTTTTCATTTCTTTTGAGGCCCTGAACTTTTTTCTTCCCTTTCCCCACAGTTCACGCCTCCCTTACCGATGAAAACCGAGAGTAAGCCTCCTCCCCCACCTCCAAAAGTGCGAAAGTCGATGTTCCCCTCGTACGAGCACTCCCCTCACTAAGGCTGCACCCACGCACACAGGCCTTCAGGTTTCACTAATTCTTCAATTTGGCTGAGCAAAGTTTCATTTGTGCCACTCTGGGTACAGATGCAGGACCATCTACGTGGGATGTTTGCACGATGTTTCTCTGGAAAAGAAAAATCTCTCACAAGTCGCTAATAATTCCAAACAGTGCTTTCTTCTCAGTAAAGTAGTTTTTCACTGCAGCTGCGAGAAAGAGTATATGATGTTGTTGTAAGAGGGTACTTAAGAGCAAAAATGATGTATGACTCTTTGTGCACAAGGTCACTGCAGCCATGATTCAGTGCGCCTTTATCAGAGGTAATGAAACAGTGATTAGACGCTTTATTCTTTGAAGAAAATCATGTTTTTGTACAGACTTTATCACTTGCAGGGAAAAAAGAATGACCAATGCTGCAATGTTATTTTTAGCTTTTATTTGATGGAGTGACACTGGATGACTTGTTTCCCTTTTAGCTGTTTACCTTCATTCCAAGCCGACATTTCCATACAGGGAAAAAGCTGCATAAGATAAATGACAAACTTGATTAAGAGCAGGGAATACAGTGTATAGAATGTATTTGTTTTCTATTGTGTTGTACAATGATCAAATCATTTTTTACTAAACAAAAAGGTTTTAGAGACACTGGATGGCATTAATGAATGTGTAGCACATGATGCTTTTATGTTTAAGATGAGCTCAATACTGTAAATGATGCTTCCAAACTGATTTTAGTGATCAGCTGTAGCATGCTTTGTTTAAAGGAACAATCACTCTTTTTTAAAAATGCGCTGAGAGTTACTTGAGAAGGTGAAAACAGCTCTCATGTCTGCTGGACTGAACAAACATTTACCCTGGCTGTGTCAAAAGTTAACAGCCTCTTCCTCGCAGCACCGGCGCTGGCTAATTAACATTTTTTCTTAGTAATTAAAATGGTCAAATGTGTGTGTAATAATTACAGTTTTTGGTTTTACAGGGGGTATTTGTGCAGTTGTCAGGCAACCAGCAAAGATAACAATTAATGCTCCTGGCCACAAAGGAGTCTCAGCTACCACACGGAACCAACAGTTATTTTTAAAGGTGAATTTCTCTAAACAAATGTGATGTAATGTGTTAATTAGTGGACTTTAGTCATGCCGGAAGTTAGATTTTGTTGTGATTACATGGCTAGCTGCTTCCCCCTTTTCCAGTCTTCAGCTTCATTATCATCCAACCTTGAGAGTTAAAACAAACTATTATTAAATAGCAAAAAAAATTCTTGAAAATTCACACCCCATGTTAACATGCCCCTTTTTAACAGCAGAAATAAACTTGTTTACAGCCTAGTACAAAATATGGTTTTGGTCTCAATAGCTCATGTCATCAGTGGTGCACTCTGTGGGGGGCTGGATTTTTGTGTTACTCATTCTTTTTGATTATTTTAAGGCTTAGAGTAGGGCTGTGCAATTAGACCCCAATGTCAACATAATTGCAATATGCGCCCTTGCAATAAACATCACTAACGTCTGGATTTATACTTGTAAAAAAGAAAAATAATCTATGTAAACAAGCAATGGTTTCTCATTTAGCATGAGAATATTTTAGCTAATGGATGATGGTATAATGGCCATGCTTTCAGACAACTGTGTGCAGTCAGATGAAGCTCAGGCTACCCATCAAAAACCCTCTAATGAATTGGTGCAAATAAAAAACTAAACCTTTTAGAGGGGTTCAGAGAGATCATGGCTCAGTTTGTACCTTCATTTTTGGGCTGCTTCTATTTCATTTAAAAGGGAAAAAAGAAAAAAAGGCCTTGGATGAATAACATAAGACTGCTCTGATTTATTTGAGAGGACACAAGTGCAAGTTACATTTTAGTGCTGTTTAGAACTACCTCTAAGTACAACCCGTAGTTATTAAACAAACAGAACAAAGAAAGCAAAGAGAAAAATAAAGCAAAGCATTGCTTGATGTTCATCTTTCTGTGGGGTTTAAATTTTGGTGTTTGAATTTACAGATGTCAGACTTGTATTAGAATGCAGCACGTAAAACACCCCATTTCCTGTTATCGCTTTTTCAAAATTAAGGCATGCCAACAACATAAGAACAGGGTAGTTTTATTGTTTTTAAAAAATTGACTGGATTTTCCAAAAACGTTTAAATATTTTGCATAAAATGTTGGGGTAGTTTGCCTTGAAATGTCCCTGAAATTTTTGGGGGATGTTTGCATATTTTGGAGAGTCTGATTTTAAGTGTTTGGGGGTGTGGGGGTGGGTGTTAAGGTACTTTCATTGGAATTTCAGAAGTTTATTTGCAGCTTTTTGGGGGGAATTAAATTAAAAATTTTGGGGGAGTTCCCTTTGCATTTTATGGAAATTTGCTTTTAAATTTTTTTTTTATTTTTGGAGGAATTTGTTTGGAAATTTGGTGTAGCTTTCTTGAAGATTTCAGAAATTTTCACTGGAACTTTTGGGCAGAATTTTATCTAAATCTCAAGCGTTACTCAGAAAGTTTCACTGAAATGGTTTGGGATTCTTCTAGTTAATTTTGAATTCTTTTTATGACATTTTAAAAAATGTTTAGAAAATCTTACTAGAATTTTTAATGTTATGTCTTGGAATTTTAGGAAATTGGGGGAAAAGTTTTGAAAATCTTTAGTAATGTTAATGGAAGTGTTCCTAAACCATCTGAACTTTGAGTGGATGTTTAGTTCATACTTGGCTTTTATAAGTTCTTGTGGTACATCATCAGAAAATAGCATTCTTTGTGGAAACTACTTCCTGTTTAGTGGCGTGGCTTGGATTTTATATTTATCAGGTCATACTTTTCCCAAATAAGTGGTAGAAACTAAAAATGTTTTCCAAACAAAAGCTCATGTCTCAAGAAGTCAAGGTAAATCTGAGTAGTAGCTAATATATGCTCTTCATTTTTACCTTCTTTCATTACGGCATTATCGAACAGTTATCAGGTGTTTTTGTATAATTAAGGGCATTGTCTGAGGGTATAGGCCTGCCTAGCTCTGCCTCTGCCTCTTTCTAGGTTGGCTGAGTGACAAGGTTTCCAACATGGAGACCACCGTTGTTAGCCTTCTTTAGAAACTAACGGGTGTAATCATTGAGACTGGGTCCATGTTTGAAACATGAGAGCTGTTTATCTTCGCCTTCAGAGTACACAAACTTTCCAAAGTTTGAAACTGTTCCTTTAAAGAAGCCTTAACACTGCATGGTACAAGCATAAAGATCCTTTTTGAAGTTCACTTTAGCTTTATAATTCAGGTGTTGGTACATTTCTGAGTTAACTAATGGAATTTAAATTATTCTTATTCAGTGAATTTTTCCATTGTTTTGCACACCAGCTGTGTACAGAGACAGTTTACTTACTAATTACACAAACTACTTTAATGTTTTTAGGACAGCGATACCGTATAAGTGCCTTCAGAGTGCTAAATCAGTACGTTTGAAAATGATCAAAATGAGATGCTTATTAAGGTGTCTGTTTTAGATTTATTTTTAGATTTTAATCGTTTTAAAGGGACTCTTTTTTCTGTACAGTAGACATATCCTAACAAGCAACAAAGAGATTTTCTACAAACATTGCCTCAAGAGAGATATATATGCATAATGATCCTTTTTTATGAACAAGCTGTTGTTGACTGAACAAAAATAAAAACTTTATGAAAGGAGCTGGCTCTCAGTCTGGGATGACATTGATTACTTCAGAAAGGCATCTTCATCTCTAAACTATGATCCTGTCAGCCCAGTGAATACAGATCACTCTCTGTGCCCTCGCTGGAGAGCTTGCTGACATTTGGATGCTCCTGATAGCCAGAAAAATTACCCATTCAAGCTCCAAACATCCAACAAAGTGACATCAAGCTGGTGATTTATGCATTTCTAACACAATTAAAGAAAGTGTGGGAAAAAGATTTCTCTCAAGCTCTCCAGCTAAAGATGCTTTATCTCAAGATGAGGTGGGGTGGGGGGTCTGCAGGGAGGAGTTTATAGGCGCTGTGTGATGGGGGGGGGGGGCTGGTTCTACTAATCTGGATTGTTAATGGCCTGTTCCTTCCTGTCAGATAGTGAAACCCAGGATATCACTCTCCCTGCAAAGTCTCAGGAGCAATCACTATTTGAAGCTATGCTCAGCCATGCAGGGAGAACAACCATGCAGCAGCCGGGTTTGGCATCTCCATGGAGGCGCTCTCTCCATACTGTAGACGTGTTTACAGCCTCGTGATGTATGAATGTATAGGACATCAATCACAATGGTCTCGTTGCTTCTCAGCCTGCATGGTCTCTGCTGACAATAGGCCCAGGACACATCTGTGTCTAAATCTGACTTTTTCACAGTCTGAGGCTGTAAACATGCGCTATGCAGTTTCTATTACCTTGAGACAACATGCTATAAGAGCTGCTGGGAGGATTTCCTGACACAAATACACACAGATGGCTGCTTACATATTACTTTATACTTCATCATATTTAAGTACCCTAAGCCAAGCCCTTAAGTGCAATTTTGGGGTAATTTTCTGTCATTTATTGTCACTGTAGAAGACTGCAATTCAAGGGCAAATAAAGCATTTACTTTATAATATTTATCAGCTGTGGCTTTTGCAACAGTCATACCTGTCACCTTTAGAGTCCACTTCAACTATACTGCCTGGCAGTTACATAGCTGAGGTTTAGTTTCTAGACAGTGATAGTAGATGTGGGTCAAGGAGGCTGGCTTCCGTGTCAGCGTTCCTAGAATTCTGAAAAGCTAAAGGAGACCATAGGGTGCAAGGATCCCAACATTTGACCTCCACAATCTGATCCTTGAGTTAGAATGGATATTTGTGCAGTTAGGAGAAAAGCACTCAGATTTCTTGACATGTCTTTGCAACCGTTTTGCCACTTTGACCCAGTTTCGCCACTTTTCACCACTTAGATTGTGGCTCTTGCAAAGGTATTTTCCAACAGTTTGGCTCTTTGGTTGAGCAGGGTTGAGAAACACTGGTGTAGATGTTTGTACAAAAACTGGATAAAATACCTAAAAGCATTAAGATATCACATTTGCAAGCAAAGGATAACGCCATGTCCACCAGAACAGTAGGTCGGTAATTCAACAGAGGTCCAGCTGATTGGTGCTAGTAGTCTCACAATTAGTGAAACGGGGATCACCTGCAGTGAATGTGTCTCAAGTGATTGTAGTATAAAGACACCTATGTCTGGAAGGTCCAGTCACTAGTTAATCAGTATTCTTGGCTACCATTACACCATGAAGACAAAAGAACACTCCAAGCAGCTCAGAGAAAATGTTATTGAAAAATATAAGTCAGGGAAATGATATAAAAAGGCTCCGAACATCCTTTGGATTTGTAACTGTGCAAGACTGCGACTGTGCAAGAAGGAGACTACCAAAAGAAGCCACCAAGACACCAATGAGACTTTGCACACAACTGTTGCAGGGGTTCTTCACCAGTCAAAGCTTTAAGAAAACAGAAAGCCACTGTTGAAGAAAACTCAGATTAATTGAATGAAGACGTGGGAGACTCTATGGTCAAGTAAAAGAAAGTTCTTTGGTCTGATGAGACCAAAATGGAGCTTTTTGGCCATCAGACAAGATGCTAAACTCTGCACATCACCACAAACACACCATCTCTAAGGTGAAGCAGGGCAGTGTCAGCAGCATGCTGTGGGGATGCTTCTCAGCAGCCCATCCTGGAAGGCTTGTAATGGTAGAGGGTAAAATGAATGCAGCAGAATACTGAGCTGGACTTGTAAAGGTCAGCTACCAAATACTAACTTGAAAGGGATGAATATGCAATCACTTATTTTACCCTTCCTTTTAAATTTAATTTACTTTATTTATGTTGTGAAAAAAGGCACAAAAGCAAAATTATATGGACCATGATTGACCTATTAAATCAATAAAAGGATAAAACATCCGAGGGGTTGAATGCTTTTTGAAGGCACTGTAGGTCCACCAACTCCTGAGTCACAGAGCAGGAAATCATCAGTCAAAACGTCTACAACGTTTTCCTCCTACACCTTTCATTTACTTTTTTAAAGAATTCAGAGACAGCTCACCCAGGCATACATTTTTTTGCAGCAGATTCCAGGCTGCACAAGCAGCATACCTGAAACTCCTTTTACCCATCTCAAGATGGACTTTGGGAACAGATAACAGAAGTAAGTGCTATGACTGAATCACAGAGCAAAGGCTGTCATGAATGAATAAAACCACACAAGTATGAAAGAAGCAGGTTTAGAATGGACATGAGGGTTAACCACAGTGACCTACAAATTCTGAGTTAAATCTTAAGCCAGAGTGGACATACACTATATTGCCAAAAGTATTCACTCACCCATCCAAATAATTGAAATCAGGTGTTCCAATCACTTCCATGGCCACAGGTGTATAAAATCAAGCACCTAGGCATGCAGACTGTTTCTACAAACATTTCTGAAAGAATGGGTCGCTCTCAGGAGCTCAGTGAATTCCAGCGTGGTACTGTGATAGGATGCCACCTGTGCAACAAGTCCAGTGGTGAAATTTCCTGGCTCCTAAATATTCCACAGTCAACTGTCAGTGGTATTATAACAAAGTGGAAGCGATTGGGGATGACAGCAACTCAGCCACCAAGTGGCAGGCAATGTCAAATGACGGAGAAGGGTCAGCAGATGCTGAGGAGCATAGTGCACAGAGGTTGTCAATTTTCTGCAGAGTCAATAGCTACAGACCTCCAAATTTCATGTGGCCTTTAGATTAGCTCAAGAACAGTGGGTAGAGAGCTTCATGGAATGGGTTTCCATGGCCGAGCAGCTGCATCCAAGCCATACATCACCAAGTGCAATGCAAAGCATCACATGCAGTGGTGTAAAGCACGCCGCCACTGGACTCTAGAGTGACGAATTACGCTTGTCCATCTGGCAATCTGATGGTCGGGTCTGGGTTTGGTGGTTGCCAGGAGAACGGTACTTGTCTGACTGCTTTGTGCCAAGTATAAAGTTTGGTGGAGGGGGGATTATGGTGTGGGCTTGTTTTTCAGGAGCTGGGCTTGGCCCCTTAGTTCCAGTGAAAGGAACTCTGAATGCTTCAGCATACCAAGAGATTTGGGACAATTCCATGCTCCCAACATTGTGGGAACAGTTTGGGGATGGCCCCTTCCTGTTCCAACATGACTGTGCACCAGCGCATAAAGCAGCCATCACTGGAGGCATCAAATATTGTGCATGAGGGTTAACCACCTTGACATAGATCTAAAAGTTCTTATTAGCTCATTCTTAAGTCAGAGGGGACATACTATGAAAAAATAACTTTTTCAGGCTTTTCTAACAAAAATATGTACCCCTGGCCTGTCCACAATCCCCTACAGTAGCAGAAGAATCCATTCCCTCCTCCTCTTTCTATCGCCACCTTTCAAAAACTGTGTGCTCAAACAAGCCGTTCACAGATTTTCCCCTCATGATGTCATGTGGGAAGTTAGCACGGCCCCCAGGTTCAGTTGGCCCTCCCTGCTTGGAAGAAAGTTCCGCCCTCCTCCCTGATCAGGGAGAAACCAATATGAACCAATATAAACTTTCCTTATAAGGGTAAATTATGTCCCCTTTAAAATGCTCTTGAGATATGTTGTTCCTGAACATGGGGGTTAATGGCATGACCTTTGGCCTGTAAACTTCACAGTTTAACTGGTTTATTCTTGAGTCAGAGTGGGTATGTGTGCAGAGTTTGAAGAGAATTCCTGAAGGTGTTCTTGGGATAAAATGTTCACAAGGAAGGCTTACATGGACAGACGGTCCTGAAACAGAAAGCCTCTGGCGTGGGCTTTTCCTATTGCAGAACAATTCAAACTTAATAAAGGTAAATGCAACAAAATGTTAAATCTAAGTGTTTCTAACATTGTTTGCCTCTAATCCTAACTAAAAAAGCACTGTCCACTTGTTTAATGTCTTAGTGTTGTGAGCAACACCACCAAAGAGACATTCACTCTCTAAGCTTCTCAGTTTGTTGGTTTAAGTCACAGTTTTAAGCCCAAACATGAAACATTTTTCATACTACACTTAAAAAAACCCTGAAACTTTAAAGGACGAAAAATACACAATTTGTTACAGTACATCCGTTTATTTTTGTGTCTTCTTAATATTTATTCCATTAGGAGTCCATGACCCCTGAGATGTATCAAGTGACCCCTTAGAGGGGTCGAAGCCCCATGTTTGGAACCAGAAGACTGAACTACCCAGCTGTTTACACAGCACTGACAGTTAAATTAGCGCCGCCTCAACAAGCTACGGCAACAAAACACTGCTTTAAAGTGAATTAGATGGTATAAATAAAAATGTTATAGAACTGAAAAATGTTTTCTGTGATATTCTGTGATATTATGCCTGTGGTTGTTTTTAGAAAAAGGATGTTGCACTCACCATACCACTACAAGTCTGTCATTTCTGTTGTTGTTTTTCTTATAAACTGGTACGCTATGAAAAATCAGGTGAAAGGAGGAGAATATGCATCAGTAAATGCTCCACATTTAAATAATCTAGACACAGGGGCTTCTCAAAAGATTAGAATATCATGAAAAAGTCCAGTTGTTTTTAAAAAGTGGAATTTTCATATATTCTGGATTCATCTCATACAAAGTGAAACATCTCAAGACTTTTTGTTCAAATTTTGATGATTACAGCTTACAGCCACAAAAATGAAAAATCTACAATCTCAAAATACTAGAATATCACTAAACATCAGTCCAAAAAGGATTTGTAGTACAGAAATGTTGACCTTCAGGAAATGATTGTCATTCATGCACTCAGTGATTGGTCTGAGCTCCTTTTGCTCAAATTCCTGCACCTATGTGACTGCAGGGAGCTGATCAGTCTGTGGCACTGCTCTGATAGCAGCTTTAACCTCATCTGTATTATTGAGTCTGGTGTCTCATCCTCCTCCCAGAGATTCTCTAGGGGGTTCAGGTCAGACCAGTTGGCTAGCCAATCCAACACCATGGTTAGCAAACCAGTTTCTGGTGGTTTTGGCTTCACTGTGGGCAGGTGCCAAATCCTGCTGGAAAATGAAATCAGAATCTCCATAAAGCAGGGGTGTCAAACTCAATCACAGCAGGGGCCGGAGTCTGGATTCAGGACTAACCTGAGGGCCTAACAGGGTCACCTTTTTAGCCATAAACTGTCAACCTTGTTTCACTGGTAATAAAATGTGGAAAAACAAAACTTAGCACTGATGAGAAAAGATTTTGACATTTATAAAGTTAAAAAGATGAGTTTAAAGGCTCAGTATCTGAGAAAAGTACATTAATTAGTTCAAAAAGGTCAAAACATGAAATTGAAATAGAAAAATGTTTTTCTTTAGTGGCAAATATATTAGAAAGAAAGTCAAAATCATGAGTTTAAAAGGTCAAAATATCAAATAAAATGGCCATCAGGAAAATAAAAGTCAAAATATGATTAAAAAATTTAAATTGTGAGTCTATAAAGATCAAACTATGGGATTATGACATCAAAGTTTGGAGTTGAAAATACGAGGTAAAATACAAAATAATTGGTTAAAAAGGTCAAAATAGGACTTAAAAATTAAAATGATAAATCTTCACACTCAAAATATTATAGCCTCTTATAAGAAGTCAAAATTATGAGTTGAAATTAAAAGTCAAAATCCAGTTTGAGTCCTGATTGTGAGATGCTAAATTGAAAATTTGAAATTAAAACACAAATTAATTTCTGTTCCCACATTCCTGACTTCTTATCTGAATATTTTTACTCCTTACTTTTTCAGATTTTATGACTTAACAAGGATATCTTAAATCATCAAGGATAAGTTCACATTTTTATACTTGATGAAATCTGCAGGCCTCAGACTGATGGGCCAGCTATAACAGAAACATGAGATCATCTTGCGGGCCGGGTTTAACTGTTCCACGGGCCGGATTTGGCCCCTGGGCCTTGAGTTTGACACCCGTGCCATAAAGCTTCTCAGCAGGTGGAAACATGAAGCGCTCTAAAATCTCCTGGTAGACGCCTGACAGTGCTGACTCTGGACTTGACAAAGCAAAGTGGACCAACATCTGCAGATGACACGGCACCCCAAACCATCACCAGCTGTGGAAACTGAAAACACCAGACTCCTAACACCTTGAATTCTGTGCCTCTCAGATCTTCCTCCAGACTCTGGGTTCTTCATTAACAAGTGAAATGCAAATTTACTTTCATCTGAAAACAGGACTTTGAACCACTGATCAACGGTCCAGTTCTTTTTCTCCATAGCCTTTGTGAGACACTGATGATGTTGTCTGTGGTTCAGGAATGGCTCGGCACTGAGAACGCCAGTCCATTTTCTAGACCTGTCTGTGTGGTGGCTCTTGATCCACTGACTCCAGCCTCAGTCCAGTCCTTGTGAAGCTCCCCAAAGTTCTTGAATCTTTTTTGTTTGACAATCCTCTGAAGGCTGAGCTCATCCCTGTTGTTTGTGCTCCTTTTCCTTCCACACTTTTCCTTCCAGATAACTTGAATATGCTTTGACACAGCCTTTGAAAGCAGCCTGAAGGTTAGCAGTGACCTTCTGTGGCTTGCCATCAACGATTGTCTTCTGGACGTTCGTCAAGTCAGCAGTCTTCCCCATAAACCAGAATGAAAATTGGACTTTTCCACAATATTTGAATATTTTGAGATTGTGGGTTTTATACTTTGTAAGCTGTGAGATATAATCATCAAGATCAGTGAATTACAAATTGGAATATTTCACTTTGTATGCAATGAATCTAGAACTTATAAAAGTGTTACTTTTTTAAGTAAATCATGGGGAAAAAGAGCTTAAAAAGAAAACAGTTAAACTCAGGATGTTCCCCTGTGTGCACTGCTGTTGGAAAAGGTGTAATCTGAACTCTTTTGTGACATAAAACATGACAAAAAGTCTCCAGGAGAACAGTGAAAGATGCAGTTACTCTTACTCTTGAGTATCTCCCAAACTTCTGATCACTGTGATTTTCATACACAACCATCTCTGGAGTGAACAAAGTATTTAAAATATCCAGTGAGCGGCCGTTCTCTGGGAGGAAATGTTGATGGCAGAGGTCAGAGAAGGATGACCAGCCTGGATGAACCTTAATGCAAATGTTGCATTGTAGGGTGAGAACAGGAAGCTGAGGATACAATTCACATGAGCTCACCTTAACAGGTCAAGAGAGTATTGGAAAAGCATTCCTTGGTCTGATATCTGCAGCACCAGTCAAATGGTAGGACATGAAAACCAGCCAGACCACCAACAACCGGGGTACGTTCAAAGTCCCTGGATTCACCTTTCTTCTCCACGCTGATGCTTTCTTTGAACTCTAAATCCTCTTGACCATGTCGACATGCATAAATGGATTGGTTGCTGCCATGTGATTGGCTGATTAACTCATTGAGTGCCATAGACGTATATATACATCAAAGTGTTTTTTCGGCGGCTGGCACAAGGGGGCGCTCTCACGCTCCCTGTGAGTAGTTTTGGGGCTTCTGGGCTAGATCACAACCACTGAGATCAAAGCAGGAAGTGGAGATGCTGGGATGGAGGTAATCTAAGCTAAAAGTTCTAAAATATTCAGTATCGGCACAAAATGCCCCCAAAAACTGAGGGAGTCAAGTGGCCAGTTTCACCAGCGGATGCTGGAAGAAATTCTAAACTTTTGCGTGAGAAATTGGTTACTCTGAAAACGACAGCAAATCCAGGGATCAGCGGTGTCATTCGTCTGCCTCGGCCGGCCAAGAGGCTCCGTGCATCGGAGAAAAAAGCCTCCACTGGCCAGCTGGATAAACACAGCGACGACACTTCAGAGACGGACTTTTCTGACCCAAACTCTGAGGAATGGCTGCCGAGTGAGCGGAGCGGATCTTGTTCTCCATCTAAGAGCGATGGATGTAAGTTACCGTTAGGAACCCACTGATTATTCAGCCAAATTTATTGAATGAAACCATCACTCATGCTCCTGTGATTTCAGAAGCAGACTTGAGAGAAGAGCAAGCCCCATGCAGTTCTGCAACACCGTCTGTTGGCA
The DNA here is from genome assembly GCF_018320785.1 of Cheilinus undulatus. Lineage (NCBI taxonomy): Eukaryota > Metazoa > Chordata > Actinopteri > Labriformes > Labridae > Cheilinus > Cheilinus undulatus. The sequence continues at coordinate 6,592,096 of NC_054869.1, forward strand.
AAAAAAGAGGTAAGAACAAAAAATTCTATATTATAGATTATATATATAATCTATATTAACATATTTTATATTATATTACTTCTATAATTTACAGGCAGTGCCAGGGGACACGCAAGCAGGAGAGGACGTGGGCGTATCGGGGGTCCCATGGCGGCCGTTCAGTTGTATTGTGCTGTATTTTGTATTCATTTTATTTATTTTACAATAAAATAACATTTGTAATACAATTTTCAGATGTCTTTTATGTCAGTGGAGGCAAAATTATAACATTCAAATGACTGTTCTGCTTGACAGACTCTCTTTCACAAAAATGCATTTTTCTCAGCTTTCTATAAAAACAGTGGTCTTTTGGTGAAACTAGCCTCTATTCAACTTCAGATAAATCAAGAACAGAACAAGCTGCAAACAAATGGTGTTTTGCTTGAAAAAATAGAGAGTTTCTTCTTTCATTTGAGCTATTCTGTGTTTTCAGAGACATAGTAAAAAATATTCTGTGGGTCTTGAAAGATGACTCAAAATGGCCAAAAAACACTGGCACAAGCCACTTTCCATTTTATAAAAGGCCCGGCACTCAATGAGTTAATAAGCAGCTGAACAGCTGTTCCTAGTTAAATCATCAGTATATGTATTTAAATATATGTATACATGCTCTCTCTCTCTCTCTCTCTCTCTCTCCCTATATATATATATATATATATATATGTGTGTGTGTGTGTGTGCGTGTGTGTTTGTGTGTAAACATGTATTTGGCAGTGCGTAGGTAAACTTTGTCTGACATCAACCCCCACACTTTATCTGATTCAGACTTTAAAAACATCTAATGAAAATGATCATGTTTGCTGGTGTAGCTCATGAAGGGACATCAGGATGAACTTGAGTCGATTTCATAACCGACTAAAACACCTCGCTGAGCTTTAAAACAGATGAAACAAGTGGTGCTGGTTTTAAATGCAAAACCAAAGCTACTGAACCAGCTTTAATCTCCACTTTTCAAAGTGCTCACATCGAGTCTGCGTCAGATATATCCTTTTTTTTAAAAGATAAATCTTTCTTCTACATATTCAGCAGCTGGATCAAATCCTGCCCCTTTTCCTGGTTAGACATGAGACGGGTTCCTGCTGCTTTCAGTGCTTATGCTGGACTGTGACAGTCATGATGCCTGTATTTGTCATCAGTCTTTAGTTCAGTCAGACATTATCTCATGGCACTTTACAACAAAATCAGATTTAGACTGTGTTCTTCTTAAAGTGTACATACTCCAAATGCTATTGATCACTTAGCTTGTAGGTTCATCACAAATCCCTTCCCTAATCAGTGTCTGCTGTATGCATGTGTTGGATGGTCTTCTTTGTCCACATGGAGAATAAAACATGAGAGTATTCTTATTTAGAAGTCTGTTTCAGGTGTTTTTCTTTCATCCGTGGGGAGGTGCAGAACCTCAAATCTTCAGACCCAGCAACTTCTCTCACCATCAGCTCCAAATATCACAACTGAAGACTAATCTCCCTTTACCAAGGGGGGATAAAGGGGGGAGCTTTCGTGGGCCCAGCCAGACTGGGGGCCCATGGAGGTCAGCAAAATCATGGTCCATTGTAACGGTAATCTGTGATAACCATATCTTATATTTGAAATATATAGTATATATTTAGATATATAAAAGGGTTAAAGGTGGAAAAAATGCAAAATTGGCAGATATTCTAAACAGGGCTAGACTGTCACAAAATGAGTTAGAAGTGAAAAACATGAAATAAATGTAGAAAAGAGTTCAAAGAGGGAAAGATGGGATTTAAGTGGCAAAAAACAGTTACAGAAATACAACAATGGGGAAAAAAATTGGTGGAAAATTGTGAGAATTGGTTAGAAAGTGTCAAAAATGAGTGAAAATTAACCAAAAAGGGTTGAAGAGGCAGTAACTGGCTATGCAATTCAATGCATTACCACGCTGCTGGAGTAAGAGGGAGGTCTTTGATTTTTGGATGGCGTCATGGCACAGGTGTTAGGATGTTCCACACCAATTTTAGTGGAGATCTGAACAAATTTGCAAGAATGAGAAAATCAGAATTAAAAAAATGTCATTTTGTTTTGGCAGCAGAGGGAGCTGCAACAAAATGCAAAAATCTCAAACAAGAACATACAAGTCGTGACTGTAATGCCTGGAAAGTTTGGTGTTGATTGACATAAGTGTAACAGAAGGTAGTATTTATTTTTTGGCACAGCGCCAGGATTCATCATCCAACTTTGGGGCCAGATTGTAATCTCACCCTGTGATCAAAACTCAAGCTTTTCATAGCTTTAGGTCTTTGACTTTTCTAGAATGAACAGAATAATTCTGGAGTCAGTCAGATGAAATCCCTGAGCTGAGTTCATTCAGTTGTAACAGCAGCGATTTGGCCCCAAAAATGCCCAAAATTTGACCTTTACATGTCAACTTATTTCCTGTGTTTTTTTCAAAATGACAATAGATATGTTTTTTGTTTTTCTGTACATGATACATATATCTACCAAGCTTCATACATGTGGCTCAACCTTTATCAAAGTGCAATCATAGAGGGCTTCTAGGGGCCCCTGTGGGGCCGTCATATAGTGGACAATAATGGACAAATGACGCATGACACCACTAGAACAGATACATTTTTGCTCCAGGGTGGTGCTGTGCCCCTAAAGGCTCAGACTACACGATTCTTTTGGTTGTTCACGATGGGACCATGTCAGACTGTGTGACCAAAATCTTGTCCCGTCTTGGCCAACAGCCTGGCCACACTACAAGAGTGGTCGGGACCGCTCAGCGTCTGCTGATGTCACCACTGTCTCTGCGACTGAGTGTGAGTTTACAGGTTGTTAGGGGGCGGGCCAAAGAGTGTCAGTCACTCTACAACAGAAGCGCTCTATGCGATTGTAGCAGTCTTTTGATTAAAAAAAAAAAGGGAATATAAGAAACAATTATGGATTGGATTATGGCTAGTAAGTAGGGATGTATCAAAAGGAGGACAATATGGACTGGCTCTCCTTCAGATAGAACTTAAGGTATGCTTGTGAAAACATAAATAAAATAAAATAAGGTGTACACATTAGTTTTAGGGAATAAAAGGGGATAAAAGTGGTAAATCTTGTAAATGATGATGCAAAGATGATGAGCAAATGTTCTCCTGTTGTTAGACTTCAGGATTTATGTCGTTAACGTAAGGTCAGGGTATCAAACTAGACGACAATGTACGGAAAATTCATGCTAGTCTTGTTGAATCGTGGTTGTGAGGAATCATAAGGAGTCTTGGACGCGTCGTTAATTATGTCCCACTACAAGACAGTTTGTCGTTCCCGACTCTAAAAATCGTGCCTGAGTTTTGACAAGGAGCTGCGACGTCGCAGTCGGTCTTAAATCTGGCTGAATTCGTGTAGACTGAGCCGGCCTTAAGAAAAAGCAAACTAAACAAACAAAACTTAAAAAAAAACAAGGACCAAGAATGTTTTTGGGCTTATATTTTAAATTTATAAATCCTTCAATAACCCTTTAAATGTTTGAAAATGTTTTAAACAAGAATGTATTAAAGCCATGACTGTTATCATGCCTGTTAAGTTTGGTGATGATCAACATAAGCACGACAGAATTATACGGTATTATATTTTTTGGCACAGTGCCAGGATTCATCATCCAACTTTGGGGCCAGATTGCAATCTCACCCTGTGATCAAAACTCCAGCTTTTCATAGCTTTAGATCTCTGATATGTCTAGAATGAACAGAAAAATGAAAAAGATGAAATCCCTGAGTTGGGTTCATTCAGTGATTTGGCCACAAAAGTGCCCAAAATTTGACCTTTACCTGTTGTTCACTCATTTCCTGTGCATCTTTCAAAATGAAAAGAAATGTGTTTTTTTTTGTTTGTGCATGATACACACGTGCCAACTTTCTTACATGTAGCTCAAACTTTATTGAGGGCCTATCAACAAAAAGCTTCCAGGGATCCCAAATGGGGCCATTTCATTATGGATGATGATGCAAAAATGATGCAGACATGTTTTTGGTCTGAGGTCGGTGCTCCAGCCCTGATAAAAGAATGAAATTAAGTGACAAAAGTAAAAGTCTACCAATAATGTTCTAGGTTTAAAGTTTGAATTTCCCAGTATTTTAATAAGTAATGAGTACCTCTAAATGTTTGAAGATTCAGCCAAAAAGAATGATTGTGAGGGTTTATTCTCCTTTGGTCCTATATTTTATTATATTCAGCTGTCATGTCCCAGCTCACTCCATTGATTGGAGGGAGAAGAACTATAACGATGGAGACTGAAGGCCCTGTACGACTTAATTCCCCTGCATCAAAGGAAGTTCTGCCCTTTCCCACTTTGTCCATTTATGAGCCAGAGGGAGCGCGTCTGTGTGTAGAGAGGGATTAGCCGCTCTATTGTATCTCTGCTTTGAACCTCACTAGGTGGTGCCAGAGGGTGTGAACTGATGGAGCATTGCAAAGAGGTCTGCTGCACTTGTATAAACCTCTATTTACTCAGGGAAGGTTTGCTCGGCCTGGTTGCACTCTGTCAGGAATGCCCAGCTTCACACCCACAACCACACGAAGCAGCAGCAGCAGCGGATATACACACAGAAGCCTGGGAGATGTCAAGCTCAGCCCTGCACTCCTCAGCTGAGGACCAATGAGCAGATCCGCAGGGGTAAAATTGTGATTATAAACGCCTTTCCTCCATCAAGTGTATATTTTCCTCCTCAAACTGGAGGAGTTCTGACTGGCAGCCTTCCAGTTTAACGCTGGCTGCTTTTGTCCCTCTGTGCAGCTTAAATCTCTGCAACCTGGCTGAGAAAAATCTCATAAAACCTCTGTGATGCAAACAAAAAAAGGATTGAGGTTGTGAGTACTTTCTTGTTTTATTAATATGCTCTGTACTCCCGCCACAGCCACATGTATTTTTTAGCATTTTTAGATGGGTGTGGGGTTGCATCATGTCCAGGCAGTCATGCTCAGGGATCTATTTTACAGGCCGGACTTTTATTTGTTCTACTGAAATATTAATATGGGTAAGACGGGTCTGATGAGTATGTGATTTGGATAGACAGCAGGTTACCTGATCGCTGTTATCCGTGCATCACTTAAACAGCTCCTGCAGCTCTTTTTCATCTGCTGCAATGATGTAAGAAGTTATCTTTTATGGTGATACAGCAGGACAGCGGTCATTACTTAAATTACTAGCACAAAGATAAAAGAATAAGCTTCTGTGGTTTTTAATAAGTCCAGACAATGACAAATTGATTTGAGCTCAAAGAACTCCAGCGTGAAGCAAACTGCTGTCTCAGTTTTTAACTTTTGGAGGAGTGATTGCTTTGGTCTTCTGTTCCGGCACCTTCAAACACGCCAAACACGGATATTCATCCATGCAGACGTTGAATTCACGTATGAGAGCTTTCCATAAAGGCTTCTTCCCATAGATCAGCACCATGGCGGCGACAGTGGTGTATATAGATGTGAAGAAGAACGTGAGCATGATGATGTTCTCGTGATTTACAGCAATCTCGTAGTTGACGTAGAGGTCGATGACGAGGAAGAGAATAAACACGGCGACTAAGGACAGAGCCATGCGGATCACCCTCATCTGAGAGCCCAGCTTTGGGGCATGAGCTCCGTTGGTGCTGGCCTTCATGTGGCGCAGGTGGATGGCCAAGTGCACGGAGATGGAGATGCAGCATTTCATCATGAGTAACCCTGGCAGGACGTCGGAGAGGATCAGATAAAGGGCTTCATAGACTTTACCTGCAAAGGTGTCGGGCATTATCACCCCGCAGTCCTGATTGGCTGCGGTGTGGTTGTTGTCGGGGTGAAACACCACCATCATGGGCATGCATGTTCCCAATCCGCTCAGAGGGATGAGAAACACGGCCAGGGTGATATGTTTGATGATGACGTCCTGGATGTGTGAGTAGCAGTGGTTGGGAGTGTTCACCAGCTTGGTGCTGTAGTAAAAGGTGAGGAAGCTGGTGTCCCACATGATGGTGAACTTGAGGCTGTAGACCACCAGCAGCATGATGGTGTAAGGCAACTGGATGATGCGACACATGTTGTCCACCTCAGCCATGGTCATCCAGAAGTAGCAGATCAGCTGATGAGCCATGTTTGCAATGGACAGAGCCAGGATGATTGTCTCACTAGGACTCCACTTCTTGTTCTGCTTGTAGTTCCACAGACTCATGAGCAGGATGTAGACGTTAAAGAAGACAGTGGTGACAGCCAGCAGGCCTGTCATTGCCCAGAGGGTCACTTTAACTCCACCATACATTGTTCAAACAACTAAAAACCCATCTGCTTCAGTGCTACTATCTGAAACAAGATAAAAATTTCCGTCTCAGTAGTCTGTCTGGGTTTCTGGAGTGTTTTGTTTCTGCTACATTCAAAGAGACGACAAAAGGGAAAAAAAAAAGGATATGCACATAGTCCCAAACAGATGATTCTTCCTTCCTGACTCAGAATAGATTCAGTCACTCTTTGTCAGCAGGTCCTGAGGGGAAAGATTCACATAATTAGCTTTTTGAGGTACATTAAACAGACCAAATATGCTTGTTTAAAATTATGTAGTATGGTAAAATACATGTGAAATCTACAATTTTGATGGTCTTATTTAGAAGAGGAATGTGATGCTGAGGTAAGAAGGTTAGAGCAAATGCATCCATTTTTACCTCAAAGGAAGCTCCCATGCGTTGGATGAGGCTTTTCATCACTCCAAGTTGCAATCTTTGCAACTTGTTTGACTCGACACCTTCGGCAGCAGTTGTACAAATCCTTTGTTTTGTTTTGTTTATCAGAGAATTAATCCTCGCCTCAAGTCGTCTGCAAGATCACACACCAAGGTGAAGTCCTGAGTCTAGTTCCTGCATGGGATTTATATAGCAGCATTATGGCTTTGATTTGCATCCGTTATGACCACAGGTTGTGGTGACGCTGAGTTTTGCATGGACACAGTGCACACAGGATATGTGTTCATTATGTAATGGGGCTTTACTGTGTGTCAGTCAGTGCAGCGTGGCAGCTCAGGCCACACTCCACCAAACCCTGCATGCAAATGGATATTCCTGCGGCTCAGCCGCATATTTACAAACCTCGGACCACACTCAGAGTCACACTTACACACAGACACACACCTATTTACCCGATAAGAAGAGCAAATCACCTCTGAATCACCTTCAGAAGCTTTGTTAATGCAACAGCTTATCACTGTATTGTGTGCTGTGGAGGACACCAACTTTGTAACAAGATATTGACTTCAATTATTTTTTCATTTATTTTCATCCTGACTTCTGTGCTTGCTCGTACTACCTTTGTAATTATCCAATTATATAACAACAAAACCCTTTTTAAAATAAGCAATTACAATATCTAGCCCATGCTTTCTCCATGAATTGCTTAATTTTATAATTGCTCTGAATTATTTCTTTCATACAAAACAACCCAAAACCATGCAGGGCCATCTTTTTAGGGCAGATCCAGCCTCACAAAGAACCCCTGATTTTTGAACATGCGAAAGCTTTTGAGCTGCATGTGAAAGAAGTCTGCAGTGCATTTTTTAAAATAATTACCGACCCTGTTAGAAGCTCTGCGCTCTAAGAAACTTATTACTAAAAGAAGAGATTTGTGTGGTTTCCCACAGAAATTGCCAAAAAATTATTTGTAATTAATTAATGTTTCTATTCCCCATGCTCATGCATGGATCAAAGGAGTGACTCTTGTACGTACATGAAAAGGCTTTCTTTCACTGCGAGTGCGTCCCTGTGATGGATGTGCAACAGAAAGATAAAGGCACACAGACACAGGGGTTGACAGATTTCTATTTGTTGTTTTGAAGCTGACAAACACTGCAGAGGCAAATATAGCAAAAACATGTTTTTGTGTGCAAATGTGTGAGTCCAGCTGGTTCAATTTTCAAGGAAAGTTCATCTAAAAATTGATGTTGTAAAGCAGAAAATACAACCATTCCCTTTTCCCCACTTTTTTTTAAAGCTCCTGTAAGTTTTTTTTAATGTTGTATAAAACGGACTGATATTAATACTGATGTCTGTTTCTGGTCTACAAAAGACATCGTTATTATTAATGCCTGAATCTAATGCCACAGAGTTTCAGGCAGGGGTATGCAGAGCAAATAAAAAATTTAACTCCATTAATTAGTCACCAAAGATGTTAATTTTGATAGAAGTCAATCTGTTCACTTCTTTCAAATGTAACAGAAGTTCAGTCAAGACTATCTAAGCTAGCAATTATTCTACAAGTTTGGAAAGTCTTTAGTTCATAGACTCCATCGTTACGTCTTTATGTACTTGTAGGGTAGGGGAGAACAGGGTTGATTGTCACACTTTTTACTCTGTTGTAAATTGCATCATCAAAACATCTCTCAGCAGTCATTCCTACACTAAATTGAAGCTCAATGTGTTGGCTTGAAGTGTGTATCTCCCTCATTTTCCAACTTATTGAAACAAAAAGCCAATTAACTATCAAAGACAATCTGACATATTGTGACAACCAACCCCATCACTGGGATGGTTGTCACACACCATGGGGTTGTTTGTCACAATGTTATTTTAATGGGAAAAATCTTAAAAAGAAGGCAGAACTAAATCTGAAATTTTAACTGCATTGACATGTTGACAAATACATAACTTAATGCATCTTAACACAAAATGAGCAAGAAACATAAGCAGGGACATCTTTGGGCCAGCCTATAGGCCTATATCAACATAAAGAAGAAAACTAATAGGCCTAATAATGATAGCCCACTCAATTAGGCTACATGCATTCACTATCTCATGTGACAACCAACAACAAAGAGAGTGTGACAACCAATCCCAACTGGAGTTTCTTGCTAGCATCAAGGCTAATAATCGGCAAACAACATTCTTAACTATAGCTTTCCCTTCAAACTTTTAAAAGGGAAGCAATTGTTTGGTTATAAATTCATTGTGTGGAAGCCTAGAAGAAAAATCCTGACAAGCTGAATATTTTCAATTTGAAATGAAAAACAAAGAATGTCCTCTCACCTCAAGTTCAGCTGTCTTACTCCAGAGAAGACTAGGTGAGCTCTGATCCCAATTCTGGAAATTTCCATACCAAATTTTGAGGCCGCGCCCTCTGGTGTGACAACCAACCTGTGTAACACCCAACTGTGACTAGAATTTCTCGCTGGCATCAAGACTAACAACCGCCTAACAACAAGCTAGCTAGCTAACAACCATCTAATCTATAGCTTTTTCTTCACACTTTTAAGGGGTAACAAGTGTTTGGTTATAAACCCACTGTGTAAAAGCCTAGAAGAAAAACCCTAATGAGCTGAATATTTACAATTTGACATGAAAAACACAGAAAGTTCTCTCACCTCAAGTTCAGCTGTCTTACTTTACAGAAGACTACGTGAGCTCTGATCCCAATTCTGGAAATTTCCATACCAAATTTTGAGGCCGCGCCCTCTGGTGGCGAGATATAATGAATGTGACAACCAACCCATGTGACAACAACCACATTCTCCCCTACCCACTGTATGGAGTGTAGACCTAGGCTATTGAATTTTAGGCCCTAAGGCCAGGTCAGGCCCCCGAGGACATTTTTAGGGGCCTCTTAAGATAAACCACTAATGCTTGAGGATCATCCGTACAAGTTTTTAAGAATAAATTAATGTGACATTTGAAATGTCATCAGTTACTTTACTGTGGCTCCTGTAGACGCTGGAGTTTCTTAACCAAAGTGTACTAAAAGGCAACTTAACGATCTACGTTGATCTTAATTGCAACACATCCATGCATAAATGCTGACATTCCTAATCCAAACATAACATTAACCAAGATTCACAGATAGCTTCATTTCTGCAAAGCATCGGTTCTTCTTTGAAGTATAACTTGCCTTCACTCAAGAGGAGGCCTGTACACACAGAGGATCTGAAGCAAAAATAAAAAGCACTTCTTCACTGTCTCACAATTTTCCGACTCATGAGCAGTTTAAAGTTTCATTTTGTATTTATCCGGTTACAGCTGTGGAAACAGCCGACAGCCTGACAAAACCAACACATTTGAGTACGGTTATGCAGGAAAATTGACATGTAGTTTCCGCTCCATTTTTATTTTTTCAAGCAGTCTCCCAAACATCTATAATCAAAACCCTGTGATTATAGACACTCACCAGCCACTTTATTAGGTACACCTGTTCAGCTGCTCATTATGACAGCAACTGAGGGTTTTATGCTTGTAGACATGGGCTGTGTCTGAAACCACACTCTATTCACTACGTCAAGCTCTATAGAGTGAAATGGCCATGCTGAAGTGCTGCCTGATTTCTGAGTGAGCATTGTTATACATTCAATATGGCACTCATTGTTTCCCACAATGCATTATTAAAAGCAGTGGACAACTCCCCCAGCAGTATTAACCATCATGCACTGTTGTTCAGAGTCACAGCTCCAGACGTGCACAACTTCAAAAGGTCAAGTAATGTTTCACAATAAAAGTTTGGGGCCAGAGACCAGCATTTTGGCTTGTTATTCATTTAGCTCTCTAATGTAATGAAGGCTTTTTTGGGTTGTCTGTATTCCATCCTACTGTATGAAATCAGGGTTGGACCCTCCTTCTTTATCCGGTCCAAAAATAGACTGTGGGTAAAAAAAACCAAGAGCTTGACTGCTTGAAAAACTCATATTGATGGAAACTGAATTTAATGGAAGTTAAAGGTTTCCATGCTCCTTCAACAGATTCATGCATGTGTGCACATTTCTGGTTTTCAGTAAGCTGCAAAAAAAGAAAGAAAAAAAAAAGACTTCACTGACATTTTTCGCAATATGTCAGCAAAGTTCCCTTGCTGGAGTGACATTTCATAACCCTTTTCCATCTTTTAATGGAGTCCCTGAAGTTGGAATTAAATGTCTGTGCTGCACTTTGGTCCAACATAGGATTGATAGGAAGTTTTTGACCCTGTATAAACCAGCTCTTTATGGCTTTTCTTAGAATGGTCAGTGTTGTCTCTTTAAATGTAAATGAGCTCCTTCTCACACTGCTCTTCTCTTTTGTGTAAGGCTGTGTGCTTCCATGGCCGTGGGTGGAGATTGGTCAATGCAGAGACCAGGTGAAGGGCAGGTATTTTTATGACTCATTTGGACGTCAAAATAAACTGATTCTGAACTGACCATCAGATTGTGTGTTTTCAGACATAAACAGACCAGAAATAAGGGCTTAGTTGCCTCTTTTTTTCCATATTTTGTGGTTGGTGGATACTCCATCCATCTGTCCATTTTCTTTACCATTAGGGGTCGCGGGTGTGCTGGAGCCTATCCCAGCTGCCACTGGGTGAGAGGCGGGGTACACCCTGGACTGGTCACCAGTTAATCACAGGGCTGACATATAGAAACAGACAACCAGGCACACTCACATTCCCAACTACGGCCAATTTAGAGTCACCAATTAACCTAACAAGCATGTCTTTGGTGGTGGGAGGAAGCCGGAGTACCACGGGAGAACCCATGCGTGTGAGGGAATTCAGCTTGATCACTCAGTTTGAGTCGATCAGTGCTAGACTAGGTGTGTGTGAGCTGACTGGCCCTGATGAGGGCCAGGTGTGTGGAGCTGATTGGCCATGATGTGGGCCAGGTGTGGCAAGCTGATATAGACACCTGAGCTGCAGCACTCTGTTCTGACTCATTATCTCACCTTCAGAGGTTGTGAGAGCATCTCTCTGTGTTTTCTTGGGTGTTTTCTTGAAAGAGTTTGCAAAAAAACATATCTGAAACTTTGCATAACATATCCTTAGTTTATCATTCACTTGAAGACCATTGTGTCAGGGCTAAGAGTTTTAACTCAGCCATTTTTGGTTTCCCTTTTTTACTTGAGCTAGAGGCCTTTGAATTTCAATTGTGAGAGTTCTCAGTCGCCCATGTCATTTCAGTTGGTTGTCAGCTGCTTGGTAGCAGTGGTTTAGTTTCTTTATCATATTTCGTACGGGAGCTTTTGGGTTATCACTAACCAACACATTGATTTGATTTTCTTTCCCTTTTCCCTATTGATTGTTCGCAGTTTTAGTGGTTATCCTTTTTTGGATAACTTTTTGAAACCCATTATCTGCATTTGTGTCACACTGCCCCTCCCTCCTGACAATGCGTGCACAGGGACAACATGCAAACTCCAAACAGAAAGGCCCTGACCGGGAGGCGAACCAGGGACCTTCTTGATGTAAAGGCAACAGCACTAACCCCTGCATGCTTAAACGTGCATTTTCAAACATAGCATCACAGTAACATGACATTCAACAGCGCGAACTCTCCTTACTGCAGCCCCTAGGCTGAAGAAATCAATCACAGAAAAGTCAACCCTTATAAACAGAGATCTAAATGAACTTTTACTGACCTTTGCTTGTTAACACTAACAAAATAAACTCTAGACAAACACTTGTGCACATAAACAACTAAAAATTAAACAATTTCTGCTGAAAATGGGCAAAACTATGACAAATACGGTACAGGAGAAAGAGATGAGTGATTAGTTATGCCTAACATATACAACCTCTCACAGAGGCCGGTGCAATTATGGCGGAAGACATTAGCGTGGTTGCTGCTAAAGCACCTGTTTTATCAGAACTCGACGACATTTCTTTGTTTAAAGAAGAACAAAGAACAGCAGTGAGTTGTTTTCTTTTCAAAAACGACAAAAGTCGTGTACTGACATGTCTACAGTTGCCATGGTTCACGTTATGCAGTTCTCTATGGAGTTTACTACTCGGTAGGGAAGCACCTTAGTAGCGGATACGATGTCATGTGTTTTGTTGCTCTGATTGGCCCGTAAAGATGTGACAGACAGGACATTTATCCAATCACTCTCATAGTTTTTTGTCAAAGGCTCTACCCTTTCCCAATCACTGTGTATGTGAGATTTCCCAGATGGATATGTGGAAACTAATCCATTTGGCGTGTCAGGTTAGGACCATAGACTGTGTGCAATCAATAAAATTGCTGCATTATGTCTGCTAGTACAGCTCCATTTCCAAAAAAGATGGGGCGCTGTGTAAAAAGTAAATAAAAACAGAATGCAATAATGTGCAAATCTCATACACCAATAGTTGACTCACAATAAAACACAAATAACATATCAGTTGTTGAAACTGAGACATTTTACCATGTCATGAAAAAACTATTTGCTCATTTTGAATTTAATGGCATCAACACATCTCAAAAAAAGAAGGGACAGGGCAACCACAGGCTGAAAAAGTAAGTGATACCAATGAAAACAGCTGGAGGAGCATTTTGCAACTAAAAAGGTTAAAGGCAACAGGTCAGTAACATGACTGGGTATAAAAGGAGTGTTTTAGAGAGGCGAAGTTTCTCAGGAGTAAAGATGGGCAGAGGTTCAGCCAGTCTGTGAAAAACTGTCTATAAACTATGGATGAATTTCAACATGTTCCTGTACATTAAAGTGCAAAGACTTTGAATACCCCACCGTCCACAGTCCATAATATCATGAAAAGATTCAGAGAATCTGGAGAAATCTCTTTGAGCAAGGGACAAGGCAGAAGGTCGATGTTTGATGCTTGTCATAGCTGGGCCCTCAGGTGACACTGCACTAAAAACAGGCTTGACTCTGAACCTTAACTCACTGCATGGGATCAGGAACACTTCCAGACATCATTGTCTGTCAGTACAGCTCACTGTGCCATCCACAAATGAAAGGTGAAGCCATATTTGAACATGATCCAGAAAATGGATCATGCGGGGGCTACGACCCAGTGTGGAGGGCGTACCAGAGCGAGCTGGCTCTTGAGGAGATTGTACACGGACGCTCCCTGTCTGAGTCAGAAATCAAGAACAATCTTACTGTGAGCCTGGGAACATCGGCCAGCAGGCCCAAGTCCATCACATACAGGCGAGGTTTTCTTGGCCTGAGCCCTCACTCCTCTGCTACTTCTGAGATTTGCCCACCCACCTTAAACAACAGATCAAGGCCAGCAGCAGAGAACTGCCAGGCTGTTCAGCCTGTCAGAAACATTGGGTGCAGAGCTGGTGAGGGTCCTATTGAAGGACCTCTACCAGAGGAGTGACATCCTGTTGCACCAGCTGAAAGATCCAAACTGCCCTGACCATAACAAAGGTGTGGTGCTGGCCAGGAGGTTTGTCGAGTCCCTGGTCTCCAAGGCAGCATTTTCATTCCCATTCGCTTTTGACAGGGCAAAGGAAATTGTCTTAAGGAGTGGCATAGCCCCTCTAGAAGGGGCTGGAAGAGCTTGGCCTGAAGTGGTTCCTGCACATCACAATGTACCAGGGCAAAAAACTAAAAGCTTGGTGGAACAAAAGAGACTTAATTGAAATGCATGGCCCTGACAGTCCTCCCTCTGTAGCCTCGAGAGAGGCTGTCATCAAAGAGGACATTTGTACTGAAATTGAGAGGCGGAAGCTGTGCTTCTCAAGAAATCTTGAAAAGTACCGGGACCAGAACATGCCCTGGCAGCTTCTCTCCATGCAACGCACCCCACAACAGATGTCCCCCAAGGACAAACTCACTACATGGACCTTCTTGTCCTGCATCAGCATGATACAAAATGGGGATTTTGTGGATTTCGAGGAGCTCAAGACACTGGCTGGAGAACTGCCGGTGAGCCAGGTAAAACTCCTGCTTCACGCTGCAGAAGGTGTGGGGCATGAGGCTGTGGAAGCTCCACAAGGACATTCCCTACAGAGTAGTGTCTGCCAAGCCTGGTCCTCCAGCAAAAGCTGAACCCAAACAACAACCAAAAGAGGCACCAGATGAAGTCCCAGCAGAGGAAATCCCCATAGTTGACCCAGAGGATACGACGGAGGAGATCACCGTCAGCAGGGGCATGTCAGATACCTCCGGGCAGGGACGAGCCTCAGATGGTCAGCCCAAGAGCTGGCCTTGATCCCAGTTGATCTGAGCCTGACCCACAAACAGGCCTACCAGAAGTACACTGAAAGTTGCCAGGCTGTCTTTCTGCCAGTAAGAACATTCAGGGACTTCATTTCACAGAGGCAAAAAAAGGTGGGCAAACCTTGAGCAGGCCAAAGGCTGTATATAGTGTGGCATGAAATTGTTTGTTTTTTTTCCACCTTAATTGTTTTATCCATGAACTACTTCCTCTTGTTCATTTTATTTAACAGGTGTTTGGTTGTAGTAGTTTGCTAGTTTTCATTGTATATAGTGTGGCGTGAAATGATTTGGGTTTTTTTCACCTCTCAGGGCCAAAGCTCATTTAAAACGGACAGAGTCAAAATGGAAAACTGTTCTGGGGTCAAAACCTGAAATTATTTTATGAAAACTACAGAGGGGGACCATCCAGCTTGTTATAAGTGCATAAAGCCTTGCATTGGTGCCTACTGTGTGGGCAGCTCACACATCTGGAAAGGAACTATCAATGCTGAGAAGTAGATTGAGATTTTAGAGCGGCATATGCTCTCATCCAGACAACGTCTCTTTCGGATAAGGCAAGACAATGCTAAACCACATACCAGATCCATCACAACAGCATGGCTTCACAATGGAAGAGTCATGGTGCTGAACTGGCCTGCCTGCAGTCCAGACCTTTCACCAATAGAAAAGATTTGGAGCATCATAAAAAGAAGATCCAGGACTGTTGAGCAGCTAGAATCCTACATCAGAAAAGAATGGGACAACATTTCTCCCCCAAAACTCCAACAGCTGGTCTCCTTACTTCCCAGACATTTACAGACTGTTTTTGGGAAGTATTGCTGCTGTTGAATTCAGAATGAGGTCATATTTTTCATGAAATGGTAAAATCTTTCAGTTTCAACATCTAATATGTTGTTTATGTTCAGTTGAAAAAGAAATGTGGGTTTATGAGATTTGCCAATCATTGCATATTAGTTGCAAGACTTTTTGAAGTTTCTTTACCTCTGTGTTGCTGTTTTACTGATTCTGTTGAATGACACACAGAGCTGATAAAGGCAAATCTTCACATTTTAGTGCAGACTCTGAACTTTGTTTACCGCTTTCTCATGGTTCTCTTTGAGTCATGTCTTGCCTCTGTAGACCTCCCACCCTCCTTCTCATCCAGCAAAGATAGACTCCAGCTGTGAGGTGTATGTGTGGGCAACGAGGTCAGGAGGATTTTTGCAGCACTGGTCTGATTTTCTCTGGGATTTTTCCGTAATGCACATGTGAAAACAGCTACAGATTGTTTCTGCAGCAGCAGATGAAAAAAGCAGTTCCAGTCCTTTAAGTGGCCCTTAGAAGAATTTATTAGGGCCTGTAAACGATCTCCGTGTCCTGCAGCTCTTTTAACTGAACACACATCTTTCCAAAATAAACTGAGGCCTCAGCAGACAATGGGTAGGGCTGTGAGCAAAGCTGTGACTCTGCAGGTTAGCGCCTCAGCTACCGGCTGTTTGACTAATAACTAGTTTACTGGCTGCTTTTCAAAAACAGAAGAAAAACACGATGCAGAAAGAAGTCGATTTCAAAACACTTTGTTCTGCAAATGAAAAAACTTCTAGGAGGCATGCACACATAGAAGAAAAAAACCCAACTTCTCTGTCTCCCAATTTTCTGATGCATGAGCAGCTCAAAGATTCATTTTGTATTTACCCGGTTACAGCTGGGAAAACAGCCAGCGGCCTGAGAAAAACATGTTTGATAATATTTCCGCAGGAAAAACTGACATGTAGTTGTTGCTCCATTTTTATTTTTTACAGTATTTCCCAAACATTTCCAACCAAAACCCTCTGTTTGGCCACTTTATTAGGTACACCTGTAGACATGGCCTGAGTCTGAAGATAACACCCCACTTTGGACAGTGTAGTGACTACATAGTGAATGCACCTTGCTGTACTGGTGTCAGAATGCTGAGTGAGCATTGTTAGAAATTAAAAAGAGCACTCATTGTTTCAGACAACACATTGTGAAAAGAAGTGTAGAACTGATATCACTATGCTATTAATATCTACCATCATGCATTGCTGTTTGAAGCTTTAATGGGCTGAAAGTGGCATTTGACTGCTATCAAACATGACAAACAGATAAGAGGCGAGTGATCAGAGTGAATACCAAACACTCACTGTGTAGGGAATATGGATTAGGGAAACAGCAACAGTAGAGATGATCTGTTGATGTTCAAACTGAGCATCAGAAAGGGAGAAGAGGTAGTATGTGTGATTTTGAATATGGGATGGTTGTTGTTGCCAGACAGGTCTGAGAAAACCTCTGATCTCCTTGGATTTTCACGCACAACCATTAGAGGGGCGTCTCTGGATTGACCAAAGACTGTAAGAAGAGTTGGACAAAGGCCTTTGTGATGTCAGCTGTTTCATTACAAACTGCTTTTGAAGCAGATCCGTGGCAGCCTCCTTATTGAAATCGGTGTCTCAGCTGAACGTTGGATCAGCCTAACGGCAGACAAAAGCCCGCCCACTGAGCTTTACTTCCTGTCAGCTAAGCTAACATTCAAGCTAGCCTCCTGGTTGACAGATAGGTAGTGTCTGCCTCTATACGCCAATCGGTGAACAGTGAGGTTTTTCCTAAATATAATCAAAACGATTGTGGTACAAAAAAATTCACCCCCATAAAGTGTGTGCTCATGAAGACATCAGCTAATGACACGTTTCGTTTTTTGACCCACGCTGTAAACCATTTTATTTCTAGTGTAAAAAAACGTCTTACTAACATGTGTTTAATTCATGACCTCCGGCGTTCCTGCTGCCAGCCTGAAGTGGACACTCGCCATATTGCATTTTTTCGCACTTCTGCATTGGCTTCCATTCAGGACTGGAGGTTGCCACTTGGAATTGACTCAATCCTTGTTTAAACATGTCATCAACATATCATATTTGGACATTCGGATACCAACAAGTAATCCTTGATGCTTTGTGTGGACACACCTCAATGCGTACCAAGAACAGTTTGATATCCGGTAGCTCAGACTGCATAAGGAGATAGTCTGGGATACCCCAGTCTGTATTGGATTGGTTGTGTAAATGAAACACATACTGGCACACATTAGGGACCATCCTGTCAACTGCATGATCTGCTGTGTTCCGCTACAAAACTGTCCAGTCTCTCTTGGAAGTGATGGGAATTACAGAGAGCTGCTCTTTGGCCTCCCAATTCACTCTTCATTTGATACTATTTTGACTGTTTTATCTTCAAAACAATAACAAAAAAACAGAGAAAAAAGGAAATTATTTCATGAACTCATCAGTGAATGACATATCACAACCCCACTGTAACTTCACTGTCAAGAAGGAGGGGCAGTGGGACACAAATGCAGACAGCGTGTTTCAAAAAGTTATCCTAAATTGCAAGTGATATATGGGAAAAGGGAGAATACCAAGCAAAATGATAACAAGCTGAACAAATAAACTCCCGTTCTAATTAATAGTTGAAAAGGGAACCCGAACCACTGCTGCCGTGCAGCTCAAAAGAAACATAGACTTCTAGGGAGAGTGAGAAAATCGTTTTTTATGAGAAACTCAAAGATTCCCAGACTGGGGTTCAAGAGAGAAACAAAGGAAAGCTGGTTATGTCTCCAGCATCAACAAACTAAAACTCTGGGGTAACTAGTAGTTCCAATGAAACATGCTCTGAGAAATGAGTCAGCAGTGCTTGAGAAACTTACTTAGAAACACACAATGAAAACTCAAAGGAGATGCTCTCAGTATCTCTGAAGGTGAGATAATGAGTCGGCACTGAGTGCTGCAGCCCAAGAGCATATATAAGCTTTCCACACCTGGTCTCTATCAGTGCTGATCAGCCACACACACCTGGCACAGCACTGATGATTCACCTCACTGAATGCCCTGTGTGATCCCCCTCACATTCACATCTTCAGTTGAGTCATTTTAATCTAACTTGCACATTACAGAATTTAGTTACTGAATAGTAAATCACTCTTCTTTCGAAGCGTGTTGATGAAAAAATGCTAGAGAGAAGCTGCTATAAATGCACTGCTTAGCTTGTAGCTAAATCCACTCTATTCATTACTATCAGCAGTGGCCTCACTGCACCAATGGATTGATTGTATTCCATGTCTATCACCAGGCAGATCCATCTTGCAACACTCCAGTCTTGAGCGCTTGTGCCAGGTCTGAGAACGTACCTGACCAATCAGTGTCATTTAATGGGAATGAGGCGGTAGTAGCAATGGCTGCCAGTGGAGTGAGTAGCTTAGTATAGCTGCAGCAGCAGTTTTATCAGAACTGCTAGTTCTTTAATCTTATTTCAGTCAGGAACACTCTCGTCATACATTGAACCATTTATTGCACAATGGTTATACAGTCTAACCCGGCAGTGGAGGCTCTGCTCAAACGATGCTCCCTGGGTCAGGCACAATTTGACCTTCTATGGCAGGGGTGTCAAACTTAAGGCCTGGGGGCCAAATCCAGCCCGTGGTACAGTTATACCCGGCCCACCAGTATGAGGTCTGCAGATTTCCTCCAGTGTAACAGTGTAAACCTAACCATAAAGATTTAAAATATCCGTTTTAAATCATAAGAATTAGAAAGAGTAAAGAGTTAAAATGATTTGATTAAAAGTCAGGAATGTGGGAAAAGAAATATGTGTTTTTATTTCGTATTTTCTAATTTGAATCTCAGAATTATGACTTAAAGTTATGGTTTTGACTTTTTTTTTTTATCATATCTTGGCCATTTAGATTCACGATTTTAATTTTAAGTCACATTTTCACGTTTTAAACTCATGAATTTGAAATTACTCTTACATTCTGACATTTTCAACTCTTAACTTTGAATTTTAATCTCAAATATTAACCTTTATGATTTTAAATCGTACATTTTTATCCCATATTTTGATATTAAAAACTCATGATTTTGAATTTTATCTCATATTTTCACCTTTGAAACTCTTGATTAAGAATTTTTTTTTTCTCATATCCTTCCCTTTTCAACCCCTAAATATAACTTAAAATCCTAAACCTTTTCGATTCCAATTGTTAATTTTTCTTCCCACTTTTTAATCCTTTAACTCATTGTTTTGAATTTTATATATATATAATTTAAAATTTATAATTTTGAATTTTATGTCATATTTTACCTTTTGAACTCATTATTATATAATTTTATCTAATATTTTGACATTTTATACTTACATTTTTACCATTTTATCTCATATTTTGACCCTTTTAAACACATGATTTTTAATTTCAGTTAGTGCTTTAACTGCTAAAAATCTTGAATTTCTCTTTTGACTTTTTTCAATCTCAAAATCATTTATCATCAATCTTATGTTTTTTACCACTATAATTTGTTATCAGTGAAGATGAGGTTGACAGTTTATGGAAAATTTTGACCCAGTTGGGCCCTCAGGTTAGACTCAAATTCAGAATTCGGCCCCTGCTGTGTTTGAGTCTGACATCTCTGTTTTATGGAGTGCTTTGCTAGAAACCCCCATATTGATAGATACATTTATGACAATGTGTAGTGAATACAATAAAATTAGTTCAGAAGCTATATTTTAGTATAAACCTGAAAATGAGGGTGCCATATGCTTTATGCTATAAACGAGGAGGCTGGGGTGGAGGAGGTGAAGCTCTGCCAGGAGCAGCAGCAGTGTGGTGCATCAGCATTAATGCAAGCAGGGATTAGTGAAAAGTACATCATATTTCATCAGACTGCTGTGTTGAGAGAAAGAGCTGTGATTGGCTGGGGGACCTGGGAGGTGTGATCAGCTTATCACAACTTTGATATCTGTAAAGGCTGGTACCTTGTTCTCCAGAAGGGAGTTATGGGTGATCAGTTCTGCCCTTTTGAAAGATTCTTTCTTTACTCCACTCTGTGTGACACCTTTGGGGTCCAGTTCATGACCTTGACCCATTTACTTTAGAGTCTAATACAGGCCAAATCGAATGCAAGGCGAACAGCCCAAAAATGATTAATATCTGTATGAATCCTTGCTGTGTGCATTCAGCCTTAACTCATCTTTCTTCCACACTCTGATGCACCACTTTGGTTGCTGCCATTTGATTGACTGACTAGATACTTGCATTGATAGCAGTTGAAGAGGTACACTAAACAATGTGGTCTGTGAGTGTGTAAAAGTCAGAGCAAAATCTCTGATATAATTATCAGAGCATAATAAAACTTGTCAAAGTTTCATGCTGGGAGATGTGTTTCAACTGTCGATGTGAATTTTTAACATCTAATGTGCACTAAAATGGGATCAAGACTCCTGTCAGTTGAAAAATCTTTTAGTTGGGTCGCCCCCTGCAGCTTCGCCCATGTTAAATCCTGAACCCTGTCCTCTGCTGTGTGTCATCCTCTTTCCCTTTTGTCTAAGCTGTCAGTGTCCAACAGAGATAAAATTACAACCCAACAAGTCATAAAAAAGAGGTTTAATGTACATTTATAAAAGTCATGAGTTCAATCATAGAGGAACAAAAAGCACAGATATAAAGTTGTTATACACATACACTATACAAACAGTACAGGCTAAATCTGTATAAAAATGACATATATTATGAGAGCTTTTCCATTTTTACAATAATAATGATGTGGCACAGTGCATTATAAAAGCCAGCCTGTTGTTTGTCCAAGGTCTGAGATAAGATTAAATAAAAGTCCCCAGTAGTCACAGACCAGCACTCCCATTACTCTTCTATTAAATATGTTGTATTGCACCATCTGGCCTACAAAAAATGAACAGTGTTCTTACAAAGTCTTGTTGAAAATAAAACACTCCCAGTGGTTTGTTTTGATGTTACACTGGATATCCATATTTAGGGTCGTATTTGAGATCTGCAGGTTTCCCCCCCGCAGTAACAGACGGCGGTGTGCTGATGCTCCCTCCTGTGTAGACGGCGCTGCGGCCTGACTGCCTGCTGGGCAGGTGGCTCCTTACAGAGCTGTAGATAACACCGGGGTGAGTGCGGTATCCCAACACGGAGCGCAGACTGGAGGCCCTGCTGGTGGGTCTGCTCTCTGGAGCCGGGGCGTCCTCCCTGAGGAGATAAGTCACAAACAGCCATTAATTTGAGACTTTTTTGGAGGGTGGCCTGGATTATTCAGCTACCTAATTAAATGGTGTCAGCTTCACATTCAACACCAGATATACTGGTGGGTAAAGCTGTCGTAGTCGCCTGAGTATAAGATGACCTTTTCAAGACTTATTTTTAGAAAACCTTTTTTAAGGGCAATATTAACTTAAAAAGACATTTTTATTAGAAAAAAAACCTACACACTAAAGGGTAGTTCAGATGTTAAACACAATCATGTATCAGTGTCTTTTTAACCAAATTGCCACATTTCTATTCTTTTAACGTCACGGTCATACCTGTGGGGGTGCTGGGGTCTACTGATGTGAACACACATTTGCATTTAAAGATACAGATCCCAAAAAGCCACTATTTTTATAGATCTTGAGGGAATAAAAGACTGGCTGATATCCAAGACCAAATGGAATGACTAATCCTGTGAAGCTGTGCACCAAAGCTGTTCATCTTGACTGGTTTCACGATTTGACTTCATTACAATTATCAGGCCTGCTATTCTTTTCTATATCACGAAGAAGCATGATGCATCACATAGGGGTGGGGATCCTTGCCCGATCCCATTCCCAGATGCAGGCCTTGTCAGGCCGTTCTCTAACCTGACATGCCAGATGGATGTGTTTCACACATCCATCTGGGAAAGCTTCAATAGAAAACGTTTGGGAAAAGGCAGAGGCTTTAAAAAAACTTGGAGTGTGATTGGATGAATGTTCTGTCTGTCACATCTCTACGGGACAGTCAGAGCAACAAAACACGTGACGTAACCGCTATCGAGCTACGTGTGCGCAGCTACCGAGGAATAACACGAAACATGGCGACTAAAGACATACAGTGCTTAACAAATTTATTAGACCACCTGTCATATTTGTCTCAACCTTTGCAAGATTAGCCGTTCTTGGGTTTAGGGAGAGAATCTAAGCTCAAGACTACATGCCTTTGCACGCTGAGTCTGTTTATTTCGCCCAAATTTTTTTGCATGTTGAAAAAGGAAATCAGTCTCATATTTTTCTAATCTTGTTTGCTCAAAAGGTTTTGTCTGTCATCATTTTTTCAGAACAGGTTTGATTTTATATGAAATTTCGCATCAGTCCAAGTCATTTAAATGAGTGCAGACCAGCACCATTCTCTCTTTCTCACCCACACCTGACCCCTCCCCTCTCTTTCTCTACCTTTCCCACACCAGAATGTCACTCGTAGTTTGCCGGAGTATTATGTTGACATCAGTCATGGGAGTATAACAGATAAAGGCATACATTTGTGGCCGACTCACAGGTGATAACAGACAATTAAAAAGTTGTTCTCCATCTCTCTAACTTGGCTCAGCGCTATGACACACGGATGCTGTATGAAGCTCTCTGTCAGGATGGATGCAGTGGGATTTTAAAGGAGTGACAGAGCCATAGGCTAGCAGTATGAAACAGTTTGCAGCGTTCTACAAATTTTCAGAGTGGAGGCAAATAAAAACACGTGAGACTCCGTGTACAAGGTTCAAGTACATGACGGATTACAGAGCAGAAAAATAAACACATCCGATAATAACAGACCCAGTGTGCAAAAACCTTAAATCAGTCATTTTGAAAGTCTAGGTTGCACCACATTGCTGGGTTGGTGGAGATTTTTATTTTTGGGTTGCCAGATGTGATTTTAAGGCTGACAACTTCTTCCCTGCCTTATTTCATGTGATATTCATGTCTGCAGTGCATACAGTGAATTCAGAAAGTATTCAGACCCCCTCACTGTATGTTTTTTTATGTTTCAGCCTGATGCTACAGTTGAAAAAAAAAACATTTTTATTCCCATATATCTACACTCAGTACCCCATCATGGCAAAGGGAAAACAGAATTTTTGACATTTTTACAAATGTATTTAAAATAAGTAATAAGTATTCAGACTGTTTACCAAAACACTTGAAATTTAGCTCAGGTTCCTCCCATTTCTCTGGATCGTTGCTGAGATGTTTCTATACCTTTATTGGTAAATTAGATTGATTGGACATGATTTGGAAAGGCACACACCTCTCTATAGGGTCTGACAGCTGACAAAGCATATCAGAGCAAAAACCAAGCCATGAGGTCAAAGATACTGCAAAAACAAAAAAGTTCTGCTACACTGAAGGTTCCTAAGAGCACAGTGACCTCCAGAATTCTCAAATGGGAGAAATTTGGCACAACCGAGACTCTTCCAGGAGCTCGTGGCCTGACCTATCCTGGAGGAAGGGCTTTAGCAAGATAGGTGACCAAGAACCTGATGGCCACTCTGACTGAGATCCAGAGATCCTGTGTGGAGATGGGACAAATGCAGCCTTCAATGCAGCCCTCCACCAATCTGAGCTTTATGGCATAGTAGGTAGATAGAAGCCTCTCCTCAGTGCAAATCACTTGAAAGCCTGCTTGAATTTTGCAAAAAACTCTGTAAATGTAAAAAAACAAGCCATAAGCCCAGATCTGTGGAGGGCTAAAGTGATGGTTGTCCTCCACACAGAATCTCTGGAGCTCAGTCAGAGTAGCCATTGGGTCTTGGTCACCTATCTCAAGGCTTTTCTGCCAGGACAGGTCAGTGTGGCCAAGTGACGAGAGTCCTGGTCTCCCATTCAAGAATTATGGAGCCACTGTGCTCTTGGGAACCTTCAGTGTAACAGAAATTTTTGCAGCCTTCCCCAGATCTGTGTCTGTCAGCAATCCTGTCTCCGAGCTCTGCAGGCAGGTCCTTTGACCTCATGGCTTGGTTTTGCATGGTCACCTTCTATAGAAAGGGGGTGTCCCTTTCCAAATTAAGTTAAATCAGTTTAATGTAACACAGGAGGACTCCATTCAATGTTTTTTAAATTTTAATGAACTTGCAAACATTTCTAAAATTCTGTTTTCACTTTTTCCTTATGGGGTATTTCAGTGTAGATTAATGAGAGAATTTTTTGCAACTGTAGGATCAGGCTGCAACATAAGAAAGCCAAAGAGATGTGAATACTTTCTGATTTCACTGTATTAATTCCCCATGGGTAATCTCAACCCCATCACACTCTCCTTCTTCACCATAATAAACACAGAACAAGGCTCTACAGGCCACTGGGTGGCAGGAGAAAACACAGTCATTGATACTTAGCTAATAAAAATGATTTTTTCAGACCACAGGGCCACTGAAGACCCAAGGGGGCATGTGAAGAAAGCCAACGTAACCGAGGTGAAGAGACCCCTTCGAGTCTCATAAAGCAGAAAGCACCAGGTCAAAAACCCGAGTGAGTCCAGCATTGATTTTAGCCAAGCCAGCACCAGGCTTCTGCTCCACCAACCAGCCAAGGACGGCACAGAAGGCAGGCTTGATGAGCAGGAGCGTGCAGAAAACAAAGCTGTGATGCTTACAGCCATGTCAGTGATGGGCTGCATATCTGAAACGATGTCACTCCTACTAATGGCATCACCCTGGTTTCTCTCACGCTAGGCCCAGTTTCCTTGCAACATGCTGAAGCATGATTGTCTCTGCTGGCCTGCACTCATTTTGCTCCAGGTGGGCTTGAGCCCCGTTACCTCATGTACATAGGTCCTCATGTTGTAATACGACACACTGGAGAACAACACAGATGGCTGCAACTGCACTGTGTGGCTTATTCAGTTATTTTATTCAGATACGACCCTCTACAGTAATATCTATTATACATCCTGTCCTAGTTGTGCACCTGTGCTTGTGTGCATGCATGAGCAACTGTAATGTGCCAAAGCACTCTTCTTTAATTCATGCCAGGGCCAAGGAAGTGTACCATGCTCGAGCACTTGGACTAGACAAACAAACTGGACTGTAGGGGTCAAACTTGTTTGGGCATGGTATGGAGGGTCTAATTAAAGTGAATAGATATTCAGTGTTAGGCAAACTGCTCAATTCCTTTAAGTCTTTCTGTTTTTTCTTACCATGTCACAAGTTGACTCACCTGAATTTTAATTTATGTTTTACTGACGGGGAAATGAATCCCTGGAAACCTTTCTCAGGTTTTTAAGAAGGTTTCAAGCTGTTTTATACTCTGATGCAATACCTGATTTCATTTGCAACCTCCTTCTGGTAGCGGCGTTTACGGCAGCAGCAGCACAGGAGCCAGATGAGGAGCAGGAGGAGAAGCAGCAGCAGGAGAGCACCTATGACAGCTCCGGCGATGACACCCGCCTTGTTGGTGGCTGGAAGAGACGACATGAGATTAAACAAGTGCAGTGCTACTATTCCAGCTTTAACAAGAGGCTTACATGTGCTTTTGTTAAATACATCTCAGACCGTAAGCATGAAATTCCTATAGGTTGAATGCATGCTGAGGACTGAAGAGTAAATAAGCAGATAACAAATAGACTCACGGTTGTATGCCTTCAGAGAGTATCTACACTGCGCTTTGCCGACAGAATTTTGCACCTCACACATGTAACTTCCAATGTTGCCGTCTGTGTGGTTCCTTATCAGAAGCTCTCCAGTCTGTTGGTCTAAATGAAAGACGACAGCATTCAACACAAGCTTATTATACTAATTTAGCGGCATGAATGAATACATAAAAGCCTTTTCCTCTGTTGAGCCGTCTCCTCACCTTGGGTTGCAGTGGCTGGAATTGCACCACCACTTTCTCTCTTCCATATGTAGGTAAGAGGAGTGGACCCCTGAGAGGATTTACAGCGAAGGGAGACAGTCCCTCCTCTCTCCTCGCCGCCATCAACCCAGCACTTTGGCACTGACGGGCGAACTGATGAAAGGGAATGAATAAACACATGACACAAAAGCTGCTTTTAGAGGATTGCTCCAGTGGTTAGGTTCAAGGCGTGAAAGGAAAAAAGAGGTGTGATTGCAGTCAAAAGCAGCCATGCCATAGGAGTGAGAGCAGTGTTGAAAAGAAGAATGAGGTGTTTAAAAGAGCGGTAGAACAGGTAAAACTGGTCAAAAGGAATCCCTCCTCACCCATTACAACCACCGTGACTTTTCTAACATCCACTCCCGGTGCCATCTTGACTTTGCACTGGTAGGTGGCTGTGTCTTTGAGCCGTAAATCCCTGATGGCGACGGAGGCGTCGCCCTTCTTGGGGTCCCCGGTGAATGTCAGTCTACTGGACACAGACGGGTCGCCGTAGCGGTGCATCGACCCCCCTGTGAATGATAAGATCTGAGATGCAAACATTTGGATGAGTGATGGCAACTTTACAGCAGGTTTTTCTGCAAACAGAGCCTGAAGGTAACAAACACCCCCCACGGACAGGTTTCACAACACTGTCAGACCAAACAGTCAAGGCACGTTACAGACATTGTTGTGTTGACTTGGAAAGACAGAATAGCTTTTTGCAGTCCTATTGTTCTGAGATGATAGAACAGTTTTAGTTTACAGTACAGGATTACTTTAAAAATTATTCATCATTGCACTCAATTATTTGGCAATCATCTCTTAGTCTGCACAGCAGTGTTTATTTGTTTTGACTAATAATGTCAGCCATCTACCTTTTGTCCATGAGGAAGACAAGACTAAGACTTGTCAGAAATAGATCTTTGTGATAGAGAGTAAAACAAGACTAAATTGTGAGTGCTGCACTGTTGGATTGTTAAATATTTCTCCACAATGCATGCAAGGTATGTCTGTATTTCCATCAGTGCATTTTAAATTAGTTAAAGCAGGGGTGTCCAAACTATAGCCTGGGTCCAGCTGTGGGCTGTGGTCCATTATAAATTGGTCACATGAAATTTTACCTATAAAGAAATATATACATGTATGGCCCACTGTAACAATGAAACCAGTATTTAACTGTTTACTATTTCATAGTTTTTACACTAGACAGTTGTCTTGTATAAATTCTGTAAACAAACATTTTGACAAGAACAGTTTTTTTGTTCAAGACTTAAGCTAGAAAGAAAATGTTGGAACACATTTTGACAACCAAAGTAACAATAACTTGATTCATGACTGAAAAAAAAGAAATAGTTATAGCAGCATGAATAACACTCATATGCTTAGCTATCTGCTACGTCTCAAGGCTTGATTTACAAAGAACGCTGCACTCATCATCTTCATGCATCCTTCATTCAACATCCTGACCAGGGGCAAAGACTGGGGCTGACCAGGCCCACGTTGAAATCTGTTTGGCCACCCCAAAAACACCTGACAATGATTGACTCTTAGCCTTGTCAGGCATTGATATTAGCCATATCTTAATCTGCTTTGGATTGGTGTTATTGACTCTGATATACTAAAGGGGAGCTAGCTGATGTTTTCCTCTGTGTTGCCCTCAGTGTCTGGACACCCCTGAATTACAGTATTGATAGTGCATTAATATAAGTGTTTCATATACATTTTAATATACATTTTACTATTAGCTGATTAAATAAGTGAAAAGAGCATAACAGCTGTGGTTAAACGTTAAGACTAAAATGTACGGACTTTTCATCGACTAAACCAGGACTAAAATGATTCTGGGTTTTCAAGTCAAACTTGACTCAAACTTTGAAAGTTAAAAGTGACTAAAACTTGACAATAAAGTTGTAATCTTAAGACTAAGACTAGATTTATAGTAGCTTCCAAAATTAACACTGCTGCAAAGTTTTCCCAGAATTCCTTTGGGCATTGTGCTTTTGAACTAAAAGTCAAAGGAAACTGTTCTGATATTGTCTGTTGTGCAGTAATCAGTTAAGGTTCTTTTGCACATGTTTCTACATTAAAGACACTTTTGCACCATGAGTGAAGCTACCCACTTATTTAGAAAGGCCCTGCTTGTGTAAGTTCAGTGTCGTATAAACAGTGTGTTAAATGTTATGGAAGAACATTTCCTGATTCAAGGTGGGTCTTTCAGTCTTCATAATTTGTTGACACTCATCTTAGCCCAATTTGAGTGCAATGTAGGTTCAAAACACAATTATATGAAACTAATGAGGGAAAATTGCAAATGATGAAAAATCTGTTGCTTTAAAAGAATTTGTCAGTACTTCAACATGCTGTTATGACTTGGATTTAAACAGGATTTCAAGGAAAGCTTAGTTAACCTAAAAAGGTGAGTTAGTGTAACATAAAAGTGCAAGTAAAACTGAGTTAATCTAACTTAAAAAATCAGTACTATCTACTTAACAAATATGATTTAGTTCGGTAAAGCCAGGCTAGACTGTGCAATGGAAGATTAAGACATAAGTTTTGAGTCAAACAACTTTCATCTTGAAGGTGTGTTTGTCATGCAGCGTACAGGGGTCATGATGGCCGACCCTAGCCCAACCAAAGCCTAACCAGTGGTTCCCGACTGGTTGGATGGATTTCTGGCATGTTTGACATTTTAGCTGTATGACTGCACATACTCTCACAGTAAAAGCAGAACCATGAGCAGAGTCTTCAACTTTGGGGAATTTTTTCTTTGAAATCTGTTGAACAGCATCTTAAAAAAAACATGACAACACCCCTTTAATATGTCTGTCTTATAATAAAGGAAATGAACAACAGGAAATAGGCCAGACCTCGAGCAGACTCTGAATATTTGTTGTTATTTAGCTGGTAACTGTGTTTGTGTTTGAGGGTCTTGAGCCTTGAAGTATATTTGTCACTGTACTCAACAATCACTCTTTAATCAGCAGTTTTCCCAGAATGCCTTTGGGAATTAGACACTTTTGCAGCATGGGTGAAGTTACCCACTCAGTTAGGGAAGTCCCACTTGTGGGGAGCAACATCAGTGTAGCATTGATGGTGCTACAATGATTTGCTGAACATGATGGAGGAGCACTTCCTGTTTCAGTGTGCCTTTCAATCAGTGCTGCTTTTAGCCACTAAAGTTAGCTTAACTTCGATGGCATGACTGTGCAACATTAGAGTACGTGTAAGAAAAACGTGAAAGTGGACGAAAAGCTTGTGTCATTCAGTGAAGTACTTTTGTAATAAGCTGGATTGGATTGGTTCTACTAGCGTACTGGCATTTACAGATTCTTAGCTATTTGTAGTTATTTGGAGATAACAGATCTGACACCAAAGTCCATGTGTGAGACTCACTGCAAAGTGAACTGCCCTTCCATCACTACTGCTAGAGAGTTTGCCTGAAATTGCACGGCATATGCACACAGTAATCAGTTTCCTCTATTTTGGTGGTGAACAACCCCACCCTGTCTTCGAACAAACACTCACCAGTTGGTCTTTCTGTGTCATATCTGGGCTGACGTTGGACCACTCGATGTCCAGCTCCCCTGTGTCTTGGGGCCCCGGGGTGTAAGTGCAACCCAGGTTCACTGACTCCCCCTGGGCCTTATAGGTTGTCTGTGGCCCTGTGGAGGTCACCTGCATCGCCTTGGAAACATCTGGAGGATCAGGAAAATTGAATCAGATTTTTTTTCTTGCTCATCTTTAACACAAACCAGAGCACAAACTTCACAAATAAGACAAAAAAATGGATTTCCTCTCAAATGCCTCCCCCAATCTCCAAGCTCTGGGCCTTCATGTGCTCGTAAACATCTCGGAGAAGAGGAAAGGGGGATGATCTGAGACTAATTGGCCTCTTAAGTCAAGCCGACGAGCATTTGGTTGCTGGAATAAAAGTATAAATGTTCAGCCTATTTTTGCGGGAATGGAGGAACGTTTTAATTCAAACCTCTGGAGGCTCATTCGCTGTCAGAATAATGTAAGTAAATGATGATGAAAAGTGAACGCATGAGCAAACATGAAAAATGCACTTGACAAGTGGCAGTTAGGAGCTGTCTCTGAGTTGTAACACACCCCGCTGACTCATTGTTTATAGCCATGGATTTTAATTATCGCTGATGGCTTAACATTTATAGAATGAACGCTGTGCTTATTATTATTATTACAGTGCAATGCATTTATGCAGATCTGGCTTATTATTGGAAAATATTGCAGCTTTCTAACCATCTCTCCCTATTGAGATGTTTAACCTTCTCTGAATGTTTCAACAGACTGTATAGATCAGTCAAATAAGCCTCTTTTCACTCCTTTTATCCACTGTAGAACTTCAATGCCCCTCCGACAAAACAAGGAATGTCGGAGGTGTTTATGAAAGCATTTAAATGGCAGACGTGATGAAGGCAGTCTGAAAGAAGCTCAAATTAGTCAGTCAAATGTTTACACTGCAAAAGCCCCCTTGGGCCAAAACGCTGTGATCCAAGGGAGATGTTCCCGTGTGGAGCGGCAGCTATGCTAACTTGCCAGTGATGCACTGAGCTAAACATAAAGAGATGGAAATACTCCAACCCCGTCAACCTCCTCATCGGCCCAATCTCCAATAACAGACTCCTTTCATTGTGCTACTGGGGAGTCGAACTGGAGTTTGAGGAATCAATCAAGTCTTTAACAGCAGGCGGTAAAATACAGCTTTAATGAGGTGCTGCAACATCAGGGTTTAAAGAGCTGCAGGGTTTTTTTCATTTATTTTTCATTTCATTTATTTTATTCATAAAGCATGTTAAAAGCCGCTGCAGCTGACCAAACAGCTGCACGTGACCAAAAATGTACACATGCATGCAAATTCCTTCACACACAAAAAGTAGAAAATGCATTAAACAGTGTGCTTAAAGGTTATTTACAAAAGGAGGGCTTTACGGCCTCCGTGTAAAGATTCTGAGCCCTCCCTGTCTCACAGCAGTCTGTGCAGTAGTCATGAAATAATAATATATTGATTCGTGTACACAGACACAAAATCTTGCATTTTTCCCCCTTCGAGTCAGTCAGCATGAATTTTACACTGATGTGTTTCAATTTTTGGTTCTGTATTTTCAGACTGTAAGGCACACAAGAAGTATTTTCCTGTCAGACAGCACAACCGCAAAACTTTTCTGCTGGAAAGTTCTTTGTTTTCCACCAAGGAGACAGCTGATTTTCGAAAACCAGAAGTAAACCTTGACATGCTATGGAGGCCTGAGCGGCGGTTTCTCCCCAAGTGCAGCT
The DNA here is from genome assembly GCF_018320785.1 of Cheilinus undulatus. NCBI lineage: Eukaryota > Metazoa > Chordata > Actinopteri > Labriformes > Labridae > Cheilinus > Cheilinus undulatus. The sequence continues at coordinate 6,623,946 of NC_054869.1, forward strand.
GCACTTCAGTGAGCAGAGAGGATCAACAGGAGAGGACTACTCTGTTAGTTTAGAGAGAGGATTCAAGTTTCTATTAACATGTAGTGCTGTGAGCAATCTAACAACGAAGATTACAGTCAAGTTACGTATGTTACATACGCTATATGGACAAAAGTATTTGGCCACACTTGTTAATTAGTGTTCCAATCAGACCTGCTACCACAGAAGTGTAAAATCAAGCACCTAGCCATGCAGTCTACATTTACAGATATTTGCACAATGGATCATTCTGACCCACAGTGTGGTACTGTGATGGATGCCACCTTTGCAATAAGACGGTTTGTCAAAAACCTCTGGTTTTTATTTCAAGGCCAACTGTAAGTGATACTATTAGAAGTGGAGGCATTTAGGAACAACAGCTACTCAGCCACAAAGCAGAAGACAAAGAATTTCCACTGGCGTTCTTGTAAGCACAAAAACTGTGCAGCAGGAGCATCGAGCAATGGGTTTCCATGGCTGGGAAGCTGCATGCAGGCCTCACATCACCAACTTTAATGGGAAACATCAGATGGAGTGGTGAGAAGCACGTCAACACTGGTCTGTGGAGCAGTGGAAATGTGTTCAGCGCAGTGTCGAATCATGCTTCAGATAAGTGAGTCTGGGGCAGTTTTTCAGGGCTAGGTCTAGGCCTCTTATGTCTAGCAAAGGCCAATCTTAATGCTTCAGCATACCAAGCCATTTTGGACAATGCTATGCTTCCAACTTTGTGGCAACAGTTTGCAGAAGGCCCTTTTCCTACCCGACTGTGCCCCAGTGCACAAAGCAAGGACTATGAAGACATGGATTGATGAGTTCAGAGTGGAAAAACTTGACTGGACCACACAGAGCCCTGACCTCAAATCCATCCAGCACCTTTGGGATGAACTGGATTTAAATAAAATGTTGTAAGTCAAATTTCCAGGCATCCAAATACTTTTGTTCATTTAGTGCAACTCCGATTATTTTGAAAGACTGAAACCCATCCAGTTTTTCATACCCACACAAATGATGACTAATAGGGCCTCTCAATGAATTTAGAAAATAATAAAGAGCATCACTTAATAAAAAAAAGTCTAACATTGAAAAAAAAAAAAAAAAAAAAAAAATCATATTCTGGTGTTTAATAAGTTGTAGCTCTCTAGTTTGAGATTAGAAAGTTGACAAAAGCCAACTGAGTGGAAGAAAATCAAGGTTTTAAATCCTCATAAATGAAGCTATTTACCTTGCTCAAGAACTGCAGTTAAGAGCTAATCAATCAGCCTGAGCAAAAAGGAAATGCTTGTGATCGAGGTTTTTTTTAGTTTATCAGCCAAAGTTAAATTTGAAAAATTTCAAGTTTTTCTCATAAATGAATAACTTTTTAAAGGTCAACAATTCTGAGTTTGGTGTCTGATAAACTATTAATCAATCAATTAAACAAAACATGAGTTTTTCCCCTAGAAAATAAGGGATCATTTTTATTTTTAGTGTAGCGCTTATACGCCTTCATACAAATATAACAAAATCAATGCTGTTTAGTTGAGTTTAGCCTGAAAACCATAGTAATGTCTCCTAAATGATGTTTTGGTTGAAATTATATGCTGATGTTGACTTTTGGTCTCCATGACCATTAGACTGTTGCACATATTCCCTTCATGGGATATTTTTCACATCCATTATATGGGCCCCATATGGGTTATATGTGGGTTTGTCCATGGGTTCCATGGTATGTGATGGCTTATGTAACTGCAAGTGTGGATCAGCCCATATGGGACCCAACTCGAGATCCAAGATAGATCCACACTTGTAGTCCACATGGGCTATCAGAGATCTATAGATGGATCTATATGGGTCTAACATGGGCTGATCCACACTTGTAGTCCACATGGGTGATCAGGGATCTCTAGATGGGTCTAAATGGGTCTAATAAGGGCTGATCCAGACTTGTTGTCAACATGTGCAATCACATGGCTCTTTAGATGGTGCCTATCTCTAGCTCGACAAACCCACAAGGACCCATATTGCAGCCCACATATGGGGCCTACATGGACACACTGGCTGGGGGGCAACAGCCCCTAGTCAGTTTTTGGGAGGGGCAGAAGCTTTCACAAAGTCTGGCGGGTGTTGGATAAGCGTTCTATCTGCCTAATTCCTCCATGTTTTGGTAAACATGGTAGAAACAATCTTAAATAAATCTAAAGTGTAGTCACTATAAAGTCAAAGACAGGAACAAGGACGGGAGCCTCAGCAATCTGAGACCTGAATTACCAGTATGTATTTTAAGACTCTATTCTGTCAGACATGATGAATGTTTTTCTGTTTTATTTTCTTCATTCTGTTTTATGTTTTTTGAACCAAAATGAACAGCATGGACAAATGCCAATCACTATTTTTTTCCCTTTTTTTTTTAACTTGGGTCTTTCTGGGTCGTTTTTAAACCCACACACCAGTTGGACCCCTCAGAGGGGCACATATGGACAGAGCTATGCATGCTATGCAGGGTACCTGTCAGACACCCACATAATAAGCACATGGTTCATTGATTGTCTGCTATGCGATTCACAGAGTATATCACTGCTGAATCTTCAGGCTACAGCGTGCCAGATTGGCCGGCGTGAATCACGGATCAGACTGGTACAACATAGAGAAAAAACACCTGCTGTTAGTGATCACACACCCTCCACTCTCTGTGATCGGAACATTTAAGCCTCGTTGTAAACAGGACAGTCATAAAAGGGGAATCTAAAAACATGTCGGTGGTGTATTTACTTTGACTGCACTTATCTGAAACCTCTCCCAGCATAAAGCACTCACCTGTTTTCAGCTGGATTGTTAGCAGAAGCAGCACAGCCATCTTTAGCCTCATTTTTGTGAATTCAGGCTCCATAATAACCCTGAGAGCGACATGAAGGCAATACATTAGATTGGAATATAGTGGCTGCTATCTTTGAATGCTTGTTTTTATCTCTAATTTATTTTGTGAAAGGTTTCCACTGTATGCTTTTGTCCAGCTCTCTTACAGAGTGGTTTATCTTAAATCGAACATGCACCTTGGAACAGAAATAGTGTTTTTGAATAGTTTTTGAAAGCATGGTTTGAGAGTTTACATAAAACAAGCTAGATGAAGTAGAACATTTCAAGAACACCACCAGGATTATTAAGTAGATAGAGATTGTAGCTTTGACGTACCTTGAAGTGAGGCTATAATCCAGAGAAAGAGTAGATCCCGTGCGGCCTGGCTGTGTCTCAGGTTGACTGGTGAGGCTTGCTTATTTAGTTCTCAGGTGAAACTCAGCAGCAGTCAGCATGGCCACACCCTCTCTGTCCATAGTGCAACTGAAGGCCACTCCTAGAGCTGGGAACTTTCACACCTCATTCAAATGCAGCTTCTTGTCTTTAAAACACATCATTATAGGTCAAAAATGTGGGATTTTGTTTAAAATGATTCATTTATATCAGGATTGACGATTCAGAAGTATGCTTCTGAAGACAGTTTGGGGATTTCTTGGGTTGTTCCGTCAGGTTTTGGAGTGGTATCTAATCACAGGCCAGTAGCTGATGTTAAAGATTAATTATCTCTCAGGGTTGAGTAGTTCAACAACTATGCTGTCATGCTGCTTTTTACAACAAACAACATACCAGCAGAGGCGGTTTCAGTCATTTAAAGGCCTCAGGCAGAGAGTTTCAGGACGTACAGGACATTTGAAATTTAAATACTCAAATACCCAGGAGTGCTTGATCACTTCTCAGAAGAGCATCATAACTGTGAACTTTGCAAGAACTAAAGCCTTCTTAAATTGATGCTGTAGTCCACAGTAGGGAGAATAAGACGGGTTTATGATGTTTTTATTCAAAGTTCATCGGTAAATACAGATTATTTATGACAGGAATGGAACTGGTCTGTTATATGTAGAAAGTTTGATAAAAAGTATTGCAGTTGGATAGCTCAGTGGTTTAGATTGTTGACTGTGGTAAGGGAGATTGGTGGTTCAAATCCCAGTGTCCAGTGTGGGCCCTTGTGCAAGATTCTAACCTTGCAAAGCGGATGGATACGCCTGTTTCTGTGTTTCTCACTGGCGAAACCATCTTGCAAAGCTCCAGTCTGAACCGTTTGGGCCCCGTTAGAAAGTGACAGGACCAATCAGTGACGAGAGGCAGTAATTTCAGGTGCGCCAAATTTGTGATGTAAGCAAGCAGCAAGAAGAGGCCAGTGCAATTATGGAGGAAGAGCTTAGCGTGGATGCTGCTAAAGCGCCAGTTTTATCAGAACTTGACATTTCTTCATTAAAAGAACAAAGAACAGCATTGAGTTGTTTTCTTTTCAAAAACATCAAAAATCGTGTACTGACATGTCTACAGTCGCCATGGTTCACGTTATTCCTCAGTAGCTGAGCACGTGCACCTCGGTGTGGTTACGTCACGTGTTTTGTTGCTCTGATTGGCCCATTAAGATGTGACAGACAGAACCTTCATCCAATCACACTCTGAGTTCTTTTCAAAGCCTCTGCCCTTTCCCAAACCCTGTATATTGAAGGTTTCCCAGATGGATATGTGAAACACATCCATCTGACGTGCCAGGTTAGCAACATCCTTAACGCCAGGAACACCTGTCTCAAATGTAGGCCGCTTTGAAAAAAAGCGTCTGCTAAATGACATTGTCACAATGGATGTTTTACCCATTCACCGATTTTTTAAATCATTCACGGTCAATATAATCTGGCTTTTTGACAAAAAATATTCTTTTAAAAGCTTTGTCAGTTTGCATGGGGATCAGGCATGAACAGCCCTTTTCAAGTCCAGCCACAAATTCTCTATTGGATCCAGGTCTGGGCTTTGACTTGGCCTCTCCAGAACATTCACCTTGTTGTCTTTAAGCCATTTCTGTGCAGCTTTCACCGTATGCTTCAGGTCATTGTCACGCTGGGAAATAAATCTTCTCCCAAGCCTTAGTTCTCTGACAGTCTGAATAAGGTTATCCTCCAGGTTTTTCCTCTATTTTACTTCATTCATTTTACCCTCTACCTTGACAAGCCTTCCAGGTCTGACTGCTGAGAAGCATCCCCACAGCATGATGCTGCCACCCCTGTGCTTCACAGTGGAGGTGGTGTGTTTGTGGTGATGTGCAGTGTCCTCTAAAAAGCTCAATTTTTGTTTTATCAGACCAAAGAACTTTGTCCCACTTCTCCCACATGCCTTTTAGTGAACTGTAGTCCAGACTGAAACTGAGTTTTCTTCAACAGTGGCTTCCTCTTTGCCACTCTCCCATAAAGCTTTGACTGTTGAAGAACCCAAGCAACAGTTGTTGAATGCAGAGGCTCTCCCATCTCAGCTGCTGAAGCTTGGAACTCCTTCAGAGTAGTCATAGGTGTCTTGGTGGCCTCTCTCACTAGTCTGCTTCTTGCACGCTCACTCAGTTTGTGAGGACCGTCTGATCTAGGCGGATTTACACATGTGCCATAGTCCTTCCATTTCTTGATGATGGATTTAACTAAAGTCGGGGGGATGTTCAGAGCCTTGGAATTTTCTTTGTATCCTTGCCCTGACTCCTTTTGTCTTCGTGATGTAATGGTAGCCAGAAATACTCATTAACAAGTGACTGGACCTTCCAGACAGAGGTGTCTTTATACTACAATCACTTGAGACACAGCCACTGCACTCAGGTGATCCTCATTTCAATAACTGTGAGACTACTAGGACAAAGCTGCTGGACTAGCTGGGCCTCTGTTGAAAAAGGTCAGTCACTTTAGAAAGCAAGAAGATTCATGCAGTCACTTGTTTTTTATCTGTGTTTATTTAATTGACATTTATTCAAAGAAATTTGTTTTGTCTTTGATATTAAAGAGATTTTTTTTGTCAAAACATCAAAATTAAATTGACCATGATTTATTTATGAAATCACTAAAAGGTTAAAACAGCCAGTTATTTTTCATTTCCTAATCCCTGTTTTTATGGCTTTTATTTGGTTTATGTTTTTATTTCATCTGACAGATTTTATGGCGTTCTTATCTGCTTTTCCCCCTGAATGTTTCCCATTTCTGCTGTGTTTGTGCTTTGTTTCTTTGTTTTTTACTGTGCAGCTCTTCTAATGTTTTTAAAATGTGCTATATTAATAAAGTGGATTGGATTATTCAGGGTAATGCACAAAGTCAGGGGCAGTGTGGCTCTATCTGTCCTGCATTTAGTTTCATCTTTTATTAGAATTTCAGGAAATTAAATATTTAGACTGCTCATATTTTATCTTTGCAAAATATGAATCACATAAGAACAGCATCATAACTGAAACAAATTAAACTATTCTAACAGGTGTAACTTCTAATACAATAATAATGATGAGACAGACTTCCTTGATCTCTCCTCCTCTTTTAGCTGTGTGCCTCTCCTGAGCACTCAGAAACACAGAAATGTGCCGACTTTATCCAAACCCTGAATTCATCTACTGATGTGCCATCTTTGTTTTTCATTATAAATGCACTCCTATTGCTCTTTCACAAGGTTGTAAAAAGTTCTTCTGCCGTTCAGAGGCACCAATTTCCTCAAAGTAGATACTGGATGTAGCCAAAGTAGCACAGCTCTGTCAAACATCAACAATGATTAGGAATAAGCCTGCACACATGCAGAGGTTTAACAATAGTTTGGGCCAGTCTGGTCATGCTGGATTATTGGCCAGTTTCAGATGTTTGTTAATAATGCTCATACTGTCATGTCATGTCATCCTCACTGATACATGATCAGTGTCTGTTTTTAAAGGCTATGCACTCACATAACTCGAGTTACATCTAATATCTTCACATTTATTTCCATATAAATCAGCAAGCAAACATGCACAGACTCTTTTTTTATCAGTGATATAATGAAGTTATCGGGAGCTGCTTCTAAACAGCTTCAGAACTTTTTACAACCTTGCAAAAGAGCAACAGGAGTACATTTCTATCGAACAGTAAAGGTGATACATCAGTGGGAGTATTCAGGGTTTGGACATAAGTTAGCACTCATGTTTGTCTGAGAGCTCAGGAGAGGAACAAAGGCAAGAGAGGAGGAGAGATCAAGGCAGCAGCCTCCATGGTGGAGATCTCTTAGGTGCGTTAGGTCTGTGTTAAGATTTAAAAAAGCAACTGTGGAAGGCTGTATGAGCAGTGATGTGAGACGTCAAAGAATGAATAATACGCAATTAAATAACAAAAAACTTAAATAATACACTGTCAGATTGTTACTTATGTAACAATGTTAGATTCACTTTTCCTAACATGAAGAGCAGGGTAAAATTACAGTCTGTAAGCTTCATTTATTAGGCATTAATCACTGCAATAATCAACCCAGTTGTTGTTTTATTCTGCCCATTTGGATCCTATACATTATTTGGTATTGATTTACATGTACAATGTTATTATCTATAATATTGTTTGTTTAAAAAAAAAAAAAAATTTATTAAATTTTTGAAGTTTTGAACACAATCCCCCTTCCCAATGACCAGACAGTATAGCAAAACAAAAAATAAATAGCATGCACATCTGTGACCTCATAACAATACACACAAATATTTATATCCATAAAAGGAATAATATAAAAAAGAATAATAATAATAAAACAAAAAATAACAATATTATAATAGTAACAATAATAAAATAAATAAACTAAAATTAAAATAGAATTCACTAAATAAACAAATAAATAATCATTATAAAAATATATATTATAAATATAAATATTATACACACAAACAAACATATATACACACAGACATGTGTATATATATATATATATATATATATATATATATATATATATATATATATATATATACACAAACATATATATACACACCTATACATACATAAATACACACATACATATAAAGAAAAAACAAATAAATAAACAAATAAATAAATGAATGAATAAATAAATGAATAAATAAATAAAGCAAGCAGCATGTTCATCACTCCATTTATCAAAATCATAAACTAGCTTCCAGTCCACCATATGTACAAAAAGTTCAGGGAAACCATCAGCAGCACTTTCATGTTGTTTTCCTGCATTTTAAGTTCTAAGAATGGACTTTTTCCACCCACTTCCTGCTTTCCCATTAGGAGCAGCGTTTTTTGTTCTGTGGGTAACAAACAGCTCATCTTTACCTTTAAAGACAGCCTGAAGTCGTTCGTGGGGAAGGTTTGTTAAAAATCTCTCTGTACCAAAGCCAGAGGTGTCAAGTAACGAAGTACAAATACTTTGTTCCCTTACTTAAGTAGGAGTTTTGGGTATCTAAACTTTATTGGAATAATTATTTTTCAGCCGACTTTTTACTTCTACTCCTTACATTTTCAAGCAATTATCTGTACTTTCTACTTTCTAAAAATAGCCTCTTTACTCCTATTTCATTTCAGCTTGTTTTCATTCTGGCTTGGCATCGTTCAAAAAAGCACACAAAAAAACAAAAACAAAAACAAAAACCTATCCAGATAAATTGCACCATCCAGATAGAGTGAATTTCATTGTGGTTGGATGAGAAGTATAAACATAATACCATTCTGACACCCTGTTGGTTTGTATGCAATCCATCGCACCTGCACACGACACAAATCACGTCACACTCCAGCAAGAAAATAGCAGACGTATGTAGCCTAGTACGAACATGTCTGTAGCAGAGACTCAAGAGAACTGGAGCAAAATGTCCCAACCAAGCACCAGCGAGGAGGTTGGTAGCCAGGAAGACCAACACTTATAGGCAACTAGTCACCATATCTTCTGCTCCATGAAACACGTTAATGCTCAGTAGTTCACATATATGGCTCTTGAATGTATTTACATTGTACTAAAATGGGTTCATTTTCAATGGGCATAAATATGGCTGAAACAGGTGCATCCCAAATGTTTCAACATTAAAGTATTAATATAACATTATAGTCATTATGGCCTTTAGAAAAATGCTTTTTGTGGAGGTGGGGTAGTGTACTATTGGCCCCTGTGGAGCAGCCTAAACTTTTGTCCTGAATGGCATTTTTTCTCCCTTACATTACTTTAACTTTTCTACTCTAAGTAGTTTTGAAACCAGTACTTTTAGACTTTTACTTGAGTTAAAAGCTTGAGTTGATACTTCAGCTTCTACAGAAGTCTTTTTAAACCCTAGTATCTATACTTCTACCTGAGTAATGAATGTGAACACTTTTGACACCTCTGACCAAAGCATAACACTGGGTGGGACATCCTTGATCCAATTGTGCAAGATGCACTTCCGAGCAACCATTAAAAAAAAGCTTTTCAAGAAGTTTAGAGTATGATGTAGGGAGGTGCGATTCTCTAGAGGGAAGTCCGAGAAGGAAAAACACCAGGATCTTTTTAAATTTTGATCTTGAATATCCCGCTTATTTCTTTTGAAATGAGTGTCTAAAATTTAGAGATTAGTTTGCACTCCCAGAAGCAGTGAAAATATGTCCCTCTTTATTTTGCATAATATGACAGGAGTAAATATCGTTTGTTATATTCTAATATTGTACCCACTTTGAATTTATACCCTTCATTTCCTAAAACTTTTTTTTTGGGCAGATTCTAGATTGCAACAAGGTGTCGACTGATTTCTGCAAGACTTTTTTAAACTTTACCCGTCGATTTTTTTGTTCAGAATTGAATGTAACTTCCTCTAACTCACTGTGCTGACCAAAAGACTTCAGGTCAAAACTCTGAAGTACACTCCTCAGCTGCTAACCTGAAGAATTCTCCATTAGACCAGATTTGAAATCAGTCCAGGAAATACCCATTCATTAAATCCTCAACATTTTCTATACATCTCCCCCTCCATGTAGACCAATTCATTCACCACTTAAAAAAAAAAACACACAATCTGCCACTATAAATATTTCTTTATCAGCCGTTATTAATTAGCATTTATCACTGTTATTTAAGTATGGCGATGTGGCTTTCTGGGATCCCCTGCCCTACCACAAGCCTGCATGGAAAGCATCAAGCAGGAACAGCACACATGCCTATGCTGATAAGGAAAGCCTGAGGCAGGGAGAGCTGAGGCCAAAAACCCCAGAGCAGAGCAGACATCAGTGACAACAGAATGACACCGTTAAAGTCAGAAGCAGGATGAGGGAGGAGCTGGGGTGGAGGAGGGTGGCAAGAGCAGTTTGCAGAGAGAGCCGGGCAAAAGCAGGTTAAATAAGGCAGCATGAGAGCATGAGAAAATCAGCTGGCAATCAGCTGATGAGGACTTTCTGAGATCAGCTGATCTCAATTATGGCAGTGCTTGACTCCTTGGCCTTCCTGGTCTAATGCTATACGATTAATTTTTGGTGTATTTTGAAAAGCAATCCAAGGATTATTCTACGATGAAGTATGCTTTAGCAGTGACACAGACTGCCTTAAAAGACTCAGTTTTTCCTCCATGTTGCTGGTAAAATTCTAACCATAAAACTAACAGGTGTTTTTTTCTATTTTAGAAATCACAATCAGATTTTGAGGACAGACCTGAACTCTGCTTTAGTATGATTAATGATATGATGTAGGTAGAATGCTAAAGTAGTGAGGAAATAAAAATCTAAATGTGGACAACTCAACTTTTCTTTTTATTCTGGACTTTTCTTTTTCCTGATGAAATCAGACACAATGGAATACGCTTTCTGAAGATCAGCTTTGGTGGGACATTTGGTACTGTAGAAAAGAGACATTATTTTAACAAGGTGGAATCAAAATATCAATATTTTTAATCATGATTAATTGCAAAATTTCTGTTGTTAATCATGATTAATGCCACTCTTTTTACAGTATTTTAGAATAACACCATTTTGCATTTTAAACAGTTTTGGTCTCATTTTGGATTTTTCTACATTTGATGGGTAATTGACTTCCTGTTCCTGGATACAGGCCTGCTTTTCGAGGTAGATTAAATATAACATGAACTTAACCACAGGAAAAGGAACTCTTAATGGACTGAAAATTAAATAAGAGAACAATAAAAAGGTTTAGATGCCTTCTGACTTGTGCACTGAGCTGTCTGTGTGATCTTAAAGGGAAATGAGACATTGAGGAGCAGTGGTGGACTTATTTAACATCACTGAGGCTGCTAGAACATGCTGACATGTCTTAAAGACCCTGTAAAGTGAAATCCAGGATCTTTGTCTTAGCATGTTAGATATGTTTGAATATGATTGCTGTAAAGGTTTTTCACCTCTTTCCTGGCTTGGTTAAATTTGGACCAGGCAAATATGTGGGGAATAACCCCGCCCCTCTAATACTAAGATATAAAATGACAGAGCAGTTCATCTCAGTACAGTCTGGTGATGTCACTGCCTTTATTCAAAGTTATCAATCAGTTAAATGCTGTTTTTCTGTTCATTGTGAGGTAAATTTGCCAAATCTATCAGTTACAGTGATCTGTGGATCTTTTAAAGCAGTGATACTCGATGTGTGGCTCTTTTGTGTCTTAATTTGAAACATTATTCCCCAAGAAAAACTTAAAAAAAAAGGAAACTTTAACCTCAGAAATGAATCACATTAATCAGTTTGTTTTCCAGACTTATACAGAAAGCTTTGTCAACCTCAATTGTTCCATTTATCCCATTTTTGCCCTTTTTCAACATTTTTTGCCACTTTTCACTCAATTAAACTATCTCTGCCATTAAATACCACTTTGTTCCTACTTTTTAGCCCATTTTTGCCACTTCTTTTTGACAGTTTTTCCCAATTTCTGCCCTTTTTCACCACTTTTTGCCCATTCATGCTGCCTTTTGCCATTATGTATCCCTTTTTCCTGTCTTTTTTGCCCATTTTTACCACATCTTTTGACATCCCCCCCCCCATTTCTGCAACCTATATCCCGTTTTTTGCTCCTATTCACCATTTTTTGCCCATTTAAGCCACATTTTTGCCATTAAATACCACTTGTGTGCTAATTTTTTTGCCATGTTTTTGCCACTTTGGGACCATTTTTGCCCCTTTTCACATTATTTTCACCACTTCTTGCCCATTTAAGCAACCTTTTGCCATTAAATACCACTTGTTTCCTCTTTTTTTGCCCATTTTTGCAACTCTTGACTGCTTATTGCTCATTTTTTCTCTCAATTTTTGCCATGTTTTTGCCACTTTAAGACAGTTTTTGCCACCTTTAACTTATGTTTATTGCTACTTTAAGGTGTTTTTGCTACTTTTCACCACTTAAATTGTGGCTCTTGTAAAGGTATTTTTCCAACAATTTGGCTCTTTAAATGAACGGGGTTGAGCAACACTGATTTAAGCATCATAACAGGGATTTAAGCCAGGAAA